>NC_030424.2:15040000-15392500 GCF_001660625.3 Ictalurus punctatus | reverse complement strand
TAATCAAATGGATAAAAATAAAGTACACTGATGGTTTTCGGAACATAATCTGAAATCATGTGATGTTCTGCAGAAAATGTCACCTGTTGCTGCTGTTCCATCTTCTCTTCTACTTGTCTGGACTTCTCCTCCATCTCCTTCTGTAGTATCTGAAGCTCCTGCTCCTTTGTAGCTAACCTACACCAAGACACATGAAGAGTGAACAGCAGGATAATAAATGTAATCATTCAACACTGCTTCAATGTAATGTGTGTCTAGTACAGCAAAGGCAACGTACTGAGTCTGGAACTCTAGAAGCTGAGCGCTGGCTAGCATCTTGTCTTCTACTTCTCTGGCCTTCTCTTCAAACTGTTTCTCTAGTCTCTGGATCTCTTGGTCTTTAGCAGTTAACCTGCATCACAATATACCAATGGTGAGTGAAGGAACAGTGCTGAGGTCACTGAGTTCAGTGCAGTGTGATCGAGTCCAGCAAGCGAAACATACTGAGACTGGAGCTGCAGAAGCTGAGCTCTCATGTCGGAGGTCTCCTGAGTTCCTCTGCTCTGCACTTTATCCAGTTCAGCTTCCACATTCCCCAACTGCTTCTCCAGATCCTGTAGATTCACAAATCCTGTTTGAATCTAGCTAAAATATTGAATAAATGCAATGGCTTGATGCAGTGTGAATTTGGGGTGGTGCATGCTGCATTTAATCCAGTTCCCAAGACACTTAAATGTCATATTCCATATGCACAAATTAATATCTCATGAGAGTGTCAAACTTAAGGCAGTGTGAACAGTTAAGAAAAAGCATGGCTTATTAATTGTAGGGGCGATCCAAACTAATTGCTGTCTTTTTGTTGAGGCTGAGGAGATATTTTTGTGGTGGCCTGGGAAAACCATTCACATGGTCAAATTTACAGGATTTATTTATTTTTTTTTAAATTGAAGTGCGTTTCTCTTGCGTGTACACTACATGCCTAACCTCACTAATGCTCTTGTGGATGAATGGATAGAAATTCCCACGGTCATGTTCCAAAACCTAGTGGAAAGCTTTCCCAGAAGAATGGAGGTTATTATAAACAGCAAAGTGGGGACAAATGGGTGTTATGGTCAGGTGTCCACAAACTTTTAGCCATATAGTGTATTCACAACTACAAGTAATGATATCGCATTTATAATCTGGTTACCCCAAAAAGTGGAAAAAGGAGAATACTGCATTTAAAGACTGGATGCCTGCACCACAGGAGTATCACAGACATTATCTGATCGAACTGTTTAGGCTTATGCATGCTTCTCTACAACATATAGCTATCCAAAAATCTGATCATTCAATGTGTGGGAAAATCTACGTCTTTAATCTTTAGGCAGACTGACTGCATTTACCGGTATGTTTGTTAAACTGGTTCTTTACCAAACTTGATCTTTGCAGGACAAAAATCTAGACAAGATTAAAAAGTAACTCAAACTTTTCCACGTTATTCTGTTGAAATACATGTACTGTATGTTTACTGTAGAATTGTCAACATATAAGCAGAAAAGACTATTTTTACCCAAACTGATTGTTTTGTCTTTTTTTTGCCGTTGCCGGAATTCCGCACTCACGCACGAGCGCGCACTCGTGCCATTTTGGCCATTTTGACATACAATCCACCTGGGGGAATGTTTTAGGGGAAGCCGGATAATACAGAACATCTCCGTACATCATGAAAATCTAACATATTGAAGCATTAAGGGAAGTTTTAAGATGTATGGCACACATGATCATGTGTAAAATCGATAAAAAGAAGACACACCTCAATAGCTTTCACTCTGCTTGATTCTATTTTCAATGTTGACTTTAAATTCTCCTCAACTGATCTGATCTTCTCATCCTTCTCCTGAACCCTGATGAAAAAAATAATAAAAACATTACAGAGGACGCCAGCGGTTAATACTCACAAACCCAAATACACTTCCTATGTAACAACTACAAATTATTCAAGAAGAATTAAGACAGTTAATGCAACCATGCAAACTCAAGAACAAGAACCGAAGTGGTTCGGTGGCTTGTGTCTGTATACTGAATAAACGTACTCTCTCTGCAGCTCCTCTAGCAATGTTGTGTCAGACTGCTTCTGGAAGATTCGAGGAGAGAAAACAGAACAAAATAAGAATGAGACCCAACAGCAACACTTTGTTTACCATGAGAACATCGGTGCTAAGTTAAGTGAAAGAGGACCACTCTACCTGCTCTGCTGTCTGCTGCTGCAGGGTTTCAATGTGCCGCTTCAAATTGTCATTCACTTCCCTTACAGTCTGCAGAAAGGAGTAAAAATTGAAAGAAAAAAAAAAGAAAGAAAAAAACAAAACAACTGAGCTCAAATGTATTTAGGACTTTAAATGAACTAATGATTATGAAGGAAGCAACCAATTAATTCTAGATAATTTCACAGTTACAGCCACAAGCTCAAAGACTAGCTATACATATTTCACTACTACATGAAAAAAAAATCAAGCCCCTTCTGTGAAGTGTAATTTGAGGCTAGAACATCAACCGCTTAGTATATTAGTATATTCACTTACTAAGCAGGAGTTTTCTGATGCTTTCGTTTTTAATGTTCATGCATCACTGATGTACTGCTATGAAAGGCATCTCCATTTTTACATATGCTGCATTACTTTAAGTGGAACTACCGGCATCTTTGTTACTGCTTTATTGGCTGCGCTCTTGTTGTCACCACCATAATCAGCTCAGCCCACTATATGAGAGTTCTCTTACATGGTCTTGTAGGTGTGAATATACGTAGGTGTATATATGTAGGTGTGTCAGTCACGCTTAAGTTCACATGAACATTAAAACTTTTTCCGCATTCGGTCCGACTGCCCCGTTTACCTGTGCAAGAAATCTACAGTCAGGTCCATAAGTATTTGTACAATGACAATTTTCATCGTTATACCTCTGTACACCACCACAATGGGTTTGAAATGACGCAATCAATATGTGATTGAAATGTAGACTTTAAGCTTTAACAAAAATATAGCATCAACCATTTAGGAATTACAGCCATACAAATGTGTGGCTGTAATTCCTGGAGTCCCTCCATTTTCAAATATCCCTCCAAAATGAATTGTGTCAAACTAACAATCATAAACATTCGGATTATTTTTAATACTTGGATGCAAATCCTTTCAATGAAGTATCCTGAAATCTGGAACCCATGGGCATCATCAAATCTTGAGTTTCCTCCCTTACTTTACTACAGCCGCCATCAGCTTCTGCTTGTTTTGGGGTCTTTCTGTCTTCAGTTTTGCCTTCAGTAAGTGAAAAGCATGCTCCATGGGGTCGAGGTTATCGGACATTTAAAACATTTTATTTCTTTGCCTTAAGAAGCTCTTGGGTTGCTTTTGCGGTAGGTTTTGGGCGCCAGCCAATCGGTTGCAGCATTCTACTGAACCAGAGCAGAAAATATGGCTCTATACAGTTCTATTAGCAGTCACATCACCAATAAACACCAGTGACCCTGGTGATCTTGAGGTAAACTGTATTTACAATCATGAAGGCATCTCTTGATTGCAGACTTTGACAGTGACACACCTACCTCCTCCAGAGTGTTAAACCCCTCAAATTACAGTTGAAAGTCTACACTTCAGTCACATATCGATGGCTTCATTTCAAATCCCTGGTGATTACATAAATTGTGTCACTGTCCAAATACTTATGGATCTGACTGTATATGTTGCAAGTGAAATCACATTGGTGGGGGTTTTTTTTGGTTGGTTTTTAACAGTGTTTAAATGTTTTATTTGTTGGTATTTGTGGTAACTGGGCCACCTGGAAACAGTTTTGCACACAGCACTATGTGGTGCAACAGAAGCAGCATAAAAAAAAAATCCACATTGATCATTTTTCCTAATCAACATAAATGATTATGTTGTCTAATTGTTGCCCTAGAGCTTAAGTTTAATAATAATAAAAAACACCAGATCTTAAAGTACAGATTAAGCCTTTGACTAAACCTTGCAGCAAATAGTAATGATTCACTACTGAATATACTTTCAATCTACAACCTCAGATAAATAGAGTGATCTGGGAATGTAGAAGCTAAAACACAGGACTGTAGTCATGTATTCCACACTGACAAACAATGCTGTGGGAGAAAGCTGAAGCAAACTACAACGATTTTATTAGTCGAGGAATGACGACGAAAGGGACAAAACTCCAGTCACAACATATTGTCCATAAGTTCACACTGGGAGCAAGCAACAAAGTAAGGTTGATATGGAAGTAAATCCATCTTTTTGTCAGCTTTGATATGGAAAAAAGTACAATGATAGTGTAAAACTGAATGTTGTACAGCTGTAATGAGTTTCTGATTCATCTGAATGTGTCAACTGTTCATCATGTGGAGACTTTGCTCACCTTAAGTTCCTCTTCCTTATTGGCTACCTGAATAAGCCCAGTCTCCAGCAGCACCTCCACCATCTTAATCTTCTCCTCCTTCTCTTGAAGGCTGTCAGGAAGAATGAACAACTCAGTCTTTTATTTACCTCTACACGAACTAATCAATATGAAAACCCACCCTGGTGCTAATCAAAAAGATAACAGAGTTTGCATTGTTTGAATCTGAATTGTGTAGGCATGCTGAATATAACAAGACGGATCATGAAGATTCTGGCTGTGTACCCGTTTTCTCCCAAACACAGTGAATTGCTGTAGGGTCGGTTGCATAAGACCTGCGAAAACCTTCGTCTAGGAGAATGTTTAGGAATGGTTGTGACATATTGTGAGGTGTGTTTTAACCTCAGAACAAGGAGCTATTCAAACATGCCATTATACACTCACACACCTCTGTTTTAGCTGATCCACTGCCAACAGGGAGGAGGTCTGAGGAAAAAAAAAAAGAAAAATCTGATCAGATGATGAAATAGACAATGTAAAAAAAACAAAAAAACAAACAGGTACATGTTTGTGGGAGAAGTGTAATTTCATCATTTTATGACAGACCTGCTCAGAAATCTGTGTGTTCAGACGATGGACCTCTGCCTTCAGGACTACGTTTTCATTGTGAAAGGCCTACAGATGGATAAAAAAAATAATTTTGCTGATGAGACCATTTTGTCTAGTGTCTTTCATTTAAGACCAAAGTTTTTGTAGGCAATGGGTAATAAACAACAGTCCCATTTTTCAGGAGCAAATACTAATTATTGCTTTACAAATGAGGAATGGCCTACTTACTGTCATTAAGAACAATATCAATGGCCTATTAACATTAGTCATGTGTAATGTTGAGCTTGTTTGTTCGGTATCGTAGCTCAATTGTATGTCCCGTAGGCAGCCATGTGAATTGATGCAAGTCCACTGGCTGGACAGACCAGACACTCACACATCGCTGCATAACTGACAGGCCTGGAATAACTGTGTCTAAAAATCAATTCCCACCGGTCATGTTATTGAAGCGTTACTAAAGACCTGAATCACACTGAATAGACACGCTTCCATTTCAACCAGTGATTTAAACCACACTTACTACATGAGATGTGCTTAAGATGCCCTGCTGTTTTCTTTCTGTGGTGTCAGAAATAAAGAATCATTTTTAATATGCTATTTAAAAATCGCAATTGACAGTGATGTTTGTGTGTGTGTGGGGGGGGGGGGGGGGGGAGGCGGCTTACTAATAAATTATTTTTACTACTTATAAAAAGTAAGTTTATAAGTATAATAATCACACCTGGCTCCAATCCCATGTTACACTCATAAATATGGGCATTAGTTTTCATTCATTTGGTATAAACAAATTCTTCAATATTGGTATAAGCTTCTCAGAGACTTAGCTGTGGACGAACATAGAATCTGCTGCTCTACAAAAGATCACCTCAGTACATCCAAAACTGCCGATTTAAAACCCAAATATCTGTATAAAAGTACAACTTGACGCACCAAGACATGAGCTACCTGCCACAATGATTTCCACAGAAATGAAAATAATGCTGTATGCAAAAGACAATTTCCTCCTACATTGGCAAGCCAAGTAATCTAGATTTGGCTGTGGGCAACAATATAATGACTCCTGGTATATAGATTGGTATAAAGGTGGTGTGGCTCACTTGCAGGTTAGTCTCTCTACTGGCTCCACTGCTTCTTTCTGCATTAAGGGAATCCTCCAGACTCTTCCTCTGGAGTTCCTTCTCAGCCAATCTACCCACAACACACATACAAAAGGACAATATATTTAGGGCTGAATGGTTTTAAGAGAGGGGAAGAAAGAAGAAGAAAAAAAAAGTTATTTATTTTTCTTCAACAGCTTTAACTCACAGTTTTTGAAGCTCCTCAAAATGGGATACTGCATTAGCCTGGGAAGGAGAGAGGGGGAAAACCTTGAGTTTGCACTGATACACAAACTTGTACTACTCGATACCGTAACTATACATTTACCTGAGACGTAACCTGATGCTGAAGACTCTCGATTTGAACCTTGAGTGATTTGTTCTCATTCATAAGCTCCTGCAAAGAAGGAAAATATTCTACAAAAAATCTGCCACCACATTTTCGTGTCATTAATTAACTAAAGAAGAGTACGCAAGGTACCTGGACTTGGGCCTGTAGTGAGTTGTCAGGCTGCAAGTTGTGCTGCGAGACCTCCAAGAGCTGCATGACCTTTTGCTCCACCTGCTCCTTGGAGACCATGGTGTCAGTCAGACTGCTGTGGAGGGTCTGGATCTCCTTGTTTTTATTATTCATCTCGGTCTCTACTGCCAGCAGCTGACTCTGCAGCTCTGACAGGGAATGATATTGATAAGAGCCATGGATGTGTTTGCGTATATGTGTAAAGCATAACAGCACAGCACGACACCACCTACCTTGTTTGGCAGCCTGCAGTTTTTCTCTCTCGGTGTTCACACTGTGCAAATAGCTCTGTAGTTCTTCCCAACGGCGCTTAGCGTCCTGTAACTGGGCCTGATGGACAGTACATATACAAGATTTTCAGGGACAGATATAAAAAAAAAAAAAAAAAAAGAGGATGTGGATTTGCAGTCACAGCTGAAAAAGCAGAGTGTGTATGCTGTTGACTCGCACCTCGAGCTGCGACACGCTCTGCTTGTAGCTGACCTCCAGGCTCTTTCTTTGGAGTTCCTCCTGCTGTAGCTTGTTCTTCGTCTCAGCCAGGTCCTTCATCAGATTCGAACACTCAGAGCGCATATTGTTCAGCTCAGTGTTTTGCCTAAAATAAAAAAAAAGCACATGCAGTACAGAAGGTGTACGAAATACGAAAAAGAGTGCACAATATGGTTAAACATATTAAACATTAACCCTGGGCCTCAATTGAATGATTCAGTATTTAAGTGGCTTCTAGGACTCACTTGTTGTCTATTGGGGTAGAGGCTGAGCTAACAGCATCCCGAAAAATGTTGTTCTCTTTCTGCAGTCTGTTGATCTGGCCCTCCATCTGCTCTCTCAGCGTCTGAAACTGAGGACAGATGCGAGTTTTGCAGGTAAAAATTCATCCAATATGTTACACAGGAGTCATGTGTCAAATTCAATTCAAATGTAACATAATGTCTCTTAATAACTTGAGTGTAATTCAAAACACAGAAGTCAATGATATAACTAGGGATGAGCTCTCATTTTCAAATTCCTGTTTTTCAAAAGAAGTCTTGAAAATTCTGACTAGATTAAATTAGGAGTTTCTGAGCATCAATTTTAAAAGTGTCCCTTACAGCCTACTACACCGTGCATACACACACACACACACACACACTCCAGCAGATAAAGGCTTACTATTTGTCGTATTTTATGCTGCAGTTGAAATATTATTTGAATATCACAGCTGAACATTCAAACAGTAATTCTACCCGAAATGTCGATTAGTTTAGAATACATAAATGTGGTTAGACTACAAATTATGATATGGTCATCGCTTGACCAGACTGGTCTGTAATCATAACTGGTGGTAAACATAACTTTTTTTTCCCTAAGTTTGAGGCGTGTATTACAAATAACGCACATGCATACAAAACAAATGCCTGGGTTCTCCATGTTCCATGACATGAATCCCAAAATATCCATAACCAAGCAGCACTATAGCTGATGTATGTATGATTCACTGTCAAATCTCTGACTAGTAAGTGTAAAAAAAAAAAAAAAATAATAATAATAATAATAACAATAACAACATTTTATATATATATATATATATATATATATATATATATATATATATATATATATATATATATATATATATATATATATATATATATATATATATATATATATATATATAATTATCTCCAAAGCACAGCTTATGATGTTCACACATTAACACGTCCAACCAAAATGGTTAGACAGATGTTCAGACCATGCTTATATTTTTCACTAAATAAAACATTAAAAGGTCAACAAGACAGTCCATACAGGATTTTGCACATTTTTTTCTTCAAGAATTTGTGCTTTCCTGCGGAAAACTACTTGGATTGGCGAGATTGCAATTGCACAAAATTGTTCTGCACAGTGTTTCGCACTGATTTTTGTTAGTTAATGAGACATTTTAGCTGTACTTATGTTCGACGCACGTGAATCGAAGATGGCTTTGGCTGAACGCGCATTGTGATGACGTCACATGGCGCGTCTTGGCCCAAATCTGCGGAAAATCCATGGTAATGTTAAAAAATTGCAAACTCCTATAGATATTGCAGAGTTTCCTTGACTTTGGTTAAGTTCTGCGATCGCAAAAAATCACTAAATCCTGGAGGAACTGAAAAGAACAAGATTCAGTTCAGGAATGTATGTTGGGTTTTACAAGACAGCAGGCCATGGTACTGTCATCACTGGTAAACTTCACCCCCCCCAATACAACAGCACATTTGTCTACTTGACAAATACTGCTGTTCATTCTCTTACCCTCCCCCTGCCTCAGAAACCACCACTACAACCTGCAACAACATAGTTAGATCACTGTCTACTCCACCATCCTCTGTTGGATCACAACTTCTTACCTTGATTTGCATGCTCTGAAGTTCCTGGTAGCTGCCCTGAGCCTTGGCCTGCATGACGCTCACCTCCTTCTCCATGGCAACCCGCTGTTCCCGCAGCATGGCTTCTGCACGGTTGCTCTTCTGCTTCTCGGCCTGCAACTCCTACACACAACAACGTACAGCACAGCAAAATACAGTTCAAAAGCAGGTAAACACCATGTTAGTTAAAAAAACAAACAAACAAACAAACAATAAAATAAATAACAATAATATAATTATTTTCTAAATAATAACTACAATGATTAAATATATATGACAGAAAAAAAAATAGATACAGACCTTCCAGATTTAATTCCAGAAAATAAACTTTACATTCAGTATAACTTGTGGCACTGCATTTTGGTTTGTAGTACCTGGCTGAGCTGTTTGACTTTGTCCTTGGCGATGGAGCCTTCCTCCTGTAGGGTTGTGAGAAGACGCTCTTTCTCTGCCAGCTGTTGAGCTGAGGGCTCAAACTTTGTTGCAGACTGATAGAAGAACAGAACAGCATGAAGAACGTTAGAAAAGAGGACTATGCCACTTCCACAGGACGTGTACAAAATATGCTGATAAGCATGGAGTCTTGTCTCACTTTATACCAGCTGTCCAAGGCGTTAGGGCTCTTGTCACGGAGCAGAGAGACCACAGACACCACGTCAGCGTCAGTCAGCACCAGTCCACCCAGACTGGCCAGCAGCTCCTTCAGCTTCACTCGGGAGTTCTCTGTGCACACACAAAGACTTGCGCTTTAGTTTACTGTCGATCAGTTTGATCACTTCAGTATTCAGTCACACTTGGTTCTGAATATACTGGAGTCGTTGCACATGAGTACAGGCCAAATCTTGTCTGATTAAGGAGACAAAGTACACAACAGGGAAAACAAGATCTAGAACTGGATCAAATTCAAACAGACAGCTATGTAACCTAATCATTTCAGTGCTTGAGTACCTTTGTCAGTTTCATTTTTCTGTTTCTTGCTGTGTTTAGTGGAAGCACGAGCCGGGGAAGGAGCAGCAACCTCCTCGTTCTTGCTGCTCTGGTGGTTTGCTGGAGCGACACAGTCCGTCTGGCTGGCAGGAGGAGAAGACTGGACCCGAGTCTCGTTGACTACACGGACACAAACACACGACACATTAACACAGAAACATGTCAAATTTGATTTAACAGGAAAAGCAAACATATAAGCTCTGTAAGCCACAACAGAATCATCTCTAAAAGGCACAGTTTCACCTACTTGTCCAAATGTTTACACTTAAAACAAGTGCATGTTTTCTCAAAATAAAATTGATAGACCAGACCAGCCCAGCTCTTAACAGCATTCAGAAGGAGCCATGTCTTACCTGTTAAAGCAGCCTCCACCTTCTGTTTCTTGCTCCTTCTCCTGCCACTGCCGGTGGAGGTGGTGGGTGCAGGAGGAACGGCAGCAGGAGCAGCTGCATCCTGCAGTTTGTGCTCTACCTGCACAGGTTCCACCTTCTTCACCACAACAGGAGACTGGTCAGGCTTCACCTCAGCTGGAGGCTCTTCTACATCACACCATGGCAGAAAAGATAATAACGCACTGGCCTTCACTTATTATACCGAATTACACTGCAGAAAGAAATGCTGCCATTTTAAACACAGAACTTTAAGCACTCTTCAGCAGTAAAGAAGGGTGTGTTTATAGGGTATTTGAAATTCGGTTAAATCAAGGACGACAGCACTTGCCAAGTTTGTGCAAATAAGGAGGTTTGTGGATAGCACTTGTCCCTTCAGTGTGCTATAAATAAATATTTGATCTGATTAAACAGATGAGACAATGCTTGATTGTGGGCACTAATGAAAGTGACTATAAGCAGCGTGAGGTGTAGGGAAACCCCCGCCCCACCCCTGTCTCTTCCGTACTGCCGACACATGCACACAAATTAGTATTTCAGTGGTTTCCGGAAAAAAAACAAGTTGCATATTATATATTTAAAGAGGTATGTTTCATTCACTGTACTGTTAGTTTTTTTTGCTTAAACTACATCTGATGCATCTTTTCCATCTTTGCCTACTCAGCGTGGCTCAAGGTCCCTTTCCAGAGCTTTTGAACTAACTGTCCCTCAGTGGTGGAATGAACATCAATCCAGACCACAGAATCTGTCACTATTTTCAAAAAACAGCTAAAGACCCACCTCTTCCATGAACACCTAACTAACCCCTAAAATGCCAACCCCACATTATCATTAAAAATAATTCTCACAGCTCTACTCTGTTCACTTTGCTTCTCTAGAACTCAATTATAAATCTTGCATGGTAGCACTACTTGTATTGTTCCCTGCTTGTAAGTTGCTTTGTACGAAAGCATGTGGTAAATGAATAAGTGTAAATGTAAATGTAAAAGCAACGGATGTCATGCAATGATACAGGCAGCAGCTTGAAGTATATTGCAACAAGAGCCCTTGACTTTCTGGGCTCCTGTGAGGAGGTGTGGTTTGGAGGCACATCCACAAGATCAAACACAGACACACATTCGAACAAGCCAAGACAAAATCTATGATCTTTCTAAAAGTATGACTTTCTAACCAGTTGCCACTAGATCACATTACATTAGTTAACTAAACTTAACCACAGAAAAGACTCATTCTAATTCAAACAATACAGAAAAGAAAATAGCAATGATAAGACAGGAAATGAATCCTTGTCTTCTTCCCTAACTTTCCTCAGTGGAAATCAGTCAGCATGACAGTTCTGTCCACCGTGCTGTTCAAATCTATACTGCATGACCAATAAACAGCATTGTTTATGTGTGACAAACACACAAGACATGTTACACTGTCTTGATTACGGATGTCACGAGAACCGATACTTCTGTACCAACATTCTTAAAACGTGACGGTACTTGTTTTTCTGCATTTCCATTGGTACTGGTTGTAACAAAAGTACCGAGGTTGCGATTCTTCCGGACCTGATGGGGGCAGAAAATACGTACAAGTGTTTTAGTCGGTGCACAAGTGGTGAAGAAGAAAAATGCCTACAAGCACACAGGAAAAACTACAGAAAATTAGATTAGCCTAACAAGTTTAGCTCCGCCCCGACTCGCTGAGAGGAAAAGAGAGGAAAGGCAGTATCGGTTTCCGGTGTGCAACCAATACTATCGTTCTCGTTTCAAACAAAGCGAGGAAACACCTGGCATTTGGCGAAGCACCCGAAAGACGGTCCTATATTATGTATGTTTGAGGCAGCTGGCATTATGGCCGTGAAACCAGCTAACATCATGCTCCATGTAATGTTTGCAATATACAGTTACTTGTTAATGATGCTAACGCATTGCGATGTTATAAACTACCTCCTAATTGGCCACCATGCATCGCCATTCAGCCCGTGTCCTGTCAGCTAAATGTAGTCTAATGTCACTAATAATTATTCAAATGTTCATGCTTTTCATAAATCTCTTTGGCCTGCCACCATATCAGTGAATTTAAACTATTGCTTGCAATCAGAGTATAAGGTGTGTGCGCGTGTTTAGGAGTGCACGTCCACTCATTATTAGACAGTGTTTGATAACTAAATTCTCGCTCTGTCTCTCTCTGTCTCATATATCGAGTACTTTGGGTGGTATCGGTACCGACTACTAGATTTTTGGTATCGTGACATCCCTGATCTTGATATATAGTACAGTGGTGCTTGACTCGAAATACCTGACTCCAATTTCACATACTTTTGCCACTCACAAATATGTAATATTGGATCATTTCCCTCAATAAATAAATGACAGACTATAATATTTGTCTCATTTGTTTAATTGTGATCTCTTGCCAACTTTTACGACATCTGCTGTGTTCTGAATGGGATGGCTTTAGTCTTAGGAGCGACCAAATGCTGTCCATGTTCATACGACTGCTTCAAACAGCAGAGTAGTGAGAAATGCAGGGTCGATAACTGATAATCACATACAGCAATAATATAAATCAATATGAAATATTTTTGTCCTAGAGGGAGATGGCACATCACCTTTCCAGATGCTCTTATTTTGTCTGTATTAGGGTGAAATTATTTAACCTTTAATAACCTTAAGTATATTAAATATTGTAATTATATTATAAGAAAGATTGTTCTTAATTATATTATACATAATTATGTATTAATTATACAATTAATATATAATTACACACTAACATTTATTTACAAGCAATTTTTCCATCTATTATGTGTCATCACATACTGTCAATATAAACAATATAAATAAAGGTCTGTGAACAGTGGAGAAGATTTACATATATTCTAACACTTGAGCAGATGAGGATTAAGGGTCTTGCTCAAGTAGCAGGTGCTCATTACTGTCCCAGAGGCTTAGCCATTGCCCATTAATGATTTAAATATCTGATGTACAAATGTTTAAGGGCAAAATTGTCATGCAGAAATGTGTGTGGGAGAGAGAGAGAGAGAGAGAGAGAGAGAGACAAAACACTCAATTTGTCATCATACCATTGAGGGAGATGCGTAAACATAGAAATGGCTGCAAATGGCTTGGACATATTACGTTTTTCCGAAGTTTCAATAATGGTTATTGATCTGAATTTTTTTTAAAAAATAAAATAAAATAAAGGTTCTCCAATATTAATAAACTAGTAAGCTCTGTCATCACTGTACTTCTATTATACCGTACTGATAATCCAAATAAATGGGTGGTGAGGCTTGTTCTTGCATCCCATAATACTAGTCAAATTAAGGTGCTTGTACGAATTAATTACACAGTCATTACACTTTATATCCCATCAGCTGGTCAAAATCATTATTATAACCATCCAATATAATAGTAATACTACATGAGCCATAATACACTGTAATTACGTTTCCATAACGAGTAATATATATATTATATATATATATATATATATATATATATATATATATATATATATATATATATATATATATATATATATATATATATATATATATATATATAAATAATTATCATCAAATATATTATCTAAATGTCCTTGTTGTTTGATATGTAAGGGATAATGCACGATACAATTTTAATGCACAGTATGGAGGCAAAGAAAGCACTTGCTTCCACAGAGTGCATACAAATCATGTAACACACACCTAGCCGAGGATTATCTTGCTTATACCATGATCATTTGCCAACATTGACGAGTTAAATCGGTCACTGATTTTTGCAGAGCAAAATTTGACTGAAAAGATAAAAAAATAACGGTTAATTTTCGTTACTTATTTTATATACGGGTCGTCAGATCTAGAATTCCACCTGCTCTAAACCATACACAGATCAAATAGCACTATAAGAATACATTTATTTGAATGAATTATAGTAAATAGTTATTAGAGGGACAGAGGGGGACAGACTGTGCATGTGTGAATTACAGCGTCTGTCTACTAATAATGAAGCTGTGAGTTTAACTGTATGTTACTATGGTTAAGTGGAACTACCTGTGGTATACACGGTTTTAACGCACACCTTCCAGCCAATCAGAATCGAGTATTCGGACAGAGAATAAATAAAACACTATTGTATAATGGAGATCAATTGTGCAATCCATCTGCTGAGTAAAAACCTGCTTACCAGTCTCACTCTTCTGCTTCTTAGCTTTCTTCTTGCCAGTAGTTTCAGCTGCAGCTGGAGGTGTAGCTTGAGCCTGTGGTGGGCTGGGCTGTTTGGTAAGGGAGAGTGGCTGCTCCTTACGTACAGAAGGCTTTGAGCCATTGACTTCTGGTTTCTCGGTGGCGACAGGAGCAGGAGGAGGAGCAGCTGCTGCCACAGAAGCAGAAGCAACAGCAGCTTTTGCCTTCTTCTCTTTCTTCTTCCTCTCCCTCACTGTTGGTGGTTCTGCTTGTACAGGGACCGAAACAGGCAATGGCACAGGCACCACCTCAGAGACCTCGTCGTTTAAAGTCGAGCTGGTGGCATCAATCAGATCAAAATCTCGTAGGTCTTCCTCTGATTCTCCCCCTTTTCCCCCACCACCTCCACTGATCTCCTTCTTCTTGTTCTTTTTCTTCTCGCTCTTTTTGCGAGCATCCGGCTTCAGTGGTGGCAACTTCAGATCTCGTTTCTGGCGAGCCAGAACTTCATCGTAGGAGGTCTCCTTCATGAAAAGCCAGAAGAAGAGGAACATGAGCATGATGACCAGTGATGGGGCCAGGATGAGGAGGTACTGTGAATCAGCCACGTCGATCGCCATTCTGGACAGGCAAAGAAAGGCAGACAATAAGCAAACACAAAAGTACAGCTCAAAAGTACAACAAATCCAAAACCACACCTACCCATGTCTTGTGGGTCAGTTTACAATTACATATTGCTACTTGGGAAAGAAGGAGAATATTCTGTGGAGGTTAGTAGATGATCAAATGTTGTGTAGTACATTACTACGCATGCTAAAAATGATCTTAAAATTAAACTCATCTCATTTTAAGGTATTTTAAGACAGAGTGTCGGTCTTGATGGCAGCATGAGCTCCCCAACCTAGTAAAGTGTGTTAATACTTTAATCTTTAATAAAATACACAATGCCAGTCAGAATTTAACAGACAATACGGAAAAAACAAATGGCGTCCTATACTACACATAAAGGGCACTACATAGAGTGTACAGTTCTATTCGGTTTTAATCCACGTCGAGCACTAACAGAAAGAAGAAGTCTACTAAACATTAGAAGAAGATAAAGTAATTCCAGCAAGATTTAGTAATGACTAAATTTGCACAATCAGTTATCAGCACTCCACTGGTATGCCCTGGCTTGGCATTCGGCACTGCTACAGTATGGGTGGAAAGGAAATGGTAACAAATTACAGAATCATTTTGTGAAGTCGAGCTATGCTGTACTGTCTGGTAGAAAAGTAGTAAATAGTTACGTCCATCTATTCTGTACCACATTGGAACACTCACAAGGAGCTCTCTTGCTTCATTACAGCAAAAGCAAGCTTGTCAGAGATCTGTGAAATAACTCTGTTGTAAATATAGGTCATTAATCAAGCACGGGTATTTAGAGGGGCTAAATAAATACATGAGTTAGAAGGAATAAGTACAAACCATTGAGGAATTTCATCATTTCACTACAGCAGGTTTATTTAAACTATTTCCTATATAGATACTGCCAGTCAAAACTTTGTGAAATTCTGTATAAACAAAGCCATCTAAGCTTGCCCTCCTTGAATCCAGGCTAAACGGTTTCCTATTTCCAGTTCAAACTGGACCAAGATTGAAAAAGCAGCACTCATATGGAAAAGGGAAAAAGCTCACTGCTTTACTGGATAAAAATGACAGCATGATCCTGAAGCATTCTTGGGATATTTGGATCTGATTACTCACTTCCTGAATGGGTTTTACTTGGAAAACCTCTCTGACTGGAAAACAAAATCTTTTACGCAAGAGCTCCTCCTCCACGTGGACAAACCGAAGATTTCATCTAACCTTATTTTTTTTCCTAAAAGTTTCCTGGTTCTGCCATGGAATGCTTTAAAGAGCTCAGTCATAGGTTGATCCATCGGACAGATCAAGTCCCACTGTAAGGGCTGACAAACACTTTTAAACACATTGATAAATTAAACACAGCTGGTTTAGACTGCTTCTTAGGCAAGTGCATGTAGCTTATAAGTACCATAGTGAGTTCACTCCTCAAGATTTAACCTTGTACATGGCGGGGGGGGCCTCTTAAAAACCTGAATGATTATTGCAATTCTCTATACAGCGATAAAATAGTGGCACTGCAACGTTTTGGTTTAGTAATAGTGCAGTGATGAGCTAGAAACGCACATCCTGTGAGGCCTACCCAGTATACCCAGTGCAGGAAATCTGGACAATGCTATTAACCTAATAATAGGGATAGGAATAATTTTCCATTGCAGAACCTCTAGTCTAGACATCGGTGGTTAATTAACAACATGCCTGGCTCTACTGCTTTTTTATCCTGTTTAAACATCACCTTCTCCAACCATGTAGTGTTAAACCAATGACAATCCCACACATAGCTGCAAGACCACCAAGAATCACAAAAGCTAACCAAACTGGTTAAATACCAGAAAACACAAAGTGGAACAAAAGGGGTTATATACAACAGAGCTGCTAGATTCTTGAATCTGACTGGTTAGGTGCTGATTAATTTTCTATAACAGCAGCTCAGTCAGTAGTGCTGGCTGTAATTCAAATCACAGGTTTACATTAATGCACTCGTATTAATATGTTATCCATTAACAACTCATTCACAGGCGCTTGTATGGTGGATGATCTTCATAAACCAAGATGATATTTATTTAACATTTCTGGAAGGCGCCTCAGGTGTCAGCACTTTGTAATGCTCGGTAAGTTTACCCCTGTGAGAGAGTTTTCAGGACAGAGGACTTTGCACTTGTAGGTTTCTCTGTAAAATGACAAACTGCTTTTTTGTTGTCTCATTAACTTTGAGAGAGAGGAAAAAGTGGGGCTTGTGAAGGAATGGCAGCTTATAACTGCTACAACATCAATGATGACAGCAACTCGCTTGTCGCTGACGTTCCAAAATTAAATCGGAATAGACACAGTTAAAAAGCAGAATGTGTCACTCGCTTATACATTAAAAAATGGGACACATTGGCAAATTGCTATGGGATAAAAATAAAAACAAATCTCTCCAAGTGTGCCATTGTTGGAAAAAAAAAAACTTTCGGTTTGTAACTGCCCAATTACAGCATTCCATTTATGATTTTCCTAGCACAGTCCATCAGGTCGGGTAAATTATATATACTTATAGTATATTACTATATACAGTACTGTGCAAAAGTTTTAGGCACATGCAAAGAAACACTGAAGAACAAAGATGCCTTCAAAATAATGAAATTAAATGTTTCCACATTAAAAAAAAAAATACCGTAAAGAGCAGTACATGAAACAAAGTCAATATTTGGTGTGACAAAAAAATAAAAATGAAATAGTAGATTCCAGTACAATTAGTGCAGTTTTATAAGGAAATGAGCTGTAGGTTTTATTGAACATCTTGCAGAACCAGCCACAGCTCTTCTGGAGACTTTGACTGTCACACTTGCTTCTTATTTTTGCAGCAAAACCCAGCAGCCTTCACTGTGTTTTTGTCTGAAAAGTGTCTCTTACATAATATGCTGCTTTCTTTAATGACATTCAAAATATTTTCCGTAACATTTAATGTTGTGCTAGAATACTAATGTTTGGGAATTGAAACTGTTTTTTGGACTGACTCGATAATGTAGAAGTCATAAAATAAAAATCTATAACAGAGTTCGTACTAAAACATAAATAAATTAATAGAATAGGGTGCCTAAAACTTTTGCACATTACTGTACTTTTAGTATATATAATAATATTTAGCCTGCAGTAACACATTACCCTGACTAACCTACTCGACTGACATTTCTGTTATGCAAAGAAGCCAGAAAATAATCCTACAAGCTCCAAAGTAAGTACATTTTCTTCCGGTCTAAAGTGCAGTGATATCCATAGGCATGGGTGTGGCGGTGTACTCGCGTACTTTCTACTCTAATTCCCTGTTCAACAGTCTCAGTAGTGCGGGACACAGTGGCTGTCAGAACTTTGGACTGCCAAGCACATGGCAGAAGCCTTATTTACATGTGACGCTTCAGAGAGCAGGATGCACCTACGCCACTAGGGTGTCCTGTGGCATGGAAATGAGGCAGGAAATCTATGTTCTCGGGTGACTGGTTGCTTGGAATCTCGACACTTGCCTGCCTGGTCTGGCAAAACATGTAGACGCCTTCAACAACATGGACATGGAAAAGCCTTCTGGGACTGTTCCACTTTCACTGTGTAACCAGAAGGACAGGTTTCATTTTACTAGGCTATCAAACTGAGACTGGACTGGGGTCAAATTGGCATATCCACATGTGTTCATGAACTTTCCTTCTCATATGAATACATCAGTATCAAAATATCTCTATAGGAATATTTTATTACATATCCACAAGGGGTTTGCTGAGATGGGTGCATTGAAATATAATGTTACACTCAAGTGTGGTTGCAAAATCACATTTCAGGAAGGTGACATAATTTCTAAATCATTTTGATTTAAATAAATCACAGAAGAGGAATAACAGAGCAGCTATAAAGAAGCATCATGGGAACAAATTTTCTAACAGATTTTCAGCAAATGCAACCTTAGACATAACTACATGGAGTCAAACAATAGTGTGCTCTTGGTCTCTTAGTGTTTGCCACTTCCTGTCTAAAAACCTTGACACATCACTGCTGGCCATTAATATAAGCCTGTGCAAAGTTGTGTAACATGTTATACAATTAGCTCTGAAGACAAACATCTGAAACAGGAACACACACTTTTGACAGCCCTCAGCTCCACCTACACAGCCACAGCCACAGCCACACACACACACACACACTCACACACACATCTCGCTAGTTTCCTTTAGTTGGAGTTTATAGACGCATGAAGTAATGTATTCCTGATTCAACACAATGGACAATACAAGCAATAGCAATGTTATTCAGAGAACTGGACAAAGATGGCCATGACTTTGACTCCCAAGACTTTTCCAAGTATGTAGACTGTGAGAAGTGCACAACATGCATACGCTATTAAAAGCTACAAGTCGCCCAGTTAGTGAGCTAATCTGAGTTTATTTATAACACAGAAAACCAGGCACTATCTAGGACCACAGTGTGATCAAAGAATCAATGGCAGGGGGTCAGAGTGTTTGATAATGGTAGGTTTTGATTTTTTTTTTTTAAGTTATAATAGTTATTACTGAATATGTATAGTTTTTATAGTATTGGTTTAATAAAACCATAATAAAACAAACAAAAAAAAACTATAACTGCAAAACTATATGGCTGCAAAAAGTTTGTGGCCCTCTGCTCTAGGACAAACTTGACTCTAGAGTCCATTACTAGACCACTAGGTTACAGGCTTAAGCGTCAGATGAAGGCTGATCACGTGACCATGATTTACATCAGTGTAAATCACAGACAAGTTCTCTCTCTCTCACACACACACACACACACACACACACTCGGCTAGTGTCACGATTATGTGTCCTACTCACATAATCACATTCCCAAGCCTATCTTAAGAAAAGGGCTAGTCATGTCACTTCCTCATTTAGACTTTAACAAGGCGATCACTGAAAGGGAGTTAGAGAAATAAAACACAGCACACACCTACAGCTGCAGAAATACATGCTTGTTGCTTGTTTATGTTTTTTATATATATATGAGAGAGACAGACAGATAGAGATATAGATAGACAGACAGACATGCAGAGACAGATAGATAGACAGACAGACATGCAGAGACAGATAGATAGACAGACAGACATGCAGAGACAGATAGATAGGCAGACAGATATATAGATAGATATATAGGCAGATGGATAGGCAGACAGATATATAGATAGATATATAGGCAGACAGATATATAGACAGATATATAGACAGATATATAGACAGATAGATGCACTACCGTGGTTCATAGCGTGTGAATTCAAAATGAAACTGTGCTCGTGCAGCTAGCTAGTGCAGGTTAGCTCGTTAGCAGTGTAACGTCTCAGGACTTGAGCTGTCTGTCGGTTTAACGTGACGGTTTGGTTTCTGTTACAAATCATACACCGGATTTTTACTCAGACATACAGGTGTCCGCTCTCTAAAGCCCAGTGTGAAGCCTGCATTATGAGAAGTGAAGTGCGGTGGTTACCGTGTCGCTGCTCATTCCCTGTGACACAGCATATGGACGGATAGAGAGTGAGATCAGGGCGCAGGCCCCGTGTGTAGCTCAACTACAGCAGCTAACTGAGCTCCGGACACGCGGAGAAATCCTCTAATCCCTCCTCCACCTCCTCACCTGCTGTGCCTACTACTACTACTACATTACACGTGAAAGACATACATACCTGTTGTGATAATTCTGAAAGCGCTAATTCCGGCTGGAATGAAATGGTGTTTCTTTTGTAGAGCCCGAAGGAGAGCAGCTCTGAGCCGGCAATCAGCAGTAGTTCTGCCCTGTATCGACGCGCGGGGGCGGGTCACAGGCACTGCTGCGCACAATACAAGCGGCAAGATGAATAGTTCCCCCACCCGTATTCTGACAAACCCCGCCTCCTAAACTGGCATTGGCTATACTACTAACAAGTCAAATACTATTGGACATTATCAAGTGGGTAAAATTACCAACCAATCATACCACAAAAAAATCTGTTCCTACTCACCAATCCTGTGGCGGAAGGCGGGTTTGTAGTGGTAGACGTGGGAAAGGAGGAAACGCTGCTGAGTACGCTGCTCTGTATGTTTTAAAGGGCGCAGCTGTTCGCGTTGAGGGCGGGGACAGAAGGTGGTCTCGCGATAGTTCACTGCAGTGCTGTTTGTATGTAGGAAGTCCATATCCGCCAGGTTTTTTGAAGCAGTAGTGCAAGAATGTCAACAATTTGACATTATTTCAACGTTCTGATTCATTATCTAAATTTGTCGTATTATCTCAAAAGTTAGACTTGTGAAATCTATTAAATGAAATTATTATTTAATTCAATTATTAATCAAACAAAGGTTTCTGACTCATCTTAAAACACTGACATGTTAAAATTCATGTTACAAGTATTATTAGTGTGACCATACTGTATGTACACCGATCAGCCATAACATTAAAACCACTTGCTTAATATTGTGTAGGTTCCCCCTGTGCCACCAAAACAACTCTGAGCTGTCAAGGCATGGACTCCACAAGACCTCTGAAGGTGTGCTGTGGTATCTGGCACCAAGACATTATCAACAGATCCTTTAAGTCCTGTAAGTTGCGAGGTGGGATCTCCATGGATTGGACTTATTTGTCT
This sequence comes from Ictalurus punctatus, assembly GCF_001660625.3. Classification (NCBI taxonomy): domain Eukaryota; kingdom Metazoa; phylum Chordata; class Actinopteri; order Siluriformes; family Ictaluridae; genus Ictalurus; species Ictalurus punctatus. The sequence continues at coordinate 15,370,741 of NC_030424.2, read as the reverse complement.
AGCACATCCCACAGAAGCTTGATCAGATTGAGATCTGGGGAATTCAGAGGCCAAGTAAACACCTTGAACTCTTTTTCATGTTCCTAAAACTATTCCTGAACAATTTTTTGCAGTGTGGCAGGGCGCATTATCCTGCTGAAAGAGGCCACTGCCATTAGGGAACACTGTCACCAGGAAGGGGTGTACTTGGTCTGCAACAATGTTTAGGTAGGTGGTACGTGTCAAAGTAACATCCACATGAATGCCAGGACCCAAGGTTTCCCTGCAGAACATTGACAGACCATCACACTTCCTCCACCAGCTTGTCTTCTTCCCATAGTGCCTCCTGGTACCATCTCTTCCCCAGGTAAGCGACACACACGCATCCGACTGAAAATGTGATTCATCAGACCAGGCCACCTTCTTCCATTGCTCCATGGTCCAGTTCTGATGCTCATGTGTCCAACAAAGGTGCTTTCGGCGGTGGATAGGGGTCAGCGTCGGCACTCTGACTGGTCTGTGGCTACGCAGTCCCATACACAGCAAGCTGTGATGTACTGTGTTCTGACACCTTTCTAGCATAACCAGCATTAACCTTTTCAGCAGTTTGTACTAGCTTTTCTGTGGGATCGGACCAGACGGGTTAGCCTTCACTCCCCATGCGTATCAATGAGTCTTGGGTGCCCATGACCCTGTCGATGGTTCACCGGTTGTCTTTCCTTAGACCAGTTTTGGTAGGTACTAACCACTGCGTACCGGGAACACCCAACAAGACCTTTTGGTGATGCGCTAACCCAGTCATTTAGGCATCACAATTCAGATCCTTACGCTTGCCCATTTTTCCAGCTTCCAACACATCGACTTCGAGAACTGACATGATGGCAGGATGAACATGGTAAATGTGGGTCAGAGCTGGGCCATCACTCAATTGTAAAAAAGTAACTCTGTTGTCCTGCAACTGAACAGCACTGATCAGCTCACCCTAATTATTGTTATTATATTTTATATGTATAGTTCCTTAATGTACTGCAATTTTCAAAAGATGCATTTGCATTTTTTATTGACTTCTAGCTTACATTACAACACACTACAGTACAGTTAAAGCTAAAGTTAAAGGACAGTGTTAGCAATAACTATAACAGACTAAACAAAATATATTTTATTTAGTCATTTCTATTTAATAGGAAAGCCATATATAGTCTCCCATTAGATTTAGCATAACTCAACAAGCTGTAGAGTATGAACCAACAGAGCATTTTAAATTGTCTTTGTACCACCAGAGAAGAAAATCAGAACAATATCTGGGCAAATATTTTAAATGCTTCCATTAACATAACTAATTCAGTCACCAGTTGTGATACTGGATTTACTCGGTCTGGCTCAGATCTTAGCATTCAGTCCATTATTGTTAGTCTAGGTGCAGCAGGCCTCACTCCTCTGTGTCCATGGACTCTAAGCTGTCCTTTAACTCAGCTTCATAACTTCTTTTTAGACCCTTTAGGTAAAGACGGAGGCTGTCTGGATCCAACCTGGAGTTTCGGGCAGTCTGTAACAATCTGGTGGCGAGTCGAAACACTGCCCCTTGCCGCAGGGTGGTTGGGTCACTATGATGCTTAGCCTACGTGACACGAAAAAAATGGATGCCATTATTTGGTACAGTAAAATTTTCTTATTACATAAATAGGTAAATTAGGGACATTGAAGCTGTTATACAGTTAACTGGCCTAATTTTTGAAGCTGGATACGAACGGATTTATTCTTATGAGTGTTTACACAAGAAATGGCATTCATGAAAATGCCGTAATTCTGAAAAAAAAAACGTTCATATTCTACTCATGCTCCTGAGTGTGTAAATTTATGTATAAGAAGTCGAACTAATGTAAACCTCGACTTGATTGACATGGATTACTGCACTTTATATATGGATTATTCTGCCAAGTTTAAACTGCTTTTCAACTTAAGTCAAATTAAGTTTACAGAATTTCGCAGACACTGTTCCCTTTCTGCCCCAATTGTTCAGTCCTTGCCCCCAGCTGTCTATGCACTTGACCTTTTGTGGAGTTTTTTTGGGGTTAACTACATGCAAAAACGCTGTGTCTGGAACACAATTTGCATTCGATGGGTGATCAAAATACACACACTAGTATGAAGAGAATCGTTGTTTCTTAAACTGTAAATCGGGTGGAAGATTTTAGTTTAGTTTGGCTTATGCAAACATTTACACACAACACTACTTAAAGACTGATCAATGACGCCCAATGTTAGCATACACCCAATGCCATTAAAATAGAGCCTTACCCATAACTTTTGGCTAACTTTGGCTGATATAGACTTGGCCTCCTGGATGATGGACAGTGGAAACGATGTGTTCTCTGCTGCTCTTATACCTCAAACAGTAAAATAAGTCAAAAACGCAACAAGGGATGAGTATAACACGACAAACGTTTTTAAACTTGTTCCAGTTAACTGAACACTTATCGCTATTTCCAAACTGACCCTTCAATTCTAATTTATCAAGTAGTCATCAAATGTTATAAGAGCTCAAAGACCTGCCCTTTGTTTGATTAAGATTACCGTAGTTGCTTTCCTCAGAGAAGCCTTGAGTCAGAAGGTAGGTGTAGACCACACTCTCTGTGCTGTTTTCAGTCCCACGCATGTGCTGGACCTGCATGTGCTGATTCTCTACATTGGGGTAAAGAGTCTCCAACTGACACAGTTCCAGGAAGTGGGTGGCAAACAGAGTGAATGCCTGCAAAGAACACATTCTGGCTGAAGATGTTTGTTTTTAATGATTTTTATACTGTTCACTATATGAAAAGCAATGTTATCACTACCATCTTAATAATCATTAGTATTTTAACTCTTACAAATTATACCCAGTTCACGGTACCTTCAGACTGATGAGGAACTCGCAAACCGAGTGACAAATTCCGATGCCCTCCTCAGCACTAGTGCCACGTCCCAGCTCATCAATAATAATGAGTGACCTGTTACTTGCATTGTGTGTTATGTAGGACACCTGACAGTACAATGAAAAATTAGTATAGATATAGTAAATGCACAACAATATTGTACATATGATCACTTCATATTAACCTCCTTCATCTCAACCATAAATGTTGACGAGTTGGTCTCAAAATCGTCGTCTACTCCTATCCGAGTGAATATCTGATCAGCAACACGGAACGAGGCAAATGTAGCAGGCACAAATGATCCTAAAACAAAAATCATGAGAACCGATTGAAATTTTAGTTCTATAAAGTTCTATAAAGTGTAATAACCATTCTTTAAAGGAATATTGCAGTGTGGTTCATCTGTCCACAGAGAAGAATATGTCCCTGTATTGGCAAAAGAATGGAAACTTGTTTACTGCAAACTCAACTGTAGTAGAAATCTAAGGGCAGTTATTGAATTCCAGTCAGGGCCACAGTGGATCTGGAGCCATTCGCAGGAACACTGGGCGTAAGTTGGGAGAATTTATCCCAGACGAGATGCCAGTCTATTTAAGAGTGCCATGCACCCACACATTCACACACTCATTCACACCTAGGGGCATGTTTAGCACAGCCAATCCTTTTACCTACATGTTATTGGATAGTACGAGGAAACCAGAGAACCCAGAGGAAACCCGTGTAAATACAGGGAGGACATGCAAAACTTATCATAGGAGCTGTGAAGTGGCAATGCCTATATTCCAGCACTACAGTAGTTTATGTGAAACACATTTTTACAAAAATATTTCTTTGGTTAATTGCTCAATTCTCTTTTCAGAGATATTTCAGAGATTCAGAGAATGGAATTTGTGGTTATAGTTTACCAGCATATTCTTGTTAGTCTGACTGCGTAATGATTCCACAAATCTTTCAAATTTATCAGACTTACCAGTAAGTGACCAGAATTACTTATTAATATATTGCTCAAGTGTTGGACTACATAAGGACTGCTTCGGTAAGGAACTGTCTATCCCATCTTAAGATCCTTGGGAATCTTGAGAATTTGTTTGAATCATTTATTGACAGGTAACTTCAACAACTGCACTCAGACCCCAAAGGTGAGTTTCGAAGATTAGAAGTTTAGAAGATAACAAGTCAAAATTCTTGTCTGTGGTAATCACACATGGTAGTCATACATGGGCTACAGATGCACTGAACTGTAAATACAAATGATTAAACATGTACAAATAGGTGAAGAGGCAAGCTAAATCTCTTTGTTATAATTCAGTACAAGTTATAATATATTACTTACACCAAATAATGACTGAATTAACATAGCATGACTGAGTACCTATCTGAGCCATGATTTGGCAGAGGGCCACCTGTCTGAGATAAGTGGACTTGCCACTCATGTTCGGGCCTGTGATTATAATAAAGTTGCTTCCTTCAGAGATATGGCTGTTATTGGGGATGGGCTGCTGGCCAGCAACGCGTTCCAGGATTGGATGACGGCCTTGTCTTATTGCCAGTGTATCGGTGAATTCAGGGCGCACTGGGTCACAAGTTACATAGTTACATGTCAGCAGCCATGTGACATCAGATACTGGAGTGTATGTAGATATGTCTGTATCTGGAGTCTAATCTTACCATAGTCTGAAATAGTGCAAACATTGGCGAGGGAGAGCAGCATATCCAGCATGGACACAGCATCAGACAGCTTATACAAGCAGTGAATTTGTTTATACACCTCATTAAGTAACCTGCGTACCACGCTGTGGAGATATAGAAGAAGACTGAAACATCGAATTATCTACATTTCCACAATGCAACTGAGCACAACAGCAACAGAAGCATCTATATGGTTAACTATAAACTATAAATGTGTTAAGCAACTGAAAAATAGTAACAAGTATTTAAAGATATCTGACGTGTGCTAATTAGACAGCTGAGATGAAACCTGTATTGTTAATGTAAAGCAGAGTATAAGTGGTGAATGCTCACATATAAGACATGTGAAATATCTCCTTCAAGGCTTCATCACAACGATCGTTCATCTTCATCAGGTCTAACGTCGTGAAGCTGTAGTTGTTTTTTTGTCTAGTTACCTGCAGTAAGTTAAAGTCTATCACACACTTCATGCCTTCATGTACACGTGCTTCATCTTTTTTAATATCCATTACATATGACTGAATATGTTAATAAGCAATAAAATAAAAAAACATTGGTGAAAAAAAAAAGGGTATGGTTAAATGTAACAATGATTTGTTTAGGCGATCAGGCCTGACTTTGATGAACTCTCCTGGGAGCTGTCCATCAGGCAGGCCAAAACCCTCCAGCCTCATCTGGATGAAGAAACCTCGAGCGCTGTTAAAACTAGTCCGCAGTGGAAGGCCATACTTCTCTCCTAGCTGATCTACTAATCCTGTACCGGTGGAGTACAATACAGATGCTACTAACAAAACTATTGTTCTTCCATCAAATAACAGTCATTTTAGATATTAAACATAAGCTGCTCACCTGCTATATCATCCACTACCTCAGTGTAGGCTCGACGTGCAATGTCTAGCAATTCATTGACATTAGGGCGTACAGCATAGCACTTTTGTGTTCGCATATTCAGACAGCCCTTCAAATAGCTGGTGTCACTGTTGATCACTGTTTTGATTTCATCCAAAATGCTGTCAAACCTACCAACACAAGTTAAAAGCTAAAGAAAAGGTTCATTAAACGTTTAAAAACAGCACTCTTGAGTATTAAACCTACAGTACAGTATTTGTGTAAACACTTTCTTTCAAGTCATGTATATTAAAGTACAGCTAAGGGCTTCAGGTCATATGATTTTAGACTATATAGTGCACGCTTCTTGTGCTTCAAATTCAAATATAGCATTACACAAATACAAGGGTTCTTATGAGGCATAATTAAGTGTTTATTACCTGCTATCTTCTAGTGAAGTGTAATAAGCTTTCAGTAAGGCTGTCTTAGCGTCCTTCAACACCATCTGTCAAAGACAAAAAAAATTAAAAATGCTTACTGGCTATACCATGCAAATTATGTACAGTATATACAGTGGTACTTGAAAGTTTGTGAACCCTTTAGAATTTTCTGTATATCTGTATAAATATGACCTAAAACATCATTGTGTTTTCACACAAGTTCTAAAAGTAGACAAAGGGAACCAAATTAAACAAATGAGACAACAATATTATACTCAGTCATTTATTTATTAACGAAAATTATCCAATATTACATATCTGTGAGTGGCAAAAGTATGTGAAATTACATGTGAAATTAGAGTCAGATGATTTCAATCAATGGGATGGCAATTAGGTGTGAGTGAGCACCCTGTTTTATTTAAAGAACAGGGATCTAGTCTGATCTTCACAACACATGTTTGTGGAAGTGTATAATGGCATGAACAAAGGAGATTTCTGTGTACCTTTTTTGATGCTCATCCGGCTGGAAAATGTTACAAAATCATTTCTGAAGTGTTTGGACTCCACCAATCCACAGTCAGACAGATTGTGTACAAATGGTGGAATTTCAAGACCATTGTTACCTTCCACAGGAGCGGTCCACCAACAAAGATCACTCCAAGAGAAAGACGTGTAATAGTCCACGAAGTCACAAAGGAACCCAGGGTAACTTCTAAACATCTAAAGAACTCTCTCACATTGGCTAATGTTAATGTTCATGAGTCCATCAGGAGTTCTCCATCAGGAGAATACTGAACAACAATGGTGTGCATGGCAGGGTTGCAAGGAGAAAAACACTGCTCTCCAATAAGAACATTGCTGCCTGTCTGCAGTTTGCTAAAGACGTGGACAAGCCAGAAGGCTCCTGGAAAAATGTTATGTGGATAGATGAGACCAAAATAGAACTTTTTAAATGAGAATTAAATGAAAAGCATTATGTTTGGAAAAAAGAAAACACCACATTCCAGCTTAAGAAACTTATCCCATCTGTGAAAAATGGTGGTGGTAGTATCGTGGTTTGGACCTGTTTTGCTGCATCTGGACGACTTGCCATCATTGATGGAACAATTAATTCTGAGTTACAGAAGTGAATACTACAGGACAAATGTCAGGACATCTGTCCGTGAACTGAATCTCAAGAGAAAGTGGGTCATGCAGCAAGACAACAACCCTAAGCACATAAGTCATGTTACTAAAGAATGGTTAAAGAAGAATAAAGTTATTGTTTTGGAATGGTCAAGTCAACATCCTGACCATAATCCAATAGAAATGACGATAATCTAATAATGTCATGGAAAGACTTGAAGCAAGCAGTTCATGTGAGGAAACCCACCAACATCCCAGAGGAACTGTACTGAGTAATGGGCTAAAATTCCTCCAAGCCGATGTACAGGACTGAACAACAGTTACCGGATTAGTTAGATAAACATTTAGTTGCAGTTATTATCGTATAAGGGGGTCACACCAGATACTGAAAGTAAAGGTTCACATACTTTTGCCACTCACACATATGTAATATTGGATAATTTTCCTCAATAAATAAATGATCAAGTATAATATTTTTGTTTCATTTGTTTAGGTTCTCTTGATCTACTTTTGTGACTTGTGTGAAAACCTGATGATGTTTAGGTCATATTTATGCAGAAATATAGAGAATTCTAAAGGGTTCACAAACTTTCAAGCACCACTGTATATACTGTACATATATTTACCTAGTTCCATCACTAATCAAAATTACTGCAAACATTTCGATGTGACCTGTTCTGACCTTGAGTGGTTCAATCAGTTCTAGCGTGTGTTTCAACTGAATGACATGCATTATCTTTGCTTCAGCCACTTCAACCTAGATCACAGGCAAGTAAGAGAAAGAGAGAATTTTAGCACATTTCTTGCTTTTTTTCTTTTCACAAATCACATGTCTAAATGGAATGTTATATTTACAGTAGGATAATTTTCTATACATTCTTTAAAAAAAAATTGGTGCCAGAGCAATGGCACATTTAAAAAATGTACCTAATATGGTCTTAAAAACCATCAGCATTAATCGGGACTGCTAATAATGGTCCACCATCCAAATAATAGTATAGTGATCCCCTTTCATTGATGGACAGGTAGAGTGGGGCTAACGTGCATAACGACAGATGGGCTATGGTCAGTAATTGTATACCTGCTATATGATCCATCTGTCCATCCATTTTCTGTACTGCTTATCCTACATGAGGTTGCAGGGAGTCTGGAGCCTATCCCAAGGAACTCGGGGCACAAGGCGGAGGACACCCTGGACGAGGTGCCAACCAACCATTTACACTAAGGAGAATTTGGAGATGCCACTCAGCCTATAACACATGTCTTTGGACTGGGGGAGGAAACCAGAGTACCCGGAGGAGCATGGGGAGAGCATACAAACTCCGTGCACACAAGGTAGAGGTGGGACTCGAACCCTCAACCCTGGAGATGCGATGCAAGCAAGCTAACCAGTAAGCCAACGTGCCCCCTTGCTATAGGATCTTATATGGTATTTGGCCAATGAGTGTAGCTAATAAACTGGCAATTGTGTTGTACAATGCAGACGCCTAGATAAACTTTGTCTTAGTTATTTTGAATTATTTAAATTATTTACATTTCTCAACAGTATCTACCCAGATCAACCCACACAAAAAATATCTCCTCTTTGTATAATTTGACATTAGCTCAAGACCTAAATGAGCAATATACATACATGTAAATAAACCTTTTTAAAACACACTGTACCGTCTCTTGCTTGGGGAGCTGTACAAGAGCAGAAAGCAGCTGATCTATATCCAAGAATTGTGTAATTGCTGTAAATAAAACAGCAACACTCATTAAACTCAGTCAACATGGTTATCAGTTTCTTGCAACATAAAAAAAAAAAAAAACATTAGACAGAAAAAGATGACCTGCAGTGCAAACACTGTGAAAAATTAAAGTGCCTCACCACTCTTGAGACCAAAGAAGAGTTCCTCACCGTGCAGCAGTTCCTATAAACAGATCAACACTATGCTAACTATGCTATTTATTTATTATTATGAAATATATATATATATATATATATATATATATATATATATATATATATTTTTTTTTTTTTTTTTTTTTTTTTTTTTTCACCATTTCTTATTGTCCAACAATTTGGTGTGAATATTTTACCTGCACGGTGTCCAGGCGTGTGTTAATGGTGTCAACATCTAACAGAGGCTCCAGAATGTTAGAGCGAAGCCGCCTTTCACCCCCAGGTGTTTTGGTGTAGTTTAAGACCTCAAGTAGAGTGTGTTCACTCCTGATGTTCAAACATGTGAACACTACGGTACTAATGCTATTACTAGTATGTTTAGTAGAAGAATATGCAAATATAAGATCTGGCAAAGAGATGAAGAGATCGAGAATAAAGAAGAGAAAGAGTGAAGAATGTACAGAGAACGGTTTGGTTATCTTTTCTAACCTGTTGCCCCTGTTGTTCATTACTAGCTCCAAGTTCTTGGCTGAGACTGCATCAATCATTGCAGTCTGCTCACTTCCGGTGAAGCTCACTTTCAGAGATCTGGGAGCATAGACAGAGTTCTGAATGAACTCAAAGTACTTAAGGAGAGCTGCTGCAGCTGCCAGACAATAGTACCTGCAGAAAGGCAACATTATAATATCAACTCAAATCTACATCCACACCAGTCATGTGCATTATTGACTACAGACTGACATTAAAGGTAAAGTCCACCCTGAAACACATTTATTGATCAATATGTTGGCACGGAAATATTTGGGACGTACTTAGTGATTCTGGTGCTATTTTGTAGAAGTACTGGATACACCATACATCGGACTAAATGCTCCAGAATGCAATGCAGCTATTCTACACAGCGATGAGTTACAGCAGTGATACAGCTCGGCTAGTTTTTTCTAATGAGCTGAAAAGCACGATGGTTATGATGGCCGTATTAACATTAAAAGTAGAGATGCACCAATACTAAATTTCACAGCCAATACCAATAACCGATTATTCAGTGTGATATCGGCCAATACCAATAACCAATACCGATAGTTCTGCCTTCTTTTAAGTGAATAATAATTCATTTAAAAGAATTCTGAAAGAAACTTAAAAAGAAGCTTTATTCTTTCCATTTCAACAAGTTGTTTCACAGTAACTGGTCTCATAAACAGAAAACATATTACTCAAATTAACATTAATACATGAACTAAATTCTGAAGATTAAAGTAAGATTTCTTAACTTATTGAAAGTTATTAATTCATATTAACATTGACTGAATTGTAAAAAACCTCCTGTTAGGCTTCACATTCACTCAGCACAAACAAAAGCATTTCTACTTCATCACTGAACATCAAACTGGTAATATATAATATCAACTTTTTTATATATTAACATGAACTGGACATGAAATATACTACTCTACAAATATATTTTTCTGTGCAATATATACTTTTTTGTCAACTTTAAATCTTTCAACGGTGAAAAAAAAATTGGACTGGACACCGAAACTCTCGCTTCACTGCTGCTGCAGTGTCCGGTGTAAAATGTTAGCATTACAGAGATTACAAACTGCAGTTTTGTCGTCAGTCCACACAAGAGACATCATCTTTACACACAGCACGAAAACGATGTGTTTTCCCGCTTTTGATTGACAGGATATAATCGGCCCTGATCATCGGATGTTTTTAAACTATCGGCCGATACGTCGGTGCATCTCTAATTAAAAGTATACGTTTTGGAAACGTATCTGTTTGCCTAGAGTGTACAGATGAGGACGTGAGAGAACTGGACAGACTATAGCATTGTTGCATCACTTCTTTTTAGTTAGAGATGTGAAAGAGAAAACAAAATCCCACTGGCACCACTATCAGGAAGTTATGTAATGTAGGAAACCATGAACCAAAGTGAAAAATAGACCAACATAGATAGAAAATAGAAAATAAAATAGAAAGAAGTCTAAACTAAAAATGTCAACTCAAAATTTCATTACATAATAAATCTTGGATGCCAACAAAGATTAATTATAAAGAATACCATGCAAGTTGTTAATTGTGGATTTTTCCTTTAATGCTTATTATTGATTAAGGAACCTTTGTACATAGTATATAAAACCATCTTATATTTGTTATATTAAAAATTAAACAATCACCAAAGGAATAAATGTAGTACATACTTGGTTTGTACATCCATAAGAACAGTGTTGAACTCGGGCGCACAGAGCTGCTGGATGTACTCCAGACCTTTCCTCTCGTTAAAGTACTTCCTCTGAATGGCACTGAAAGCTACAGACTGTAAGTGGTGTAGTAAAATAAAATATATGAAACCAATAATTACACAAAATACATCCCGTACATTTGCATCTTTTCATCAGAAATGGCAGAAATGTTCATTAATGTTCATACTTCATGCTCAGTTTGTGTACATTCTTTTATATATATATATATATATATATATATATATATATATATATATATATATATATATATATATATATATATATATATAAAATGGTTTGTGTTTTTTTTTTACCTAAACAGTTCACAGGCCTACACACGTATTACAAACATGTACCGGAAAGTTCTCCGTGATGAGGTTGTAGAGCTTGGTTCCTTGCCCTTTCTCACTAGCAGTGTCTGGCATCAGAATCTCAAAAGGCAGTAAGATATGCAGTTTGGTAATTACCTGCAATGAGTTTCCACATATAAATCTTCAGCTTCACACAAACACTAGATTTTCTTAGTCAAAGAACTCTGTGTTTAAATCTGCTTAACTTTGTTAACTAAAAATCAATGAGTCGATCAATGATGAACAAAATGATGTTATGAATTTTCTACAACCCCAAGCATTGACCTCCCTACTCTTTTTTAAAATTTATATATAAAATATTTATAACGCAGGACAACTGCAAAATTTGAACATTGTATCATGTCAACAGCATACGTATGTGTAACATAAGTTACACAATAATATAATAAAAAACTAAAGGAATATACCATGACTTACCAGTCTAATGGGAACTGGTTTACTGTTGTATGAAAATAATCCATGCTGGGGTGGTGTGATGTGGCCTGGTGCAAAGCACCCTGGTTTAAACTTGACGCATGATTTTGTATGCGTGTGCAGAAGCAGAAGTAATGTGTCTGGTATTTTTTATTCACACACTCACTGCGTATCTTATGTACATCCAGGATATTTAAAATAGGGATTTCAGAGCCACAACATCCCTGTCTGTCAGGTTTCCAAGTCAAAATGTTTAGCGATTTTATGCACAGTGATGTTAAACACACTGACGAGCTCTGTCTCGCTTAAATCGCTCCGCCAACGTCATGACTGTTGTCATGAACTGCTTCTCGAATCCAAAACTCTGACCTTAAACTGGTATGCAAAACAGACCTTTCAGTCAGTTTGAAGCCACATGAGCGGTTTTTAAATTCAAACTGTAAATAGGAAAACCACTTAGTACTCAATAACGGTCTCGAGTAGTACATAAGTATGTGATTTGAGTCACAAGGCTAGTTTATTTAGAGGAGATATATAAAATGAGTTACCTTTGTTTTTTTGTTTTTTTTGCCAAACTACACTTGTGCAGCATGTCAGGAAAATGAAAAAAACTAAAATAGCCCGTATTCATTTAAAAGTGGCTTTTCTGAATGTAACTCCCAGTAACATTTAAAAATATGAACACACAAAAATATTAACCGACTTTGATTTTCTAATATTAATTACTCAAATAAGTGAACGAAACAAAAGAGGAGATTGTGAGCTTCCCTCAGGACCCCGTTTGTAAATCAGCCCTTTGTTTGGGAATCCCTGAACTAGACTATTAGCAAAATATATCACCTAAATATATTATAAACCTGTAGTTGTCATCAGTGTCAAACAAGGACAGAAAAAGTCTTGACTGAAGTTTTCACCTTGGCATAAGTCCCAGTATCTGCAAACTGTGAAAGTACCAACTCAGGGGACCTTGTGTTGATGCTGGCCATGCCGATCTCTCCCCTGGCCAAACCCCGGCCCTCCACCACAGCCACGATTACAGATGCAGCGTGACACACAGATGCAGACGAGGAAGACGTCACTAGATTTAGAGAATATTGTATGTCAAAACATGAGGATTCTCAATTCTCCCAGCTTTCATTACCTTTACCTAGTGTTCTCTGGGAGCAAGGTGATCCTGACCCATCAAGGCTGAACAAACAACAACCAGTTACACAACGCAGGATCATGGTTCATCACCTGTTCAGAGAAGATCATAGCCAAGGATGATCTGTGCCTTCTCATTGTGCTGTTCCAATGTCATTTTTCACACTCACCAAAAATCCCATGTCACAGTGTCCTCCACTAATATTGGCACACTTGGTAAATACGAGCAAAGAAGGCTGTGAAAACTTGTCTTTATTGTTTAACCTTTTGATCTTTTGTTTAAAACATTCGCAAAAATACTCTACGCTCATGAATATCAAACAATTGCAAACACAATACAGGTTTACCCACACAAAAAAAAAAAATTCGTAAATATAGGTGTGCAACAATTATTGGCACCCCTATGAATTCATGTCAGAAAAAAATATTTTTGAAGTATATTCCCACTGATATAGAAGACTCGGAGCTGTTATCTTGGCAAAGGGAGGTAGCACAAAGTATTGACTAAAAGGGTGCCAATAATTGGGTTTGTGTTTTTACCGATTTTCGGTGTGATTTTGAATCTAGCCCTCAATGTGTTGATGATTTTGGCTTCCATTGACCATTGTCACATCATTTTATTCTCAACGAATTACACAACGTATATAAGTAAAGATCGTCCATCGAGATCCAATATGTGATTTAATTATGTCCCTTTCATTTTTTTGAGCAGTGTAGTATGGCACAAGCCTGTTTTAAAGCTTGTATAAATGTATATATTCTATTAATATTTTAGCATTTTTTGTTCACTCACTGTTGAGCTCTCGCTGTGGAGTTGGTCCCAGCAGGGTGCACGTAGCTGAGCCTGGCGTTCTCCTGAGGCGAGGAGTGCTCGAGGTTCTGCACAGCGAGCTGTAGACCCCACCACCAGTCCATGAAGAGCTGGACGAGTTCACTCTGTTCAAACCTGAATACACAAGTTTATATATAGGAGAAAGTAAAAGCAGTAGGCTCTACACCAAGACTGATATGTTAAATATGAATTTTACTTGCTCAGTACAGCCGTGAGGATACTCGGGTGGCATAGAGGGGCAGGTGACGCACTTGAAATAAGCCTCATCATCCCAACCATTCTAACTTAAATCCCATCTCTGAGAGTTTGTATTATTTCCAGAACATGCAGACTTAATGACTCGTATCTAGCTCATTTGATTTAAGACGTATTTGTAGCCTTGGATGTATTTTGACCAACTGGCATTTAGGAATAATAGAGCAACTATGAAAGCCAAAAGAATTATGTTTTTTATGGAGCTAATTTTCAATCAAGGAGCAAATCAGATTTTGCAAATGCAGCTTCGTCTTATATAATTAGTCACACCGTAGCCTGCTCTTGCCTGTCTTTATCTCAAAGTGACACAGAATGTTTCTTGCTAAAATAAGGCTAACTACCCAGAAAATGCAGAACGTTTCCCTAACGTTAGCATTTGGTTTCCTGCTGGTTAATTTTTTGGGAACCAAAAGTCAAAGCTATTCCCGAAACCTCCCGGGAACTTTAAAACACAACTTTCTATTAGAGATGCACCGATGTATTGGCCAATAATCTGTATCGGCCGATAAAGGCAATTTTTTATGATAACAGCTGATAGTTTAAAAATATCTGATGATCAGGGCCGATTATATCCTGTCAATCAAAAGAGGGCGGGAAAACACATCGATTGTGTGCTGTGTGTAAAGATGATGTCTCTTGTGTGGAATGATGACAAAACTGCAGTTTGTAATCTCTGTAAGCTCTGCTCTGATAACATTTTACACCGGACGCTGCAGCGGTGAAGCGGGAGTTTCGGCGTAGAGTCTACCCCCCCCCCCCCCCCCCCCCCGAACTGCTCGCACTGAATTAAAGCACCAGTACACTGTTGAAAGATTTAAATGAAGATGAGTTGACAAAAACGTATAATATTGCACTTATATATAGCCTAACAGGAGTTTTTTTTAGAATTCAGTCAATGTTAATATGAATTAATAACATGCAATAAGTTAAGAAATCTCACTTTAATCGTCAGAATTTATTTCATGTGTTCATGTTAATTAGAGTAATGTGTTTTCTGTTTATGAGACCAGTTACTGTGAAACAACTTGTTGAAATGGAGAGAATAAAGTTTTTATTTCCATTTCCTTCAGAATTGTGGAATGAATTGTTATTCATTTAAAAGAGGTATAAAAGGCAGAACTATCTGTATCGGTTATCGGTCGATATCACTCTGAATAATCGGTTATCGGTATCGGCTGAGAAATTTAGTATCGGTGCATCTCTACTTTCTATTAAGGTTATGTGACAACTGATGAGGAATGCTTGCCAAAGGTTGCTTTTAGGTACTCTTTTTTTTTAAACTACAAAACAATGTTGCCATAACATTATCTTATTGGAAGTTCTTGAAATTCTCCAAATGTTGGTTTCATGTCTGGGTACAGGGCATGTAAATAAAAGCAGTAAGTCTTGGCCATAGCTCTTCATAACTCCTACATGTTTGTAAATAGAAACATAAAATGCAGACATGTATTACTATTATTATTATTACTAGTATGTTTATACAGTACCTATTTGTGTAGCTTGTTAAATGGGAAAGTGATTGTACCAGTCCTGTCGTATTAGACCTTATATCTAACCAGGTTTGAGTCCCTGTAGTAACAGGTTTGTTTAGGGATGGTTCAGTGAATATTCAAACGTTAGGGGAATGTTCTCCATGTAAGGTTACCCGAACTTTAGGGGACTTTCTCCGACCCTCCACGGGTTTAGTTACCTCAAGTTTATTAAAAAGTTACGTGAACATTAGGGGAACTGCCTCTGAACCCTAATACACAACGAAACACACACCAAAAGGAGTCCTAAAAAATATCTGTTCTCTATATATTTCGGGAACCTAAAACAGCCGTTGGCAGAACCGGTCATTTTTAGCGGTGTAACTTGGAAAGCTAATCCGCTAGCTGGAGCACAGTGAGGTGATGTTAGCTGTCTAAGCTAATGGTGGTTAATACTGACGGTAGCTGCCTGTCGTGACCGGAGTTTTACTCAGGGCTGTCGTCTGAACACCAGGCAAAGTGTCGGAGGTTGATCCAGGACCGGAGCAGGAGCTAGCGCTGCCTGGTGTGTGTGAGCTGCACTGAGGAGACGGGGGCGGTGCGCCAGTACCCTCCTGCCACCTGGACGGAGCTGCACTGGAGCTGCGCTCAGAGCTGGACACACTGCTTGTGCCGGTGTCTGAGCTGTAACCGGCCGTTACCTCCTCAGTGCTGCTGCGGAGCATTTAGTCATCCGGAGTACTTCGTCTGACTGACTGACTGACTTGACGGAAATCAGCGAAAATGAGAAACATTTAAAGCGTAACGTTAACAGTTAGCAGTCAGTGAAGTATTTGGTCTCATTCAAGCGATCGTTTGGTTTAACGCCAAATCTCAGCGCCACCTAGCGGCCAACTTACTTTTCACACGCAGTCCCTTCACACATACTATACAGTATGGACACGTCTTTCACACGTATTCCCTTCACACATACTGTACAGTATGGACACGTCTTTCACACGTATTCCCTTCACACATACTGTACAGTATGGACACGTCTTTCACACGCAGTCCCTTCACACATACTGTACAGTATGGACACGTCTTTCACACGTAATTACTTATAAACTTGTCTTTCACACATTTACTCAACTTTCGGACATATGAACTTGCCTTTCACACATATTTACTTACACATAATCTCCTTCAGCAATAGGCCTATTTACATATTTTCCACACATATGAACAAGGGAGGTGTTGCCATGTCATGCCATGAATCTTCATCATCACACTATATATAATAATGTAAATAACTAATAAATAATTTTATAATCTTGGTGAAGTCACAACTAGTCATGTAAAAGTAAGTTTTACACTATTTAAAAATACAGTACAATATGTCATAATTGTACACAAAAGCTACATTGTATAAGCTGTGAGAGATGAAAATGTTTTTATAACAATTATCATCATAAAGGATATGTGCCAGTACAAGTCCATTTATTCATTTTAGCGATTATTTTTAAGCTAAGGCTCAGGCAAACTGCCTTATCGATGAGAAATTGATCTTGGAAAAAGTACTTGGATAGCCCTGACATTAAAGAAACCTGTTATTGTCTAATATAAATTTTTACCCTACTATCAAGATTTTAATAATTATTCATCTACATAAACTGTTCATGTCTGTGAACTAAATTCCTTGTCGCCATAAATTATTTGTGTATGCAAGCTTTTGCATGGCTCCCCTGTACTTTTGGAATGTCTATACTGCATTTTAATATTACAAGTTAAAAACCGACCCTATCTATGAAATTAAAAATGAATAATTTTTTTTAAATATCCACAAGCAACAAATGAAGCACCACAAAACTCATCAGCTTAAATGTTTCATGTTCATTCCAGCAAATTTGAAGCATTTTCATCTCGATGCCTAATTAACATCTTGTTGATTCTTATTTATTTACTTGTTTAAAATAGCCAGATTTTCTTCTAATTTAAAGAACAATCATGTCTACATCTAAAACGGCATACAATCTTATTGCCTAAATTCATGTCAGTGTATGACAACCTTAAAAATATTTTCAAATAGATAGGTTACTCAACTAAACTAAAATTGAATGGCAGCAGAAACAATTACTGGAAGCACCATACTTTATGCATGATGAATATGACCTGCTTATGTTTAGTCCATAAATCAGCACAAAAATAAATGTGTAATATAGTAGGGTGTCAGAGAGATCACTCACACCACTGTAACGCTCATAATCAATAAACCAGAGCAACAACCTACTGGCACACTAACTGACTTGTTGGACTTCTGGTTTGCACACTAAACTATATAATCAGATCTTGTAAACGGTCTATGGTTGAATCCCACTGAAGCCCAGTTGCTACATGTAAGCCTGTTAATACAGCTACTACAACTAACATTACAGCAACATACAATAAAATAAACTGCTGGACATTAAACCATTTATTATAGATAACTCATGCTTTCATGTAAACTGCACAAATTAATTTTACATATATGAAAGCGGGGGGGCGGTTGGGAAGTCAGTTTCTCTCGGCTATGAAGCAAATGTGTTGCAGGTATCAGTTTCCCAAATGTCACTCACAAAAAAAAAAAATTTAATCCCAAGAGCATCTGTATAATGAACCACCACACAATCTATACACATATATTCAACATTTGATATGCATAAATGTGAATGTTATATTTGTTTCATTTCTTACAGTGATGAAATTTTGTTATGTGCAAATGCTAAATCAGAATGGTTTAAAGGTTATTTCCATAAGACTTCTTTTGTGATACAGATGCTAGGGAATGTCACAAAAGCAAACAATCTTAAGCAGCTCACCAAAAAACACCAACTTCTTTGCAGATAAGTTGAATTGAAAGTGCTTATGAAAAACACACAGTCTGACTCTCTTTTTTTAAGCACGTATAAAATAGACATATTTTAGGCAAGCGCTCCTTTATCATAAATCTTTAACAATTTAATCAAGTAATCTTATAGCAGAAACCAGCACATGGGGGAAATTATTCATCAGATGACTTATCAAGATTTAAAAACAAAAGGACATAATATAAGTGGCCAGTCAGAAACTGTCTTTTCCATTTAAATTTTCCCTTTAAATTCCCTTTTATTTTTATTCCTTGTATTAAGGAAATAATGGCATTTAACACAAAAATTCCAACTATATTTGGACAAAAAATAAAAGTGAAAACATATCCTAATATATCTCTTTTTTACTGTCAGTATTAAAGGGAATTATATGAATGAACATTTTATAATAATCCTATGAGGTCACTATATGTCTTCTGGGCAATATTCAGATTGTTATGATTATCTAGGATATCATGCTCCTGAACTAACCGGTATACACAGAACAATGATGATTTGGCCAACGCCACTGACAAACAGAATGTTTAAAAGATTAATCAGTTACCATTACTTAGCCACGAAACAATACAAATCATAGTTTTTAAATAAATAAAAATAAAATCTGACAGATTTCAATGCCTGCAAGGCTCAAAAACAAAAAACAACAACAAAAATGCTCTCAAAATTGAGCATGCATTTGGGAAAAGAGCACCTTACACCTTAACAGCGATGTTAAACGATATGACATGAATTACAACCAAATGAAAGAAATTTAAGTTGATCTTACTTCACATGATTAATCTCACCTTTTAAAACAAACAGTCTCACTACTTCCTTCCTCTTCTTACTTCTGAGCAATATGAGCTTTTCAAAGCTGGATGAATAACGTTAGTTATTTGCGGCATGTGTTGCATGTCACTTTGTTTAATGTTGGATC
Source organism: Ictalurus punctatus (assembly GCF_001660625.3). Lineage (NCBI taxonomy): Eukaryota > Metazoa > Chordata > Actinopteri > Siluriformes > Ictaluridae > Ictalurus > Ictalurus punctatus. Next base: position 15,351,352 of record NC_030424.2, on the reverse strand, counting down.
GCTCAGAGTAAAAATGGGGTTTTAATGCAACACACAGCCTATAACTCGCTGTGTAAAAGTAACACACTCGCAAAAGCCTGGCAGAGCCCTGTTCATTCTACAGTAACACTCAAAAAGTTCACTCACATAAATCTTGCAAGATTTGTCTGATACCAATGATTTGCAGCCAAGATCATGATGAATGTGGAGCTGGACAGACGTGAAAGCTGCATGAATTCCAGACTAATGTTGCATTACATATCACATAACAGATCTGTGTTTCACTACATGTGAAAGTATCCTTGGTGGGGAAAGAAAAGACAGTTTACAGAAAAAGTTTACTGACACAAAACTGGAAAGTTTTCAGACTAACCGGGTTAATCTACTCCAGTAAAGACAGACAACTATGCATGTCTCCAGTGCTGCAGCCTTTGAGTCATTAAATATAAGGGACCAGGGTTGCTGATTTAAAAAAAAAAAAAAAAAAAGGAAAATCCCGTTAATCCAGTTAACCTCAGTCTTTAACAGTTGCTGTGGAGTTGGGGCTTTACTGCCATGGTCTCTGTAGAGCAAGTCTAACAGTAAGATATTAGCATGGCCTTAAATAAAACTGTAAGCAGAAAAATGAGGACACAAGGGGCCAACAGGTCAGTCAGCCAAGCTGATTCCATCAAGCGAGACAGTGTAGTGTTGGCTTAGACATTTCACCATGTTTGGCACCTCCATTAGCCTTAGACAGAAAGAGCACAAGATCGCTTTGATTACTCTTCTCCCAGACGCCATTTCTGTGATTCCTCCTGGCGAGCATCTGGGTGAATCTGGTTTCTCATGCCTCCCAGCACATTGGACGTGGCTTCTGTAGCAACAATTAGAGGTTTAACAACAGCAGGAGGAAGCTGGCGTAAGACTCCGCCCACTGCACCGGTCATCCCCCTCTGCTCATGCTCACGGGTGGCTGTATCGTAAATCGTTAAAGCCGTATCTGTGATGCCCTACAGCAGTACACAGAACACTGATTCAGGGTACATTTAATCCTTGGAATAAATATTTTCGTCCAGGATCTGTTAAAGACAGGTTAAAGGGTCGGGCAGCTACATACCTCTTTCACTACACTGTACGCCTTGGCCACACCTTCCCTGAGGTCCACAGGCTGATGAGCCAGTCGAAAATGTGAATACCGTTTGATCTTTTTGCACTCTCTCTCATCTATCACTGGAGACACCATATCATAGGCTGTTTCTGCAGCTGCCTATACCAAACAAAGAAAGTTTCATGGTCAAAAGTTTTGCCACTTTTTTTTTTTTTTTTTAACTATTTAAATAAATAAATAAATAAATAAATAACACACACACACACACACACACACACACACACACACACACACACACACAGAGACACACACACAGACACACACACGAGTGAGAAGTCAGTAATGCAGAGAAAGTAGTTTACCTGGATGGTTCGCACCATGCGATTGGTAAGTTCCAGGGCTGCCATTGCAGTGGAGGTCCCAAATGAGGCAGTGCCTCGCTGAAATCCCCGCACTATACGTCCATCCTTCCGATATTGCTCTATAGGCAGCCACACTAGATCCCTAATGCCCTGGACTACACATCAGTCAGAAAGAACAATACTGACTCACATTAGGAGTTCATTAAAGCTATCAAAAGATGAATTTTAAATTCAGAGGAAAAAGGGTTCATAAAAATCATAACTCTATATATCCTACAATCAGCTCTTGTCCACATCTAGCCATATAACTACTCTCTATGATGGGGGGGGGGGGAGAGATCCCAGAAAAAAAAAAAGATTTAAGATTATTACCCTGCTACATTTTTAAAATATGGGCCATTATATGAATTTGTGTAAGACAGAAAGAGATGCACTTACCAAGCTGCACCAAGGAGTGTATGGGCCCAACTCCACCAAGCAGTCCAGGCAATTGGTTCTTTTTAATATCACTGAGCCACTCATTAATGGCATAAGAAAAGAGCTTATCTACACCCAACAGTCTGCAGAGAAAGTAAGCAGGTCTCAGTCAGGCTGTCCTATCAAATAGCATTTTTCAATTATTTTTTACTCAGAATAGCATATTATGTGAACAGTAAATTATTTTATTAGATTTTTTAAATGCACCCTTGTCTGTAGCAGAGTCTCCGTAGTTTCAGCTCAGAGCAGTTCAGCTGGGTCAGTCCAATTACTATACCAGCAAAAGTACCCTGAAAAACAAAATTGCATTGCTTCATTTAACAGAAGACTAATTTTCCTCAGATATTTCCTACACATACGTGACAAATTAAATGAAGAAAAAAAAAACCCGTGGCTCTGTAATGCTGTTGGAGGAATGATTTACATCTCTGCAAATCAATACAAAGTTATTCCACTTGATCACTTTTATCCTATGATGAAACATTCTTATCATCATGGGAGTGGCATCACTGAATGGTTTGATGAGCATGAAAATTATCTTATCCTAAGGCCTTTGCGATCACTAGAATGCAACCTAATTAAACACCTATGGAACTGCCATGTTAGACAGTTGGTCATCAAAAGTCTGTATATGTTTTGGAAGAAATGCGTTCAGTTCTCCGCTACAGCTCCAGAGACTTTTGGAATCTATGGAAGGGTGCGCTGAAGCTGTTCTGGTGTCTTGTCCTGGCAGAAGATCTTACTAAGACATCTTTTTTTGCTTTTCCTTTAATGTCAACAATATGTATTTACACAATGTCTGAAAAGAGCCTATAATATATGCTCTATATATGTAAAATCATACAGCCCTGAGAAGTAAACTCACCTAAAGCAATTTCATAATAGAGGGACCATAAATGGTTGACACAAAAAAAAAAAAGCACACCTGCTCCATGGCCATGTGTTTCCCATGATAATCCAGTCGGATTGGCACCTCAGAAGTGAACCTGAACTCTCTGAAAGAGAAAGGCATAAACTAACATGTAGATCATCATCAAAAAGCTCTGGGATATAGACTGACTGTCAAGTAGAATAAGCAAGTTATGAGAATAAATCACAAACAGAGGCGCTCACACACTCACACACCTAAAGAAAATAGGCTGGTCAGTACAAGATGTGGCAGCAGACTCATGCTCAAGTCCATTCTGACTGGCACGGGTTTGAGTGGGCACAGAGATGATTGGTGCAGAGCCTTGACCTGCTCCTCCACTGGATTTAGCAAATGTGCATGCCACCTCTGGGCCAGATGGCTTTTTCACGGATATACACAATGCTACAGAGAAAAAGGAAAAAAAAATATATGCAGATGCAGAACATCACTATAGCAGATAACGCAAAACTTAGCAATGGCACAATAATTACATCCAACACAGAGACCAATAATTCATATTATGCATATTGAGGCTTACCCTCCTGTTCTGGAGGGGAGAAGAGCTCTACATCTGTAGCCAGACTGGTAAAGAAATCCTTCAAAAAGAACAGAGCATCCTGCAGAATAATAATAATTAAAAAAACAACAACAACATCATTACACCTTAAATCCCCATCTTCTGTTAGTGCACAAAACAAACGGATGGTTTATATGTGCTGTTGTAACAAGTAACAGGTTTCAGAAACTCATAATGATGAATGTTAGTGGATGGAAAAAGGTTACAGTTTTGATGAATTTGCACCTGGTCAATGTTGAGACGAAGTGGCATAAGGGAAACACGCAGACAGCACTCTTGTGGAGCCTGACCTCCCTCTGGACGCATGTGCAATACCCTCACTGTTAGCTGCAACACAACAACAACACCACACTAATGAAAACCACGTCTGTCATGTGCAAATGTAAAACTATGGCTGCATACAATGTTTCATACTAGTAGTTTCTGAAAATCTGATGTTTAGAAATACAGGTCATAAAGACTAAACTGGAATGGGCCATGTTCATTTGTGTATGTGAGAGAAATTCTCTCACATGCTTGGGTAACCCTTCAGTGCAGTTAAAATCTATTGCTTGCCTCTTTTGTTAATATGGTCATGAAGGTCATAGAAAAAAAAAAAAAGGAATACAAGTCCCTTTAGTCCATTTATGAACAGTCTGAGCTCTGAGAAAATAACAACTGACCCATCTCTTGTCTTTTAGTCCGTGAGCTCAAACCCTCTGGCAGGAGGTATAGAGTGCCAAGGTGCAAACATAACAGAGTCAAGAACTCATTTGTACCAACTTCAATAAAAATTCTCAATTAAAAAGGTCTAGGGAACTGTGCAAACCTGCTAGAGATGTGTAAGTCAGGCTGGTTGACTGTGTAATTTGTTTTAAACTTTCATTGTGTTATTGTTGTACATGTAATGCATTGTGTGTATTACTGTATGCTGAGACGGGGGGGGCAATGAGTGGACAATGATGTACATACATCTTAATCTCTAAATCTTAATCACCATGTTGGAGTGGGCTTTCCTGGGCATCTCTTTGCTGGAGTACAGATAAAGAAACTTGTTCATCATGGAGGAGGCCAGTCTGTCTCGTATCTCCAGGTCCTGCACTGAGAATACCTGTCTGGATACCGGCTGTTCAGCCACTGTACCGGTCTCTGGGCCTATCGGGGCGTAGACTTCATGCTGGAACCGTACCTGAGACCACATGCAAAAGTACTTTACTGTAAGCTTATTAATAACATCAATGGCAGTTAATTGTTAAATTTACACTTGTGTCATTTAAATAATGACAAAACACTGGGGCAATGAAAGGAATTCTTGAAGTGGTGTGTCTTGTAACGTCAGGTTTAAATTTGGTCCAGCTGACCTTGCTGAGCTGGATCTCCATCAACACATCTGGATTCCTGCCCAAACCTCCCCCAGAGCGGGAGTCACTGCGAGCCTGCCTTACTGGTGTTTGAGAGGGGGAGCTGTGAGGAGTACACCTAAACATACACAGACACACCACAGCATCCTTTTTGAGCTACTCTTGAAAATGTAGCATTAAAATTTTTTTGTTACCTCTACATACACAACACGTGTTACACTCGGACATCGTTGGAGAACACTACTACATTCATGATGTCATGCTAGAAGTGATGGTGCAAGACCCACACCCTTACCCTCGACTGCGGGCTGGAGAGGATGAGAGAAGTCCGCTGCCAAAGTCCTTTCCTCCGTAAAGGTGCCAGATCACGGAGATCTCCTTAACCAGGTACCTGACTTCAGGCACAGGAAAGTTCAGTGGGCCCCTGCTAGAAGTGCTGCCCTCTAGAGGCTCACAAAAATGGTTGTCCAGCACCAAAATGGGCTCGGAGGTCAACTTCTTTACCACTGGCTCTTCATCTCTTCCCTGATATACAACACAAGCCACATATACTCAAATGTACTGTAATTTCAAATATACTGTAAATGCCTTGAGCGGTGCAACAGAAAACCATTCGCCCTATCGCCATATGTGGACAAAAGTCAATAAAACTGGCACTGCGTTCTGGGTGGGGAGAGATGGCATTACTCTCTCCCCTGTCACACTCCTCGGTTAGTAGCTGCAACATGAAAGGGGAGTACTATCTATTGGATGAGAATTCCAAATTGAGCAAATGACCAAATTGAAAGGAAAATGGAGTAAAAATTATTATATAAAAAATAAATAAATAAAAATAAAAAGTCAGCTTTAAAGAATCTGTATTTCACAACAATCGCTTTAATCAGTTCAACAAAAACAAAAATCTCAACCAAACTGTCTAAGCATATAATTCACTGGCATTTGCTATGGTCAGAAAATGTTTATAATGTATTCATCAAAACAAACCTTTATTTCTTTTGAATGTATGCAGGGGGGTCTCACCATTGCTCTAAAGCCTGGAGTGTCCAGGATGCAGAAGTCATCAGAGTCATGGTGTGTGCTGGGGCCAGGAGGGGAGATGAGGGGTGAATGCAGTATGGGGTAGGCTTGGCAAGGATCCTGGCCCACAGTGCCACTCTCATCGGGGAAGAGGAAGAGATCAGAAAGTGGTGGGTCTTGATCACTTGTTTGATCCACATGTACACCTATAGGAGAGGAGAACCCATTGGTTGTGTATTGGACAACTGACTGAAAATGAGAGTGCAGACTACAGTGCTGGGAAAAACTATTTGCCCCATCCTAATTACTTCTGTCTTTGTGAATATATCATACAGAATAATTTTAGATAATCAAAATGAAATACAACATAAAACAAATTCAACCTGAGTAAACACAAAATACAGTTTTTATATATTTATTATTTTTATTGAAGGAAAGAAAAAAAAAAGAAAAAAAAAAGCTATCCAACACCTAAAACCCATGTGAAAAACTAACTGCCCCCTTAAACTTGGCAGCAATAACTGCAACCTACAACCAAACACTTCCGATAACAGAACAGTCGATCACAGCACTGTGGTGGAATTCTTGGCCACTCTTCCTTTCAGAACTGCTTTAATTCAGCCACACTTGAGGGTTTTCAAACATGAACGACCTGTTTAAGGTCCTGACACAGCATCTCTATTGGGTTCAAGTCAGGACTTTGACCAGGCCACTTCAAAACTTCAGAGGTGGACTTAGACCTGTGCTTCGATCACACTCCAGTTGCGCTTGAGTTTCAACTTACGTACTGAAGACCAGACATTCTCCTTTAAGATTTTCTGATGGAGAGCAGAATTCATGTTTCTCTCAATTATTGCAAGCTGCCCAGGCCCTGAAGCGGCAAAGCATCCCCACACCATCACACTTCCACCACCATGCTTGACCATAAGTATGATGTTCTTTTGTGGAATTCTGTTTGGTTTACACCAGATGTAACAGGAACCCTGTCTTCCAAACAGTTGCACTTTCAATTCATAAGTCCACAGAACATTCTCTCAAAAGATTTGAGGGTCATAAAGGTTTGTTTTGTCAAAATTTAGATGAGCCTTAAATGTTCTTCTGGGTTAGCAGTGGTTTTCACCTCGCCACTCTTCCATGGATGCCATTTTTGCCCAGTGTCTTTCTCATAGTGGAGTCATGAACAGTGACCTTTAGTGATGCAAGAGGTCCTGTAGGTTCTTAGATGTTGTCCTTGGCTCTTCTGTGACTTCCTGCATGAGTAGTTGCTGAGCTCTTGGAGGGACTTTGGAAAGTCGGCCACTTCTGGGCAGGTTCACTACTGTGTTGAGTTTTTCCATTTGAAGATAATGTCCCTCACTGTGGCCTTTTGAAGTCCCAGTGCCTTTGAAATAGCTTTGTAGCCCTTCCCAGACTGAGGCATGTCATTCACCTCCTTCCTCATAATTTCTAGAATTTCTTTCAGTTTTGGCATAGTGTATTACTGGGTAAGACCCGTTAACCAACTTCATGCTGTTGAAAAAATTCTATTCAAGTGTAGATCTGATTGAACAGGGTTTGCAGTAATCAGGCCTGGGGTTGCATCTAGTCCAGCTGAACCCCATTATAAATGCAGTTTCATAGATTAGTAACTAGGGGGCAAACACATTTTCACACAGGCCCAGTTGGTATTGGATAACATTTTTTGCTTCAACAGATAACATGATAATTTAAAAACAGTATTTTGCGTTCACTCAGGTTGCCTTCGTTTTATCTAAGATTTTGCTTTCATTTCTGAAAGAATTTAGTATGAGATCTACAAAAACAAAAGAAATCAGGGTTAGGGTAAGTTTTTCACAGCACTGTACTGTCATTATAAGTAAATATCTAATAATATAAATATCTCAACTCCTAAGTTACATAGTGATGTAAATCAGAGGGAGCTCCTGACCATTGGACTGCAAGGTGTGACTCTGTAGTGAGTCGGTTTCCTCCATGGCATCACTCATCAGATCCTGCAGCATCTGCTGCTCAGCGTCAGGAAGCAGAGGACCATGGGACTGGGGCTTGCTCAATAACTCCACCTGCAGAACAGAAACAGCAACTGAAATCACAAAACTGCTTATTTTACACAATTATTGTCACTCTGTTGGTTATTGACAGGTTGGGCTGACAATTTACTGCCATCATGGTCATCAGTAAGCAAAGCTTATAACAGTGATAATATTCCATGCTCTAATGATGAAAACCATTTATACAAAAGGGGTTTGGGTAGCTATATTAAGCCAAATTTGACCTCAAACTGTGCCTAAGATAATACTATGAGATGCTTTATGACCTTTGCTCTTTGTTTGGTGCTGCCACCCTTGCTCTCCAGCCTGGATGGAGGCAGCAGGTCTCCATAGCTGGCAATGTACTGGATGAGGTTCATAAGTGCAGCACAAGAGTCCGAGCAGGTTCGGATGTGAATGACGTCGCTTGAGCAGCGCAACTCAAACCTTGGTTCTGTCTAAGTCACAAAGAAAGAGAGAAGAGTTGAAACAATATGGAAACACTAGTATAGAATTTAACAGTTCAAACTAGAAACACACATTCTACTTTCTTCCATTTTTAAATTGCTTGGTTTTGTTTCTGAACATTAGCTGACACCATATACTGGTTTGAGACGGACAACTTCATAATAACTGAGCCATCTGTCTGAGTCTCTGTGCCTGCACAAACATTGTTTTTTTTCCCTCAAATGCTTCTCCTGTAACGTGTTTGCTGATTTGCTCGTATTATTTAACTCAATCAATCACACACACAAACAAAAACTCTCTCACACACGTCTTTGTGCTGGTCCTCGCTCTCTCTCACTCGCTACAGGAGGCACTGAAAGCACAGACAGACACACACAAGTAAACTCGGGCTAATCCAACACAGGTGAGAATCACACGTTACCAGTCGATTCGACCCGCCTCCTCTCCATCCATAGAGGACACTTGACCGCGCCACCGCTGCCACAACTGCATATAGTCTACTATGCATAGTCCAAAACGTTACAGTGCGAAATAAATACCGAAATGAAATGACCAGATTTTTTCCAGTTTGTCTGATAATCGTCATCATTCCCGGACACCAGAATTTCTTAGCGGAAACTCTGAACCATGATGAACACTTCAAATGTCAGCAGACTGGATTGGCTAATCTGTGTCCGATCTGGTATATTAATAATTAAAACAATTTCAAGCATCTATTGTAATTCCAGACCCATTTTTGAAGAATTTAGTCTGCCCACATTTTAATCTTTTCCATCTACCAACATACCTGACCTAGGCTCAGTAAGACGTATATAATGACCAGTCCATTTGAATCGAATCCTGGTGCATTTTCCCTCTCACTGCAATTCATTTAGGTAAGTGAACCAAAGTGAACCACTCATGTGAACCAAAATGATCATTCAACCCAAATGCAGAAAGTGAAACAAACATGCCTGTATTGTTTGTGAATCACAGGTAAGATTTTTCAGTGGTGAGCTGCTAAACTAATACACGAGGCGTAAACAGGGCAAAAGGACAAAGCTAAAGTGCTGCAGAAAAGTGATGTGTTGTAGACAGCTGGACCCAAGTACCAATCGATCAAGCAATAAATGTTGTATATGGTACATCAAGGCTTTTTAATCAACTATTTCTGTGATTTTTTTTTTAAAGTATGAAAGTATACATTTCACTGTGATATTAAGAGTGTTACTGTAATTTAAGACATGGCTTACTCTCTCCCCATCTGTGCCAGGTTTGACTGCTGTGATCCTGAGCTCTAAAGTTCCCATGTCTACCACCTGCACATAGTCTGGGGAGGGGGGGGGACAGCATAAATAACTTCTCACATCAATACGGAGACTATTTTCCTCTCTTGGTTTAAACACGAAGCTACCACTCCTCACCTCGAGCCAGGTTGACAGACACAGCGTTACTTCTGTCAGACAGAAACAGTGCTGCTTCATCAAGAATGATTCTATGAGACCGAATAGAGACATTAGTAATCGATGGTATGAGGTTTGGTTGATCGAGCAGATCTGGACTTTATGGTGAATGCACAGTCATCCTACCTGAGACAGGAGGAGGAGTGGTCCAAAGACACACTGCTGGAGATACTGAAGGTCTCTACTGTGAGCAGAGATCTCACAGGCAGATACAATGGCCTGTTGAGATCCAAAAAGAACGGGTAATTTTTTTTTACTCCGCATACTAATACACAGCAAACAATATATATTTGAGCACTGGAGCAGGAGGAGCAAGAGGCGATAATGCCATTGCAGGTCAGCATCTACCTGTGAAATCAACATATACACAGATAACACATAGCTTTATAATGACTGTCAATCACACTAAAATAAGCACTTCACCTGTAATCCAGGGAGCAGCTCCACAGGTGTAGATGGAGGGTCGTAAGAAAGGATGGCGGCGTATAGCCAAGCACAGGCTCATCTGACACATTCAGAAAATCTACTATCTACAGATAAAAAAAAAGTCAATATATAGTAATTATGCCACCACAACACATCTGCCCTGTATTAACAAATCAACCATATATAACTTCAATGTTGACCATGTTGATGTGTATAATGAAGCCATTACCTGGTCATACCAACCGAGACTAGAAGGCACAACTCTATGCTGAAATGTGGCTGCTCTCACTCCAATAGCAAGCAGAAACTCCTGAAAACAATCTTGGATATTAATCCACATTGACCCAAGAACACACGGATAGAAGAGATTTTAAAAAATCAGCATTAAGAGAAAATACACATGGACAGAAAAAAAGCATTTACCTTTACATTGCGCTCAGCACTCTGAGAAGAAATCTTGAGGGCAAGGGAGAGCATACTTTGGGGCTCCACACTCAGTCCTTCTGAGGGAGACGCTCTTTCTGCTGCAGACTCACACACGTACAACACAGGCTCCAACCAGTGAGGGTGCATCCTACAGGGCAACTTCATGTCCCACACAGGGACATCTCCTTCTACTGTGCCTGATTTACACAAAGCACATCCACACAAACATGCAAAATATTGAATACATGCCCCTCATCCTAGCATGAGAATCACAAGTCAGCCTTAAACTCTCACCGAGTAAATCCGGACAGGTGATCATATTTGCAACAAATAATATTTACTAAATAAATGTAAACTAGAATCTGTCAAAAGAGCATACTGATATCTATCTGCAGTGTTGAATTACCTTGATGATAAAGGCAGATTGTAGAGGTGTGGAAACAGACATAGTGCTGGTCTTTATAACCTTCGTACTGTGTCACGCTGAACACAACTCCATTCTTCACCTCCATCCAGAACTCCCCATGTTTATTCTTCAGCACACTTTTATCCGATTGCTGGTCAAGCACAAAATGAATAGCGGACTATAGTCAATACTGTAGATATGCTACATTATACATCAAGTTCAACACTGGAGTACAGAATGTCGTCTGAGAATGACTACTTAAGCAACTTTGATCAAAATGGAAAATCCATGTCGGTACAAGGTAGGTGCAACTGATAAAGAAACCCATGAGAATGCATTATAGTCAATTTCCTAATCAAAATCATTTAGAGTCCATGTACCTTAGACTCTGTATGCAACGCTACAAGACAGTGATTGACAGTTAGCAGAACAGAGAACAGGCTCTGCGAGTTCTTAGACTGCATCTTATTCTTCCTCTTCTTCATGTTCCTATAACCGAGCTCAGCTGGAGTGCAGTATGCTAGAGTCTCCTCTTCCGAACCACTTTCGTCTTCTACAAACACACAGAACATCATAGGCTCAGAACTCACATACTATACAGAACAAAAAATTTGAAAATCACCATAAAAACTGTAAAGCTAACAAACTTTGACAATAAACATCGTGGAGTAGCATCAAATTTGATGGAGGGAGGAAGTCAATAAGCCCTTCCCTGACTGAAATTGTACAATAGCGTTGCAGGGATGCAGAGCTCACCCTCAGGGCCAAGAGATCTAAACTGACTGAAGCTATCCTTGCTGTAGGTGTTGATTAGCTGGCTGGCTACAGAGAGGCCACCACCATAAGGCATGCTCTCCACCGTCTCCACTGGCGATGGGGCTGTGGGCTCCCATAACAGCAGATCATTGTTGATCCTGGCAGAGCGAAATATATTTACTTTGAAAACACACACACACACACACACCAGTCGAACATCTGTTATTGTAAGGGCTATTAAATAAAAATGACAAAGACACGACAAGGATACACTACCGGTCAAAAGTTTAGAAACATCCTTTATTTTTATTATTTTCCCTGCACCACATAATAGAATAATAAAGTCATCAAAACTCTGGAACAACATACATAGAACTATGGGAATTATGTTGTGATAAAAAAAATCCAAAATAAATAGAAATAATTTAGTATGTTAGTATCTTCAAAGTAGACACCCTTTTTGCCTAGAATTTCCAGAAATGTATTTTTGGCATTTTCTCAACTGATTTCTTGAGGAATTCCCCGAGATGCTTCTTAAACAGAATTAAAGGAGCTCCCACCTTCGCTGGACACTTACTGGCTGCATTTCGGAATATTTCACTTAAGTAATCCGTTTAAAAAATATATTTTTTTGTAAATAAGATGGTAGTTTCCTAATGAAAGAAATGAATATGTTGGCGCAAACCTATTTTTGTCTACAACACCGATTTCAAACATTTAATCATACAGCTTCAGATCAAAAGATTTTTAAGATAATGAGAAACATTTCAGTCAAGTGTCTCCAAACTTTTGGCCGGAAGTGTGTTTTATATTTCAGTACCTGTTGTGTAGTTTCTCATAGAAGGCCTTATTAGGTAATGATATTTGCACATTGGGGAAAAACAGTTCAAGAATGTAACGGGAGTTGCTCATGGTTTTCTCCTGGAATTCCGTCATCTCCAGTACATCTCCTGGGATGACCATCTAACCAAAAAAACCATAGTAATTAAAAGGAACCCACATTGGGTTTACAACTTTACAAAAGAGCGAGAGATATATATATATATATATATATATATATATATATATATACACACATACACACGCACACACGCACACATATATATACACACATATCTCTTGTAATAGTCCTCTTTCACTTACTTCTTCATTCTCATACATGACACGTCGTGAGGAAAAGGGGGACGGCTCAGGTTTACCAAAATCACACACATCCTTCAAAGAGTGCGCAGCTCCTTCCTCCTCCTCCTCTTCCTCCTGCGAATGTCCTTCAGCTCCTTCCTCCTCTTCTTCAGCCGTAACCCGCTCCAATATGGAGTGCACAACCATGGGGTTCACCTTCAGGACCACTCTACAGAGAGAAACACAGGGAGCGTTTCATAATTCAAAAGCATTTATCCAAATGCACATGACACCTGACCCAAAAGTTCTGTACAAGGGCTCTGCTCAATACATTTCTGAAGTACTATACCTAGGCCAATCAAATTTGCCACTGTCAGAAGTGGTCATGTTCTCCTCCATAGCATGTGATACACGTAAGAATCTGGATGCTGAGTGATCTTTGTCATTCTGGAATGTACCTGAGATTTAAAAAAAATAAACAAATAATGGCATAGTTAAAATAGTTGAAATACTCAATATTTGGTTGTACAATTTTTTTAAACAGATCTGGCATATCTACATCTGTGTTTGTTTTTTTTGAGTATATATGAAGTCATACAAAAAAAAAATCTCTCATCTTTAGAAATATGAGAATGGTTACATAAGATGTTGTTGAGTAGACGGTTGTACTGAAGGTGCATTTGGCTAGATTATGTTTTCGCATTTCTGAGGTCGTACCACTGAGTTCCTTAAAGGTAAGTTCTATCTTGGTCTGCTCAGGTGAACTATTTCCACTGAACTCAGTTTTCAGCTCCAGATCCTCCAGCTCTAAGCGCAGCACCTCCTTTTGCAGTGATTTTTTAAACCAAGGGCCCCTCTCCTGGTCCGAGCGCAGGTCTGGGATGGGGAAGCGTACCACTAGCACAAGGTGAGGAGCGTTCACAGACACTGCCACCAAACAGTGCACAGGACTGCGGCTATCTTCCAGAAAGACCTCTGCAAAAGCCTTGTGCTGGAGGCAACAGAAATATTCATTGGGAATGACTCAAGTTAGCCTAAAAGGAATACAAAAACAGACCTACTAGATTAAGAAAAGCTTGAGTAAAGATGCCCTTACTAGGCTAACATGCTTGTTATAAGATGTGTACATGTGAGAGGCCATGGTTTCAGTGGTGGCCAGTTTCTGGGGCTGAAGCAGGGAGTGGAGGCGGTCCACGATGCTGATGTCACACTCTGAGCGAGCCTTACCCAGCTCCACCCGAAACTCTGCTTTACGGGGCATGGCACTCAGACGTACCTGTCCACCCTTAGAGTGATACATATAAAGAAGAAGAGAGGAGAATGAGTATGTATGTATGTATATATGGTAAGACCATCAATGTGAATCTTAAAACAACACATGCCTATTATATTATTACTGCATTCGTCCTGAGCCTGTACATCATACTAGTATAAGCTAAAGTGGTACACCAATAGAAATAAAATCACAGGTTTATGACATTAGGCACTTAAAATGTGTAAGACTGTCAGATCATCTGCCAGTACTTATTAACTGCTGTACCACATGCTTACCTGTGGACCTCTGCGTTCTGTTAACTTGTAGAACAAATGAAGGCAGGTTGAGGAATCACAGCTGGTAGTGACATCAAATGTTAAGAGCTGGTGTTTGAAAGGCAGTAAAAAAAATTTAAAAACAAATAAAAAGACAGACAGCAACATCTTATTCAGTAACTAGCCAACAAATAAACTAGATTAATAGACTTTATGAAGAGGAAAAGAAGGGCACCTCTGTGTACTGCACTCCACTCTGCACAGCGCTTCTGCGATTCTCTGTGGAGTAGAGGCATTCAAGCAACTCCATACACCTGAGGGACAGATCCGTGCTGAGGGTGCGCACACTGGAGCCCTGGCATTGCTCGTACGTCACCTTTAACCCCTGACCTATGAACCTGGGGAGAAGGGCACAAGTATTACAGGTGTACAGTGTAGGAAAGCTTGGGGAAGAGTATTAAAACTGTTAATATCTCTCTTATTTGAAAACAGGAACATGACGGTGAAGATTATTTTCCATTTGAATGTCATCACGTTCCTTCAAATGATTTGAATATATATATATATATATATATATATATAAAATATATATGTGTGTATATATATATATATATATATATATATATATATATATATATATATATATATATATATATATATATATATATATATATATATAAAAATAAAAAACACTTGTATTGTTTTTGTCAATGATATTGAACTACACGTTCACTACATAGGGAATAGCATTATTCTACAGTATTTTACTACCTACATAGTGTACATACGATGTGACTAATAGAATGCTATTTGAGATTCAGCCAGAAAAAAAAAAAAAAAAAAGATTAACTTAATAATAAATACTTGTTGGAAAATGTTTGATACATATAATATACACAAACTGTGTGCATGTTTTAGATTTAATTAAGTTTTGAAAAAAACAAATATATATTCAGAGCTCTTACCCCATATAAAAGTCATTTGGTGAAAAATGTTCAATAGGCTAAAACTTGGGTTTAAACATTCAAATGTGTTTTTACCTATGAATGTCAATATTTGCTTTTAAAATTTAAGAAATAAAATTACAGCATTTAAACAGTGGCATTTGTTCTGTGGCACAGTGTCATCACCAACAGTGCTGTATACTGCATAATTATAAAAGACTGAACAGCGTATAAAGCCCACCTGAGGTGGTCATGCGGGCAAGCCTGATCAAAAACAGCTCGTGCTTGGAGGAACCCTCTGAGATGTAGCTGATCATTAGCCATCATGTGGAAAAATTCAGAGGCCATTGGTGCAAGAGGGCTGAGAGTGGAGTCTGGGGGTGGGAGAGGATCGATGTGCAGCACAGATAGGCAGAGATTGCCCACCGTCAGCCTGAAAACCAGCTCAGGCCTGGACTCGTCACAATGGCCCTTAGATGAATGAGCTAGAAACAAGGAATACAATATAAATTCCGAGTCTAATAACATGTAACGAAAACAGCAGCTGAGGTGATATGCAAAAAGAAAGTTTCAAAATTCTGAATATTTTTGTTTTTAAAGATTGACCCTCTTGGGGGAAACATAAGTTGTGAATCTATATTATGCAAACATAGCACCAGTGTTGTGGTCATTTGCTGTCTGGGAGACTTACAGGTCTGTCTGGGCAGGTTATGTGGGCACTGAGGGTCTCTAGAGAACAATGGTGTTTCCTGACTTTGTTTCTCCTTTTGTTTAGGCATATCCAGGTACTCATCCCACACAGTCTGAAAGACATTTCGTAGCATTCAACACAACTGTCACGGCTCTGTTATTTTACTTAGGAATGAGCTCATTATGCTATTTAGAGAAGATGACTCACAGCTGCATTGCCAGAGGGTGACTCCCCCAGAGATGTGGAGTAGTTGCTGTTAAGAGACAGATCAAGGTCTACAGTGGGTGGGTCTCCAAGAGGGGGCAGAGATGATAGGCTGTGCGACATATCCATGTCAGCCATGGAGAAAAATACATCTTCTGCTTAAATGACAGAAAAAAGTACAGGAAACAAAGTCAATAGCATGCAGAAATATTTAACCCGATAAATATTTAGGCTGGTAATATTTATTCTTGAGATACACTGGCAAAAGACAAGAACTCACCTCTGCTTGACACTGTCCTGGTGGTCTGGCTCTCAAATAAATCCTGTTCAGTACCAGCAGTCATTGGCTCCTTTTTTAAGCAGCGGTTAAGCTCCATGTGGAGACGGTACTCATCTTCCTGCTGCATGGGACGACTCTTTCTGTCCTTAGCCAAGCCAGACCATTTCTGCCCCGCTGCTTAAACATACACAGAGAGCAATTCAGCAAAGCTGAAGGAAACTATATAATTGAAGTAGGAAACCTTGATCGAATATGGTTTGTGTGTGCACTTAAAAAATTCACAATCGTTGAAGACATACCCGAGCTAGAGAACACTCCAAACATATCCAGTAGCAGGTGGACTTGTCGTGGTGAAAGCAGCATGATCAATGAATCAATCTGTCCTTCAATGTCCAGCTGAGAAAAGGCCAAATGTCAATGCTTAGTAACTAGATCCAAATCTCTATAGCATTTAAAGTATGTGGACACTTGACTATCACACCCATGTGTGCCCATTCAAAAACCTAGGGTTAACCCAAGTGGGGTTGAGGTTAGAGCACTGTGCAGGACACTCAGGTTCTTCCACGTTAACCTTAGTAAACCAAGTCTTTATGGACCTCTTTTTGTGCACAGGGTCATGCTGTAACAGGTTTGGGCCCGTGAGTTCCAGTGAAGGGAAATCTTAATGCTGCAGAATACAGACATTCCAGACAATTGTGTGCTTCCAGCTTTGTGGCTACAGTTTGGGGAAGACCCACATAGGGAGGTGATGGTCAAGTGTCCACATACTTTTGGCCATGCAGTGTACATATTCCAAACTCAGTATTACATTTTAAAGATGCTATCACATTAGAGAAAACAGGTGCAGAGTACTTAATCCCAAACCAAGACTTGTTTTTAATGAGCAAATAAATTAAAATTTTGATATGATCATATTATATATATTATATTGTTATGTAGGGTTTCAGACCTTGGCTCCAGGCATGGCTTCATTCTGCTTCAGGACCAGGGACAGCTCCAGCCTGCCACTAAGGCAGCCCACCTGCACGGGTTCAAAAGGTGTGCTGGCACATACAGGCTCTGTGAACTGTGGGTGGGGCTCACAGATAATTTTTGGATTCCAGCTTGGGGATAACTTAGGCTCAGTTTCCTGTAAATTCAACAAAGGAGGCAGATATATGAAGACATGAACAAGCCCAAAGGCTATGAAAATGTGAAGATGTTCAATAGTTTGTAATGCAAAAAATAATAATGATACTTTAGTGTGGTCTTATTATATTAAGATCCAATTAACTACAGCCGCAATAATACATGTCTATGTGTATAATTAATAATTAATAATTATTAATAATTATAATTAATAAACTCACCGACTGAGTGGGGGATGATTTGACACTGGCACGGGAGGTCTCAGAAAACTCATCCCAGAAAACATTTGCACCCTCCAATGTCAGGTTTTTGTGTGCAAATGTGGTGGGCTGGTGAATGTTTACACTTGAACCCTCTTCAGCAGCTTCATCACAGTAAATCATCCTAAACAGACCAGGGTATAAAAAGGTATATTAATTAATTTATTTATTTATTTTATGTTTTTTTTTTTTAACAGCTCACATTAGCAAAATTATTTTCTGGCATATTTCAAAGCAGCACACTGACCTTTAAGAAGGAAAATAATAGAAGGTGTTCAGAGACTGACTTAGGGTAATTTGACCCTATCTGACCAGTCATCTCTATTGTCATTATGTACAATGCTACATGATGCTTTGCTTGCTCTAGCAACCTAGATATAGACTATTTGTTGTTGAATTATTAGGCTTTGGAAATGTGCATCACAATCAGAGGTCCTTATTACTGGTAATAGCACAGTGTGTTTGGATGTGCGAATGTGATTCTTCAGAAAGTGTGCATTATTTTCGTATAACAGCATGGCTCAGACAGTAGTTCCGGCTGTACCATGAACGACAGGTTAATATTAATGCTCTCATTTTCATAAGTTATTGTTTCTATAGTAACAGCTTATACACAAGGACATGATATAATGATATACGATGAATGGATTAAAAAAAAAAAAAGTGTTGTTTAACAAAGTAAAACATACAATTGCTGATGTGGTGACTTTTTTTAAATGACATATATTTAACATTTATCAAAGGAGTCGGTTGTAAGTGCTTTGAAACATTCAAAGTGTCCCAGCTCTTCAGGACAGAAGAGTTTATGCGTTCCGTTGTGCAGAAAAATCCCAGGAGTTCAGCAGTTTCTAAAAACGCTCAAGCCAGCACGATGCCAAACTCATACCACAGTCAAAGTCCCTGTAATTTACCCCCCCACATTCTAACGATTGACATGAACATTAACTGAAACTCTAACTGTATCTGCATGATTTTACACACTGTGCTGCTGTTACACATGATAGGCTGACAGGATAATTGCATGCATGAGGATGTTCAGCTGTTCCTAATAAAGGGGTCGGTGCGTGTATTTTATGCTGTTACTACGGCTTACCTTTTGATTCTGATTTCCAGGGCGATCCCTGTTTTGGAATTTTCTGGAACGTGTTCAATCTTGAGGACTGTATCCAAAAATGTGACCCTGACTCTTCTCAAAACTAAAGAAAAGAAAGTGGACATTTTAACTGATCCGGCTGCAGGCAACTTAAAAAAAAAGCTGTACCACCACCACCACCACCACCTGTCATCTTGTTAATTATTTACACAAACTCCCACTGAAACAAGCTGGTCTATAACTAGAGCTAGACATTCTTTTTATATAAAGTTAAAAACAAAATATAAAGGCATGACATGCCTCACATTAAAAAAATAATAATAATAATTTTTATGTAAGAAACTAACTAGAAAGCTTGGAAATTCTTAATAACAAAATAAGGTCAGTGGGTTTTATTGAGAGTGCATGTGCTGGCATTCAGTGACACATCTGGAGCAGAACTCAGTACCCGTCTCTATTGTCTCAGCAAATTTCTCTAGACCCTCCAGAGGTTGGAAACCCTCTCCAAGGTCATCGGTTAGTCTCTGACTCAGACATTCCTTTGCCAGCTGCATACTGCTAGTCATGAAGCTAGACCAGTACATAGGCTCCATACCAGAGGCTAAACACAGACACGTAAGAAGGTAATTATGTGAAAGGCAGACATCGAGGCTTACATAAGACTTCAGTAATTACTTTTTCAATGAAGTACAGATCATTTCACTTACTCATGCGAGGCCTTGGTCTGAAAACCATTTCCAAGCCTTTGACTTCCAGAGCACAGTTGTCTTGAAGCAATGAGGCCCATGGTACAGTGAGGGAAATGGCCTGGATGAAGCCCTCAATCACTTCAAATGGAGCATCCACCGATTCCAGAATCTCATTCAGTGACTGCAGGAATGTCACACAAAGTCATCTTTGTGTGCGTGTCTCATAATCATAATAAATAACACTGCTGCATTTATAATCCCCTAGTAGAGGCTACAGCATCACTTGTCATGCACAATGGTACCTGGTGGTGACATTCCTTCCTGTCACACAGACACTTACCCATTTGTCCAGTGGCACTTGTGCAAGTGAACCTTTGCCTTGGTAGAGGTCCACACTAAGCTGGTCCAAACTCAGTTTTTCTTGGAGGAAATTGCCCAAGTACCGATGCAGCAGGTACCTACAGGCCCGCTTTTTAATGGACTCTGAAAAAGGCCACGGCATCGTGTCTGCTTCGTGAACTCGTGCCTGGTTGGAGTAGCAAAGAAGACCTTAAGCTAGTACTGTACTTCCATGGAGAAGACGCTCAGATGTTCGGCTTGATTCTGAGAGTTCTGTTTGAGCAATCATCCTGTAGACTGCACAGTCCAGTAGCTTCAGGGGTTTAACACTGTCCTCAACATGTGGAGCGAAGTGGCATGACAGTCCCGACTCAGGTGGCAAAAATATGGAAAGAAAGAGTGCCTAGACAACGACAGCAAAGAAATCAGTTATTCTTAAAGCATTCAGAAAGCTGACATTTTCCCACATCATCTAAAACTAAACAGAAAAGTCACAATTTAGTGAGTCGAAGACTCAAAGTAAAATAAAGTGCAGAACAATACTGCCATACAACTCTAACACGACACACCTCAGGTTCAGACATATTGAGTGAAAATAAACCACTAACCAGACTCGGATATCTGTTCAATTTGGTTTGTCCGCCAAACAAAACAAATATTACATTACAAACCCATCCAAGGTTTGTGTGTGTGTGTGTGTGTGTGTGGGGGGGGGGGGGGGGGGGGGGGGGGTGTAAAGTACAGCATTACCTCACTGTGCTGCATTTCTGCGACTGCATATGCAATAGAGCACTAGAACAATGAAAGAATTTTAATCTAAACAACACACACCACTGTACACATTTACCAATAACAGCACATTCACTGTGTCAGAGTGAAAGTGAGCTGTTCAGTACTGTAGGACATGAATATGTGTGTGTTGTGTGAAGCAGGCCAGACTGAACAGCAGCATTAGCACTCAGCTCTGTGTCTGTCTGAGACAAACAACATGCCAAGACCCACCGGCGTCTGCGCACTTCCAAAGACATGACAGGTAGCTGTCCTGCTAGCCAGCTAAGCTAAGCTAAGGCAAGCCTTTCAGCAACCATGTGGAATTAAGAATTTGGTAAATAATTACATAATTCACCTGTAACACCCTCCAAATTAATGGCAGCCGGTTTTTCCCCATATTGCATCAACTACTCTAGACAGTTGGCCCATTTGCCAACTTTAGCTGCCTAGCTAGCGGCTTTAGCGAGCTAATGCTCCAGAATAAAACCCCTCTGGCGCAAAGCTCAAGCTGCTGTGCACCGGCTATCTTTGTGTGAACTTAAACATTCTGCGATAAACTGAACACTAGACACGGACTATACAGAAAAGACATAAAAGAGTGGTGTAGAGCTGGACACCCCACCAGCATGACTTACCTTGTGTGTGGTTGTTTACAAACACTTTCATGACTGTGCACTCTTCTTCAGCGTAATTCTACTAACGCACGTTCACTACATTTTCACTGCTGACGCTCTGGTGTGTTCACACTGCACCAATCTGCGCAGCTGATAGGACAGGCGCTGTTAAATACGGTCCGGAATTCAAGAGAAATGGACGGAACTGCAGAGGTTACATTGGTGGTTATATTATATACAGGTGTCCCAAAAATCTCCATATATAAATGAAATTAACACCTTTTTTTTTTTTAGCAAAATGTCTTCCAAAATTCGTAATACTTAGTTTATATCCATCCATCCGTTTTCCGTACTGCTTATCCCACACACATCCACACAAGGCGATGGACACCCTAGAGTACTTAGTTTATATTATATTTAATATATAATATAGGGGGGGTCTGTGTGGGGCCTAATGCCCCAGTATAGTGAGAGGGACTATACTGTATAAACAGCAAAGCCTTTTGGATGAGACCTGAACAGAGGTCCTGACTCTCTGAGGTCCTGAATCATTAAGAATCCCAGGACACTTATCGTAAAGAGTAGGGGTATAACCCCGGTGTCCTGGCAAAATTCCCTCCATTAGCCTTTCTCTATCATCATCTGCTAATAATCCCCATCCTTGAATTGGCAACATCACTCTCTCCTCTCCACTAATAGCTGGTGTGTAGTGGGCGTTCTGGCGCACTATGGCTGCTGTTGTATCATCCAGGTGGATGCTACATACTGGTGGTGGGTGAGGAGACCGCCCATACTATGTAAAGTGCTTTGAGTGTCTAGAAAAGCACTATATAAATGTAACTATAACTAACTAACTTTAACAGAAAACATGGCAAGCACATCACACACATGACCCTGTTACCAAACATATTGGTAGCAAATACTTATTTTTGAACAAATTCAAAAAGACTGGAAGTGTTTATAGATTTTCTCCATCATTTAGTCATGGACAGTTCCGACCTCCGTCAGGCAACTCACCCCTATTACACGACAGCTACCAACCAGGGAGTGTGGAGGCAATCATGTGCTTCCTCTGAGACAAGTGAAGCCAGCCAACCACATCTTTTTGAACTGCTGCTCATCCAACATCAGGAGGCGGTGTCACACACTCAGAGTAAAGCACTATCCACTGCCTTCTGCATACATGAAATCAGACAGCAAGTGTTGCTGTGTGTGTGTGTGTGTGTGTGTGTGAGAGAGAGAGAGAGAGAGAGAGAGAGTATGCCACCCCTCCCTCCCTGAGAGCATGGTCAATTTAGCTCTCTTGGACTCCCTGGCCATAGATGGTCGTGGCGTCATCGGGATTCAAACTCACGATCTCTGGACTAGATTTAATATTGTGAAACATCACAGAAACCGAACGGAAGCAAGACTTAGAGAGCTTACAACCGAGACTCTTTCCACAATTCTTAACTACATCTCTCCTAATGAAAAAAACATCACCACATCAGCGATTAAAACAATTACTATGTTAAACCACAACTCGTTTTTAAATCTGTTTATTATTAGTCTTGGATTACGTGGAGCAGTACAAGTCCCTGTGTATGAGCTGTCCCTATAAAAACATTACAACGAGCACATTCATATTAACCTGTCCTTCATATTACAGCTGAAACTACTTTCTCAAACTGTGCTGTTATACAAAAATAATGCACACCTTCTGACCAATCAGTGTTCAACCGCCCTATGGTATAACAAAGAACAAAAATACTACATCCTAATATTATTACGTCCTTATAAATCGCTGTGCAAGGTTTTTAATCAGCATTTCACACACGTTATGAGAAATTGTGCGCATTCATTCTTCTGTAATATTTTATAGCAGTTGGCAAACCAGTTTATGGTGCATTTTCCGACACGTACTGACTTTGAGTGCTGCGTAATAATTGTTGGTGGTGAACACACCCTTATTTGCCGGCATGAGCCGGAAGTGCACTGATGAACTGTCCATGGAGGAGGTCTGTAGCTAAAACATTATTAATCTTTAAACAAATTATCAGTCGTGTGACGTACTATAAAATATTTTATTTCACCTGCAGTGTGTATTATTTTGCACAGTGTGACATATTTGTCATTTTATCGCACTGTTTATCACTAAGCTTTAGCTAGCAGTGCCGCTATTAGCCAGAGTTAGCTCGCTATCACGCTATATTCTGTATATAGTCATGTAGGCGGCATGATGTTTGTTGAATTGTAGAGTTAACGTGCTTTTATTTGTTTGCCATGCAAGTACATCACTGTCACTACGATCTTTTGGTTGTATGTTAGTACGTTATTTGAATGTAGTGAGGTTGTCTGCTAGTTCAATAAAGTTAGCTAGCTAGCATTCTCGATTACGTCAGTTTTTTTCTCTCGAATAAAGCCCGCAGTAAAAGTGCTCAGTGCTGTGTTTAGGGGATGGAGGTGGACTGTCCGCCAGAGGATCTGCCCGTGTCCTCCTATGATGAGCGCGGTGTTAAAGACATGAGGCTGGAGGCTGAAGCTATAGTCAGCGACGTCCTGTTTGCAGTGAGCAACATGTTCGTGTCTAAAACTCTCACCAGTGGTCTGGATTTGGCTTTTATCAACGTGGAGACGAGAGAAGGAAAGCGCTACTGCTTAGAGCTGAGTGAAGCAGGGCTCAGAGTGAGTGCAGATACACTGTCTGTTTTCATTATGGCTTGTGTTTAACACCACTGAACTCTCATCGCATTGCATTGTATTGAACTGCAGGTGGTGGGACACACCTTTGATCAGGTGGATGCAGGTCTGAGCACTCAGTATCATGAGACTGTTTACTCACTCCTGGACTCTCTGAGCCCGGGTTACAGAGAAGCATTCGGAAATGCCCTGCTCCAGCGACTCGAGAGGCTCAAACCAAACGGCCAGTGAAAAGTTCAGCCTGAACCCAGGCGCTGCTTCCAGACATCTTTGCTTGACAGCAGTCACGCTGCAGTTCTGTGCAACAGTCAGCTTAAAGCATCCATGGCAACCTTTCCAATCCGAAACACCTTCCTGGCTTATTTTAGTCACACTTTTGATTTTACAAAGATGACAAATTTTTTTGTGTTTTCTGCTATGGGGGGGGGGGAAAGAAAAACAGAGGATGCTGTACAATTTTGAGTGTAGGGTCTAGAAAATACTGGAGATACTTTTGCACATGACCAATTAATAACAAAATTTGTTAATCACTTGGTCAGCCAATATTGTGACTAGAAACAAAAACCAGCTCTGTGCCCTTTTACCCAGTAAAGCTTTACTATTTTGACTAAACTGGACCTGAAAAGCTGCTTGTTTTTACAAAAAAATAAATAAATTTAAAAAAAGAAAGAAAAACTGGTTGATTTCTATGATGCTTTATTGTGATGGTCTGGAATGTTCTGTCCAGTGTGAAATTTCCTTACAATATACTTTGTTTGGAAATGTGACTCAGGTTGTGGATCTGTTTTCCTTTCACTTTATTGGACCACAGGGATGATTTTGCTTGACTGAATTGCTTCAGCTGTATTAGAAAGGTTGGGCATTGTCCTTACATGGTGTTACTTTATCCAGTGTAATGTTATTCATTTAAAGAAAAAGCAGTTTTGGCTCAAAAACGAAATATAAAACCTTTACTTGAATGTTAGTAAGATGAAAGGGGTTGATTGGCAGTTCATGTGAGACTGAAATTCAGTGTCTTGTCAGTAGACTTAAGTTTTTTTAACTGCACAATGACCTTAAATTATGACTGTGTTGCATAAAGTCACAAAGGAAACTGCAGTCATTATAATAGCATTTAAAAGGGCTACTAAATATAAAAGTGCCCTTAATTTATTTTAACAGTCAAAAGGAACAGCACAGTGTTGATACGAGTCCATCAGCTTACGAGTTTGCCCTCATATCTTTGTGAAGCTATTAGATTTTGGCCTTAAGCAGATTTTGCTGCTTTGTGGAAATAAGGCGACTTATCAGTCCGGCTCGCACTTTTCATTGAAACACCAAGTCTAGAACCTCAAACACATTGAATTAGTGTTGGGAGTTTATTCAGAAATCCTAGACATGAATGTGTGCACGTGTGTGAGACTGGATTGACAAACACGATCATTTAATAAAAAGCACACATTAATGACTGTTACATATGTTACTGTATTTGGATTTTATTTCAAGAAAAATTAATCTGGCTTAGGATCACCATGATCACATGTACAAAACGTTACTAATTATTACCGAGGAGCAAGAGAAAACTAAACACATTACAGTGCAGAGTGACGAACACACCTGCAGTCATGGCACAATTTTGACCAACCCAAGTTAAAATGATCTTTATTTCAGATAGACACATGCTTGTAAAATATTTGTATTTGTCATAACTTCAATATTAAAATTAGACACTTTAGTGTAGAAAGTCTGGGTTACCACTGGTTACCCACAGAAGCCAGGAAAATGCATTTAGACGTCCTTTTGATCATTAACACTGATCACTTAAAACATTAACTCAATTACTGACTATAATAAATCATTAAATATTTCCTCAGTTTAAAAGGAGTTCATTAGTAATTAGAAAAAAAAATATCTAAAACAGATGTTATATATCATTTCTTTAAAAAAATAATTAAAAGTTCATAAAAACCACAATATCCCTTTCGAGGTTTCCTTTGGTGGAGTTGGCGTAGATCTTCAGCTGACGATCTGGACAGGAAATTTGATGCAGAACAAATCTTTACTGGAGTCATCTCCAAGTTCCCACTCCACAACCAGTCTTAACTTAATAAATAAAAATTCAGTCAATTAATTATACAAGCAAGGGTCCACCAGATCATATAACTCTGCTTTGATTGTGGATGCGTGTAGCGCTAATGGTTCTGTTTAACAGACAGGAGAAATAACTGAAACAGCAAAAACTTACTGATGGATACTCTGTTTTAACAGGAAGCTGGTTGACATAACTGTAGGTGTTTTGCTTCTGAATAGGGCAATGGATTCCAGACTTGCAGCCATCATCAACAGGGATTGGAAAGGGAACAGGGACACCAGCAATCACGCCATGGACCACGGCTTTGCTTGTCTGACTGTCAGTCGCTGCAAATTAGACACATGAGCAAAGCTAGTTTTGTTTTTGCTTAAGTGGTGTTCATAATCATGATGAAACAAATGGTACTTTTGCACAGTAGTATTTACAGGATTTGCACTCCATGCAACCTAAAGGCGAGAGTAGGCTCAGCAGAAGTGCATGAATGAACACACAGAAGCAGAAGTGTAGTGTGAACATGTAAAGTTATTCTAATGTTTACAATTACATTTAACAATGCAGTAAGCTACAGTACACACCTGAGGGATTAGGGCCTTGTTCAAGGGTCCAACAGTGTTCGGAGTTACTGTGATAGTAACTCCTAGAGTCAGAGTTTAACACTGGGTCACTGCTGCCTACATACATGGACGTGAAACTACAACTTGCTATTCAACCTTTGTACACACCCCAACCACAGTACATGGAAACCTGACCAATCACACCCATGTGCTCGCTGAAGATCCCATTCCAGATTAATCCCCCCCTTCTTGCCATTATAATAACCTTCACTTTACTGCAAAGGCTTGTCACTAGATTTTGAAGAACATTAAGAACATTTTCAAGAACATTAGTGAGGTCAGGCACTGATGTCAAGTGAGGAGGCCTAATAATCTATGGTCTAATTCATCCCAAAGGTGTTCAGCGGTGTTGAGGTCAGGGCTCAGGACACTTGACTTCTTCCACACCAACTTTGGAAAACCCCGTCTTTATGAACCTCACTTTGTGCACAAGGGCACAACATTTGGGCCTCTTCGATCCAGTGAAGGGAAACTAATGCTCCAATGCATCCTATTTTGGGGAAGGCCCATGCATGGGTCTGAGAGTCAAGTGTCCATATACTTTTGGCCTTTTTTTTTTTTTTTTTTTAAATACATCTATATTGATCCTGGGTGCAATTCACACATTAGACTGACAAATGAATATTTCTTTTTATAGTTTTAAATGACCAAATTGTACACAAGTGGAAAAGCAGTATAAAGTTGATTACCGCTGGTGAAGGTCACGTTTACAGTGTAGGACTGTCCCTTGTGAAGCTGGCATGGCTGACTTGGGCAGGGAGAAATGTTAACCTCCTTCACAGTTCCAACAACTGAGCCTAGATCACAAATGGTGGGGGGAGAACACAGAATTAAACCACTGAAGTGATACATGACTGAGTCATATAGTCACACCATGATTACAGGCACAGACGTGTCAGATATGGTACATAGGAAGTGGTTTTATGCCGAGGTGACATGGTGTGGTGCTTCTTAAATGAAGAAATGAAGTTTTGTAACGCGATTAAGCACAAAAACACTTTATCGTTACATTTACCAAAGTTTTTCAATAAACAGCCACATCTTTGACATGTGTGCATAACAATGAAAATGAACAATAATCAGTTAATAGATGTTGCTGAATAGAAGCTCTACACTCACTGGTCAGCCGTGAAAGAATAAATGGAGCACGCTTCCTAAAATATGACAGCAGCTCAAGGCAAATTGTTTTGCAAACCAAGCAAAGACAAACACCAGCTTCCCTTTTCAAAATACAGATTACATTAAGTCTTTGTAATACATCATCCCATTACGATCATGAAACAGTACATTATTAATCCGTAGCCAGAAAAAAAAAAAAAAAAAAAAAAAAAAAAAAAAAAAAAAATACTAATACTAAAATCTAATTCCCTCACTAATTTCATCATGACAGGGATGAAATGATGTACTTGTATATACATTTGATGTATTCAAGGAGATCTAATCTAGTTTCAAGACAAAAAGGCACAGCAGCATTAACACACCCTTACGGCATTTGCATATTTGTAGTGCCTTGCTGATTTACAATTTGGGCTTTTGGCCCAAACACCCTTATACAGAGTAACTTCGATTTTTGTGCAGTGGTGCCTCAATGGTTACGGCTGTGTTATTGATCAGAAGGTCGGGGGTTCAAGCTGCCACTATCAGGCCCCTGAACAAGTCCATTAACCCTATCTGCTACAGAAGCACCACATCAGGCTGACCCTGCCCGCTGAACCAAACTTCCTAACAAGCAGGGACATGCAAAAAAAAGACTGTCACTGTGCTGTGATGTGATGTACATGTGACAAAGACTTCTCTCATTTTATACAACGGAGCAGTTGAGTGTTAAGGGTTTTGCTCAGGGTTCCAGCAGTGGCAGCGCTGGGATTTGAGCACATGACCTTCTGATCAGATTTATCAGATCAATGTGCAAGTGGATTTTATCAAAACTGAAATACAGAAGTAATACTGCTTTGGCAGAAAAACAGCATGGAGGATCATGAAACAATTGGTGAGCCGAGTCAAATGATCCGACTCACTGAAAAAGGTCAGAATTCCCATTCATGTTTAATACAAGGGTTTCATCAAGAGGAGACATTTGGGTTGATTTACTCACCACAGTCAATAAACTTCACCTGCTCTGCATGTGAGAGGCCCAGCAACAGTGGGAGAACGAAGGCACACGCAATAACACGGAAGTCCATCGCACAGGTGATTCCTATTTACGGATCAGACACAAAACAAAACTTATCCTGGAGTTTAAGAGTTTCCCCTCTTACGAACAGCCTCAAAAGTGAACTCCGACCTAAAGCTACAAACAACGCCGTGCCATTCAGTCATGTGACTGGATTTACACGCCGTAAAACAGCTATATAAACATGTTCAAGTTTTACCGAGTTTCACAAACACCATCCAAAACACAGAACAGCCGACTGGTCTACAATTCACCATCGCGTTTTATTTCACTCATACTCATCATGACACACAAACAAACATATAAAGAAGATTTTAAAAAATCCATTGAAGCAGCGTTAATACGCACCGCACCACGCCTGAAAACTGGCCCAGTCACTCCTAGTTCACTAAAACATCACAAGACAACGCTGACTTCTTTTATGGAAAAACCCACAGATCCGTGGCGTGTTCCACTCGTGATTAGCTTGACAAGCGCTCTCAGCCAATCACAACCGTCTCTCTCAAATACGCTGACTAATTGAATTGTTCGCTTTGAGGGGGGAGCGCCTTAACATCCCGCCTCGTTGCCAGATATACTAACACTCAAAATTAGAAACTTGAGCTATAACAATAAGCTCTGCTTTGTCCAAAAAGAACATGAGGTGACCGACTAATTAAATATTGTATCATAAAATTTTTTTATAGTATATTCTCTACATTATCTAAAAGCCTTGACGATTAAAAAAAAAAAAAAAAAAGACTTTGAACATTGTTGCGTTTTGTTAAAGACCTGGCAACCCCTTTCCAGTCGTTGTTGTCTTATGGAAGATGTCACTCGCTAGAGTACTGACGATAAGCGCACTCAAAACAAGAGCGTGGAAAGTTATCAAGTAGGTTTATAGCTAAATGAGAGCGTGTAAAAAATGACTTGGAATTAAAAAAAATAGACAGATTAAACAAGCTTTTTAACGCTTACGTTTTGAATAAGTGTGTCGAGTCATCCCCCTGTGCTGTTAGCTAGGCTAGCGCGCCACTGCTACTGGATGTGTGTTATATTAGCAGCGCCAGAGTCAAGGGCAGAGCTGTTGCTGAAACTAACGCTACTGTTAACTAACTCACAATCATTCATTCATGTCAGATCATATTGTACTGAATGAGCGCATTTATTCTTTAGTTTAGTAATGATTATTTATTTGTCAGTCTTATCTAAGTAGGCATCTCACACACAGAAGGGTGTGGGTTTTTTTCTTTCTATAACCTTTAATGTAAGTTGTAGAGAACTTCCTCCTGGTTCCATCTGAGGCTCAGTTGTTTATAAAGACACTCATTAAATGACTGTAGAGTTGTCTAACAGCTGGCTTTGTTTTGCAGTGTGTCTTCAGCAGGATTGAGACCTGTGCTGGCATGTGATGAGTCCCCTCTTGTGTCCACACTGTGTTATAGGAGCAGCAGCTCATCACAGGGACAGCAGCAGGTCTCCTCCAGTCCCACTGACCATACAGTACAACTTAGTGATGCGTGTGTCAAGGTTTGTAAATCCTCTCACTCCATTACGATATAGTAGCATTGAAGTATGACTTTGTATATACATTTTTTTTCAGAAATGTCCATTTAGGTGTGTTCTACATAGATTCAAGGTGTGGCACAGATAAATAACTGTAAATAAGCCCATTGGCAGCTTTTCCCCCCTCAAAACTGGATGAACTTGTTTTTCTTTGCCTGTTTATTCATCTTCTCAGTAACCATTTTATCCTGGTCAGGGTCACAGTGGATCCGGAGCCTATAACAGGAACATTTTAGTGGCGTAAAGTCTCTGGTATACTTAGTTTTTTACGCGTACACTTGCGTATGCGCACAGTCGTACGCATAGCCTTTCAAAGTATACTCTATTTGACATGTACGCATACGCAGATGGTCGACGCATGCACATTACGACAACTTGCACTACCCCTCCTGGCCTACAAGAGTCTGTACAGAGCAGTAAAACAGGTCTTCTAGTGTGAAGGACGACAACGAAGAAGAATCAGAACAACACGAAGAACAACGCTTGGGCAATCTCTCGCAACGATTAGCACCCATGTACAAATCCTTATACTCTTTTAGGCTAGAATTATACAAATGCAGGTACTTTCTGACCTGCATTCGTTTCCATCTCTTCGGTTTTTGTTTTTTCTTCGACTATCTTGAGAATCAACGGCCCTGGATCACTGCTGCCACCTTGTGGAAGAACTAAATAGTGCAGAAGAATTGAATGCAGTACGTACGTACGCTGCTAATGGCTAAATTTGCGTCACGTGTACTGTACAATGTTCCTAGCGTATGTGTAAAAAGTGATGCATATAGTACTTTTTGCTTAAGGGTTGGGAATGCACTCTGAATGGGATGCAGGTCCATTGCAGGCCACAATGCACACATATATTCACACAGTCATTCACACCTAGGGGGCAATAGCTAATCCAATTACTATGGAATTCAATTTGTGCCAAAAGTATTGAACATAACTTTTCAAGAAATGAACAAAAATATAAACAGAGAAAGAAGAAAAACACTTTGAAACTGAAAACAGTGAACTCAGTGGCAAAAATGTAACATACCCTGTGTCCCAGTTGGCATACTTATACTATGTACGTAAAGTGTGTACTCTTTTTGTGAAGAAAACTTTTGAGTGTGTATTAAAAGTGTGTGCAAATATTGGTAAATACTAACACATCATGTAACGGAAAAGAACACTGTGACCGTAAAACAAACTCCTCACTGCATCTCAGTCTTTCTACTTCCATGATTCCTAATATAATTTATACCTTATCATTTCATTTATCGTTCCTTTGATTTATTTTTCCACATTTCATTTACACGTCTCTAAAATGCATCCTTGAAATTGGTGAAGCAAACCGTCACAAAACTCCTCCTTCGGGCAAGGAGTTGTGGATATTCTGCATATTTGACCCATTTCCAGCGGTGGCTATATGATGTTGAGATCCATCTTTTCAAACTGAGGGACTCGTCCACAACTATAACAAAAGGTGCAAACATTCACTGATGCTCAAGAAGGCAACATTAAGAGCCAGGGGGATGTAAACTTTTGAACAGGATGATCGGTGTACATTATTATTTTGTTTAAAGATATTTTTTTCATTTAGTACTGCTCTTCAGACACTAAATAAGATACTGACAAAATAATAATAATTTACACTAATCATCCAGCTCAAAAGTTTACACCCCCTGGCTCTTAACGTGTCGTGTTGCCTTCTTGAGCATCAGTGAATGTTTGCACCTTTTGTAATAGTTGTGAGTCCGTCAGTTGTCCGCAGTGTGAAAAGATGGATCTCAACATCATATACCCACTGTTGGAAAGAGGTCAAATATACAGAAGATGCTGGAAAAGTAAATAATGTGCAGGACCTGGAGGATTTTTCTGAAGAACAGTGGGCAGTTTAACTGCTCAGGACAAACAAGGGACTCATGAACAACTATCACAAAACATAAAAACACACAGTCATAACGACACACAGTATTAAGAATCAAGCGTATGTAAACTTTTGAACTGCGTATTTTATATAAATTCAGCTATGTTGTGTTGTGGACTATATGTAAACATCTGTTATGTGAAATAGCTTATTCAGGACAGAACTAAATAAAACACAACATGGGATTTTTATGATTCATCTTATTTTATTAACAGTATTAAGGTTTAGCCGATTCTGCAAGGGGTATGCAAACTTTTGGGCACAACAGTATAGGGATGTCAAAAGTACCGGTTCTTCGGCTGCGTTCGGCTTTCGCCTACTACTGTGTAGTAGGCGAAATATATTTCTATTTCTTTCGGACGCTCGTTTTTCCGCTTTCGGTGCTGTTACCGCTAAGTGTGTAAAAGCCGCGCCCCTAATATGTATGTGCGGATAGATTGACCGTGCTTTCAGGAGGAGCGGTTGCTTAACCGTGGTATTTATTCAGGCAGTTCAAGTAGGTGAGTTTAATGTTTAGCATACGCGCGTCTAACGCTAATACGGTCAGGAGTCCTTATTAAACATTTAATGCTTTAACTTTTTTGGGGGGGAAATAAATGATGGGGCTTACTAATTTTACACATCAGAAGCTTTTCGATATCTGAAATTTATGTGTTAGAAAAAAATAGATGTGTGGCTAGCCCTGTTTATGTCTTTAATATCAGTCAGAAAAACATTTCTACATTTCTACAGTTGTCTGGTTAACTCAAGTAGCTTTAATAATGATATACTTGAAGTATACAGAATGACATTTTTAAAAATACGTTTTATATTGATATTTATCTTTATTACTAAAATAGTGTTGTTCAATTAGCATGTTTTTGTGTTTTGCTTTGGTACCAAGTACCATGGAATTTTACTGGTATTGGTACCGACTACTGAAATTTTGGTACCGTGACAACCCTACAACAGTACATACTGTAAAGTAAATTCGATGCAGTACCTACTGCACAACCGTTGAAACAGTACATACTAACCTTTTTTTTTTCCTGAGCTTGTCTGCACCGGTCCTGTTGCATTATGGGATCGTTTGACTCGCGTAGTGTACATCGGTTGCATACTGCAAAATCTCGCTGGGAGCAGTACGCCATCCGGGTATTTCTCACCTTCTGTCTCTCGCGTACTGAAAATTCGTACATACTACCCCTCTGGTGTACTGCATTTTGCTTACTGTGTAGTAGATTAGTACGCGAGTTCAGACACAACCCCTGACATAATCCTGGCTATAGCTGCGTGACGTATAGAAATGGCATGCAGAATCTTTACAGTAGAACATGTGTTTTGTGCAGAGGCTGAGAGAAATCATGCAGAAGGGAGAATATCTGAGGATACAGGTGGAGGGTGGAGGCTGCTCTGGGTTCCAGTACAAGTTTTCTGTGGACACTGCCAAAAATGAAGATGACAGGTAACGCAATCATGCACTCACAGGCAGACGCTCTTAGCTGATAACTCCCTTTTTTTGTCAAGAATTTGTGCTTGACAAGGGTTTTGATATAGTAAGCAGCTTTTAAAGGTATACGCCAGCATTTTCAATGCTATTCGTATTTGTTGCACGTATGCGTAGTGTACATGTGATAATACAGGCTATAATTTCCACACATTTCTCACTAATGAGAGATAAGCAGGTAATTTATAATGAAAGTTTAAAGGTAGTTGTTAACTTTGGTCTATTTAGATTTCAGATCATTTCGAAAGTATTGGAACAGCAAGTCCAATTCTGTTTTCATTATACATTGAAGACGTTTGTGTTTGAGATCAAAAGATGAATACGAGACAACAGATCAGAATTTCAGCTTTCATTTCCTGATATTTACATCTAGGTGTTTTTAAAAAAAAAAATCATAGCACTTTTGTTTGAACATTGCACAAACGTTAGGCATAGCCAAGACAACCATTTAGAATATTTTGAAAAAGAAAGAAACCACTGGTGTACTAGCAGTCAGACATGGAACAGGTCGGCTAAGGAAAACAACAGCAGTTGATGACAGAAACATTGTGAGAGCTGTGAAGAAAAACCCAAAAACAACAGTCAGTGACATCAAAAACAACCTTCACAGGGCAGGGGTGAAGGCATCACAACCCACCATTCAAGGAAGACTTTAAGAGCAGAAATATTGAGGTCATACCACAAGACGAAAACCACTCATCAGCAGTAAGAATGAGAAATCCAAATTCACAAAGAAATACAGAGATGAGCCACAAAAGTTCTGGAACCAAGAATAACCTCTACAAAAGTGATGTAAAGGCCAAAGTGTGGAGAAAGAAAGGATCTGTTCATGATCCAAAACATATAAGCTCATCTGTGAAACATGGTGGAGGAAGTGTCATGGCCTGGGCTTGCATGGCTGCTTCTGGAACAGGCTCACTAATCTTCATTAATGATGTAACTCATGACGGTAGCAGCTGAATGAATTCAGAAGTTTACAGGAATATTTTGTCTGCCAATTCACAGAGAAATGCATCCAAATTAATCAGGAGGAACTTCCTCATGCAGCAAGACAATGATCCAAAATACACTGCCAACTCAACAAAGGACTTCATCAGGTTTTAGACTGGCCAAGTTAATCACCAGACCATAACCCAACCAAGCAAGCATTTCTAGACTAAAAAAGGAGAAATCTCCTGAAACAAGCAACAACTGAAAGAGGCTGCAGTAAAAGACCGGTAAAGGATCACAAAATAAGAAACCTACAATTTGCTGGTCACAGGCTTGATGCAGTTATTGCAAGTCATGGACACGCAACCAAATACTAAATGTTATTTACTTTCATTTACTTCAAGACTTATTTGTTCCTATATCTTTGCTCAACTAAAAATTGGGTGGTCTGATACAAAAGGTGCAATGTTTTAAGTTGTTTAACACATCTAAATGTAAATATCAGGAAATGAAAGCTGAAAATGAATATAATCTTATTCATCAGTTGAGCTCAAACCTAAATGTATTCAGTGCATAGCCAAAAAAAAAAAAAAAAAAAGCTTGCTGTTCCAATACTTTCGGAGGGGACTGTATTTGGACACAAAGTTGACAGTCAGACATGGACTGATTTTTGAACAATCACTTGACCAGGTGAAAAATAATTTAGCCTCTTTGTCTCTGCACTTCTGCAGGGTTTTCGAGCAGAACGGCGTGGGCGTGATAGTAGACGAGGAGAGTCTGGAGTTTGTGAAAGGAGCAACGCTTGACTTTAGTCAGGAGCTCATCCGCTCCACCTTCCAGGTGCTCAGGAACCCGCAGGCAGAACACGGCTGCTCATGCGGCAGCTCTTTCTCTGTCAAAGTCTGAAACTTGCTTCTGCATCATAAACATTTAACACCGGCTTTCAGTCCCAGTTCCCCATTTTTGTGTATAAACATCCTGCGATAGAGGAAGTTCAATCACGTGTTACAGAACAGAGTACACATGCAGACAGAATTGAGAACCTGTGATAACCTCTCATTGTATTGTGAAAACGAGCCACACCTCAATGATTTTGTGTTCCACACACACACACACCTGAATAGAAACGAAACAGTGTGAAATATTGTGTTATTTTATGATTTGAAGCTGTACTCGTGAAACATGCCTGGAGTCTACACTAGTGGAGATCACTACAATATCACAATGTCTTTTCCTGCAAATTGTACGTACAGATTGTAAATAGGAAATAATAATAAAATAAATATATTAAGTGATACAGTCTTTAAAATATTTTTTCATATTTCGTATAAGAAAACGTGAAATATATAAATATAGTTGTGTTTACTCTCTAAGTTCTGTGTGTGTGTGTGTGTGAGTGAGTGAGAGAGAGAGAGATGTGCTGTACTATGTAGGCTGCTTTTAGTATTCAAGACATATTTAACTCTATAGCCAATGTAACTATTAATACTGGCTGCCTGTGCAATTTATTCTAAATATCCTCATGCACCAGTGTCCAAAGAAATGACTGTTGCAGGGAATGAATATGATGATGATGTTGGGTATGTTGATGGTTAAAATCTGACACTCAACCGTTTCAGCCCCAGCTTTAATCCCACTGCAAAAAAAAATGGCACCTTAGCAAGTCGTCTTGAATAAAGTCAAATGTATCTAGTATTTTGTACTATAAGATTACGAAAAGATTATTAAACCTATTTCAAGACATTTGTACTCATTTCAAGCTTGAAATAGTCTTGTACTATTAGCAGATACTTTTGCCTATCTTAAGCATTTATTTTTTAAAAAGAAGCAAAATTATCTCATGAAATATGTTAAATGATCTTATATTTGGTTTATTGTAATGTTAAAGAAATATTAGATCCATTTGACTATATTCAAGATATTTTCTAGCTAAGATTATATTTTTTTGCAGTGCCCTACACAAGAGCTACAGTGATGGAAATAAGTATTGGATGTATCAACATTTTTTTTTCAGTAAATATATTTCCAATCAGGCTATTCACAGAAAATATTTCACCATACTTCCATAAATAAAGTTGTGTGTAATAAAGCAGAATGACACAGGAAAAAAGCATTCAACATGCTGACTGAAATGTATTTAATAGTTAGTGGAGAAGCATTTGTTTGTAATGACGTCTTGAAGACGCTTCCTGTATGAAGAAATTAATGGGCCGCAGTATTCAGGTGTGATTTTGGGACATTCTTCTAATCTAAACATATTGTCTTTAAATCTTGTTCAACTGGATTCAAGTCAGGTGATTAACTGGGCCATTCTAAAGCCTTGATTTGTTTTCTCTGAAACCATTTGAGAGTTTCCTTTGCTGTATGCTTTGGATCGTTGTCCTGCTGGAAGGTCCACCCACGTCTCATCTTCATCATACTTTTCGATGGCAGCAGATTCTTCTCAAGAATCTCCCTGTAAAGGGCTCCGTTCATCATTCCTTCAATTACTTGAAGTCTGCCAGTACCATGCGATGAAAACAGCCTCACACCGTGATGCTTCCACCTCCACACTTCACTGTTGATGTAGTGTTTTTAGGGTGATGTGCAGTGCCATTTCTTCTCCAAACATGGTGTGTAGTATGACAGCCAAAAAGTTCAGTTTTGCTCTCGTCTGACCAGACTATACTCTCCCAGTATTTCATAGGCTTGTCCAAATGAGATATAGCAAACTTTAAACGAGCTTCGATATGCCTTTTTTTTTTAGTAATGGAGTCTTGCAGGGTGGGCGTGAGCAGCGGAGTGCATTGCCTTATTCTCTGTGATGATGGCACCTGCTGCCTCCAAGTGTTTCTGGAGCTCTTTCTGAGTGGTCCTTGGCTCTTGGGCTACTCTTCTGACTATTCTCGCTGGTCAGAAATCTTGCGAGGAGTGCGTGGTTCAACATTGCGTGCGTGGCTCCTGTGCGTGGCCGGTTGATGACGGAGTGATGTTGCTTCCGCTTGCAGATAATGGCCCCAATGTTGCTTACTGGAGGATTCAGAGGTTATGAAATACGTCTGTATTCAATTCCATCAATATGTTTTGCAACAATAAGGTTCCAAAGGTCTTGGGAGAGCTCTTTGCTTTTACCCATCATGAGATGTTTCTTTTGTGACACCTTGGTAATTAAAAGCCTTTTCATAGACCATCAATTTACTAACCCAGCTGATATTAATTTGCACAGACAGGGGGTATAATTACTTACGGTTTTCGACTGGTTCCTTGCCTTACCTTGTCTTGGAGAACTGCTTTTTCTTAGTGTGTTTAATACTTTTTTTCCTGTTTCATTCCACTATATAACTGTTAATGGACTTTAATGTTGTGAATTCTTTAAATTTTTACAGATTTCTTGAGTTGATACTGATGTCTGGTGAAAGTTTCATGTGAATAGCCTGATTGGAAATATATTTACTGTTGACACAAGTCCAATACTTATTTCCCCTGCTGTATATTGGCAGTAAGGGGTCAGTAAGTTCCTGAGCAGTTATGTGTAGCATCAGCTCCAGACATCAGGTTTGGTGACACAGTAGGCTGAGCTCAAAACACAGGTTTGTTTTTAAGATCTGATAACATGTTGCTGATTACATTACACTTACTACCAAATTCTCTGGATTCTAGCGGGCATCCTGAACTCAATCGCATTGAAGGTCTTTGAGCTGCTTTCGTCCCTCTGATTAGATTAGTTGCAATAGCTCCATTAACACGTCGGTGCCTTGTTTACTTCGTTGTTAGTGAGATAAGCCCTTCGACGATTCCAGTCGATTAGAGTGACTTCATTTTCCTGAAAATGTTGATCATAACATAAATACTATATAGCAAAGTATCAATCACACATTCATTATACACTCATTTTTTAATCAAATTGGACTTTTAAGAAAACATTTCACAAAAATATACAAAAGAATGTCTTTACAATCGATATTTACATTAATATCAGAAAATCAAAATATGCACTCAACACATCTTGCACTATTTATCAGTATGACAACAAATGAAATAGAAAACATTTTGCATGTTATAATCTCCATTTACTTTCTTGAGTTGGAACATTCCAGTTCAGTGATATTCAATCTGTTGGAAGAAACAAGTTCTTCTTTCCGAAACATGATATATGACCTTAAAAGGCTTTAGCAGCACAATGAATAATGATTTAATATGATGCAATACAGCATCAACACACATCCTCCCTTCCCATGTATTATTATATTTTTTAATAGACGTTTCTTCAAAAGTTTGTTCTCAGACACAAGATACAAAGCCTACATTTCTTACCTACACACACACACACACACACACACACACACACACGTCTGCACACAGAAATCACGGTTACTGCTCAAGCTAGAGATGCTACGGTTAGGAATGCCACCTACGTGTGTAGGGAGGATCTGAGGTCTGATGAGTGAAGAGCATGTTCAGGGATGACAGTAAAGACCACTGGAGAACCACAGTGAGCAGGTCAAGTATACAGTGCATAGTATGCTTTGGCATGCTGACATCCAAGAATATAACAGCTGTGTTACATTCAGGGAGAAGGCCACAAGAGTTCTGATCATTAATGAAAAGATTTCAGACCAAAGAACAAATACGTCAAGACATGATAAGCACATAAAAGACAAGAGTGTGATCATGTAAAAAGGAAACTTTTAAACCAACATATCTTAAAAAGACTGCTTTAAGGCTAATCCTGTTTTGCTTGCTACACATTTGTTAAGTCATTTGATTGGAAGAAACTCTTACACACTTAATGATGCAGACATACCACAATTGTTAAAAAAAAACAACAACCCCAAAACATTCCATCTTCAAACCAGGGACAATGTGAAACACAGCAGGGGATACATACAGTATATTTTAGACATCACTTTGATGAGATTAGAGAATTCAATTCTCTTTTTCAGCATCATTCAGACTGAGAAGACAATACAGTGTGGTTCAGGCAGGTGTAAAGGTGGGACTGGAGGCTTGTTCAGATACATGCACCTGGTTCCGGAAACGTGGAGATCATCCATCTTGGATGCTCGCTCCTCTTCACCTTTCCTCCGGGCCTACAGCGGTATCGAGTGTGTCAGTGAGGAACATGGACACACCTCCAAACAAACAGACTGTTTAAGAAACAGAAGATAGGACAGGTTAGAAATGAAATCCTTACAAACCGTAACATGCATCATCATCTTCTTCCATTTCGACAGGGAATCAGTCCTTTTTCCTCATCCAAAATATAACCGAAATGTACCGATATATTTAAAGTGCACCTATTATGGTTTTGAAACATGCCTAATTTTGTTTTAAAGGTCTCAGACAATAGATTTACATGCATCCAAGGTCAAAAAGCACTTTATTGTGTGAATAATTTAAACTCCAGCATTACCCTTTTTTCCCCCCAGTGTCACAAACAACTCAAAATGATCCGCTCTAAAGGATTCATTCTAAACTCCTCCTTTCAGATAGCATGCTCTGCTCTGATTGGTCAGATGTCCCAGTCTGTTGTGATTGGTCTACCGATGTCAGCAAGCAGTCAATGAAGACCAGAGGAAGGGTTTTTTGTTACAAACCTATATAGGTTTGTACAGGAAGTGAAGTCTTCAATTACTAACGACTCATTTCAGCTGTTCAGAATCGGTTCCTGCTTTTGGGAGTCAATAAACCCGTTTGTCGTGCACTTTGATTTTTGAAACTTTGCAGACGTTTTTACATTCAAAACAGCTCTATAACACACTACATGGAAGGTAATATTTGAAAAACCATAATAGGTGCACTTTAAAGAAAAGGAATACAGTGCTAATATTCATATATGTTTTGTTCTGTGTACAAGACCGAGACGCATTCCTGTATATAAATTATCGAGGCTATTAAAGAGATTCTGATTCTGATATTCATCTCTAATCTGATCTCACTCTACAACAAAGGGAGTGTTTGTACAGTACATCAGTTTCCACTCTGATCTTCCATCACAAGACTCTTAGCCAAACAGGCAGAAGTGAAATGTCTGCGGAGAACAGGAAGTAAAACCACTAGAAATAAATATCAATGTTGCTAAGTACCTTCTATCGTCACCTCCAGCACTGATGACAAACCGGTCCCCGTTGGTAAAGCGGATGTTGGTCACATGGGCCGAGTGGCCTAGAAAGCGCTTGTGTTTGGCCTGAGGGAAAAAAAACAGGGGGTTCTGTTAAGAAGCGTCCTTTTCACATTCACAGAAATGTGCATTGTGTGGAGAATGGTGGTGTAGGGCGCTATAGTAGTTTCAGCATCTTCAAAAACAAGTATTCAGACAATCAAGACTACATTCTGAAGGTCCTGTGTGGAGCAGTAGTATGACGATAATCATCAGGGAAGTATTTTCATATTTCCCTATGCTAGTGGGGTTTTTGTTCACTTCTACATTTCATCTAGGCTAATTGTTGCTTCGGTAATTTCTATCGCATGTAATACATGTAATTGTAATTACTCTTATCTAATGAATTGTTGAAAAGATTAAGCACTTTAATCAAGACAATCATTTACAAGAAAATTCCACGAGCAGTTATTCATACTGCCACTGAATTTTTTGCTCAAACAGCTCCCCATAATTCACAGGCATTTTCAACAACAATTATTATAATATATACACACACACACACACACACACACACACACACACACACACACATATATATATACATATATATATATTAGAGCTGCAAGAACTAATCGACAAAATCGCTAATAATCGAATATGAAAATCGTTGTCAACGAATCTCATTATCGATTAGCTGGTCTGCGCGCGGCACTGGGGAGATTTACTGATTACGTTACTTCTCTTCTGAAAACACGCTTCGGAGACTGAATACTAAAGTTGTGTCCCAAATGAAGTACTGTACACTATGCACTGTGCACTCTACCGTCTAGTGTGTGGATTTTAGAGAGGTAACATCATCTCAAATATAACACTAGCGGTTTTCTTTTAATAACCGGAACTATAAGCCACTTCCTAGGCGACGGCGCATGATGTCATACGCACACTAGCATTAGCAGACACCCAGATTCACGGACAATGACTTTCTTCGGTTTACTTTCTGTCAGCATTACCTTTTATTCCCAACATGACCTCAGTCACCATCAGACGGAGCCGAAATCGTCACGTGACTGAGGAAGAAAGTCCTCTAAGGCAGGGAGCATTTTATATTAAACACTGCGGAGATCAAACAGTGCTGCACGAACACAAACATGTTTATATCCAAAATGCCCCACTGTGTGTAAGGGGCAGGGGATACTGGTGCAAGTTGCTTAAAAAGTTTAGTTTAATTTAAGTTTATTGTGATTATATGCTGCATTTGTGCGCTTGCAGTGTAAATTCTGTCATTTATTATAACGATATTTGTTAGTAACAAGGCCGCGTTGCTGATCACTCGCGGTGTAGACGCGCTGATACAGAGTGTGTGCACAAGTAAGATCTGTAATGTCTAATTAAAACACTATGATCACTATGAAGTAAACAAGTAAAATATTATGTCTAAAGGCAGTGAGTAACATCAACCACAAGGTGCAGTGAAAGTGCGATTTTATTATTAATTTAGGACTGTAGATTAATTCAGTACTTTTTGTGCATCCATAAAAAATAACGCATAAATACTTATATAAACTAAAATATAATATATATATAATATAAACTAAAATAAACGAATAAAATAAATTATATATAGAAATTTATTTTAGTTTATATTGTGTGTGTGTGTGTGTGTGTGTGTGTGTGTGTATTGGGTTCTTTTCTGTTTTGGACAAACAGTTGTGTAACCCACCCCATCCTATTAATCGAAAAAATATTCAACCAACTAATCGATAATGAAAATAATCGTTAGTTGCAGCCCTAATATTATATATATATATATATTCAAAAATTTAAATAAAAAAAACTTACAAATTTCTCTGGACATGGAAAGTCGAACAGCTTTACCATCCCAAAGTCATCACCTGTGACCACGTTGAGACCGGAATGGGAAACACAGGCGCACGTTACGTCAGCTTTATCTGTGTTGCGGGACCAGATTCCCACCACCTCATCCCCCAGAACACTGCACACAGACGGACAAAAACAACACAACAAGCCTTAGAGTGAACATGATGTGTACTATGTGAACTGAAAGTGCATACATTTGCTTCTAGGTCTATGATGTAACACCTGCTGCTGGTTAATCAATTTGAAAATATAAAAGTCTGAAACTGACTTGAAATTCCACACCAGGCTTTCCAAAGGGATTACAGACTGGAGGAAGAGACGTGATGTAATTCTGGGTCTGGATTGTTCAACCAGGGTGCAACACAACTCTCTGATCAAAACTGTGTCTGAATGCTGTCTGAATACTATAACACTGTAGCGCGAATAAAAGTCCACAGTCACGTTTTAAATATAAGTGAGGCAGCAATCATTCCATCCATCCATTTTCTGTACCGCTTATCCTACACGGGGTCGTGTGGGAGCCTGGAGGACTCCCAGGGGACTCGGGGGACACCCTGGACAGGGCACAATCACACACACACTCACAAACTACAGACTATTTAGAAATGGCAATCAACCTACAATGCAAGTCTTTGGACTTCCTCCAGTGTACCCGGAGGAAACCCCAAAACACGGGAGGACATACAAGCTCCGTGCACACAGGGCAAGGGCGGGAATGGAGCAGTCATTTGTTTACTGAAACGAGAGCACTGCAGTGTTCTGTGAGTTACCTTGTCCAGGTGGCCCAGGTGATTCTGTCTATGACTGCCTGCTCTGTGACCTGCTTTCCATAAGGCACTTCGTAAACCATCCGTTTGTACGCCCCAGTGGACAACTACAGGACGCAACACAGGAAAATAAA
Organism: Ictalurus punctatus; assembly: GCF_001660625.3. Lineage (NCBI taxonomy): Eukaryota > Metazoa > Chordata > Actinopteri > Siluriformes > Ictaluridae > Ictalurus > Ictalurus punctatus. Next base: position 15,307,722 of record NC_030424.2, on the reverse strand, counting down.
CATACTTTAAAGAAGAGCATGTAAGTTCTATTCCTCTGTGGCATAGTTTAATTACAAAGGAAGACAAATGAGACACCCAAGAATGTCTGTTGTGAGTAGGGAATGTAAGAAAATGTTGAACCAAGACTGCGCACAGCATAGCAGAAACAAATCTATTAAATGTGCACACACACACACACATTAGGGTGTACCTGTATATAACAGCTATCAGCAGAAAAGTCCATCTGAATGACAAAGCTCGGGATGTCTCTGCAGCAGTTAATACGGTTCAGCTGAGGTCCCACGGTCAGGTCGTAGAAATCTACAGCGTTCTCACTGGAGCCAACAGCAAGGTAGCGTGAATCTGGACTGAACCTGTTGAGGAGCGCAGAGGGTTGTGGTCACCTCACTTACTTACACATGACACTTTCCTTTAAATATGCAGTGAGGAAAGTTTAATTTACAAGGTAAACAACAACAACAACAACAACAACAAATATAGCAATTAGCTTTTCATAAGCTCAATCTACTTGCACAGCTTTTGGTACAAAGTTAGAAAGAAACACGCAAATCACTGACATGCCAAATAAAATTATGCAAAAATGGTATGAAAGGCCTAGGAAGCAACTTTAGGAATTCCGTTTGATTTATTTATTGTTTTATTTATTATGCTTTTCCACAGCAGGTCATGTCTTGTGCTGTCTGTGTAACACGGCTGTGTTTGTGTTTCTGAGTATTAAAAAAGGGGCATGCTTTTAACATTACTGACAGGAGGGAATTAAACACAGCCAGGAAATCCACTGTTTTCTCAAGTGTACGGTTCACGCAACGTTATTTGAAATAGTAAGGACTATTAAAATATTGGCCAATGTATCTTCAAGTGCAAATGTTCCTACTGTCTTATAGGAGCTCAAGTCCAACCTGATATCCTGGATGGCAGTGCGGCGATCTCTCTTTTTGCCCCAGATCTTCAGGGACGTTACAAGGAGGATGATGAACTCTCCGTTCTTCATGCCGATCGCCACCATATCGCCCTCAGGACTGTAGCTGACAGTGCGTGCAGGATGGCCCAGGTTCACCTTATTCAGCATCTTCTGTTTTTGGCCCATAGGAGTACAGCACTATTAGTGTTAACTGTGGATGACATTTTGCTGAAATCTTCTCAGTATGTGGTGCTGTATCAAAGGTACTGCATTCTAATGAGCTCACACTGCATTTGATTAAGTAGACGCTTTGAGGGCGCGTGTGTGTGTGTGTGTGTGTGTGTGTGTGTGTGTGTGTGTGTGTGTGCACATGTGACTGTCTGAAGTTGTTACCCTCTCAGGAATGTCCCAGAGGCGTACTGTGCCGTCCTCTGCAGCAGACAGAAAGACGTCTCGTGTAGGGTGAGCTCCCAGTCCCCAGATAGGGCCGTCCATGTGGCCGTTCACCAGGATGTTACACGCTGCGTTCTTCTCCCCAACCTCAATGATCTCTGCATTCCGTGTCCCCACAAGGATTTTACCCTAAACAAGACAACAGAGCGACAAAATTATTAAGGAAGCAAGCGCAATGGCAGGACATTTTTTGAGTCTCCATTCAATGTATGTATATGTATACTCAAAGCCTGTGAAATACTTTTTGAGCCAGAACTCTCTAATAGGAATACAATGGTACTGGATTTGATATGCCATATTCTTTTGATCCACTGAAACATGGCAGGAAATTGTGTGATACTGACACACACGGATCTCACACTGAACACAGGACACTACCGTGGCTTTCGATGAGTTGGTTCAATCCGATGTATATTGGCTAATACTATGAAAACTATGAAAATATATAGGTTTAGTATTACATACTTAATTTCTTAGGTTTGCAGTAATGCATTATAAGAAAAAAAAAGCTCTCACATTCTACTGACCTTCTGATATATATATATATATATATATATATATATATATATATATATATATATTTGTTTACAAACAAATGTTCCTACAAACAAAACTTTTGCCCTGTAGTAAACTTGTAATGCACATCACAGTCTGTAGTACCTTGCCTCTGCAGACAGAACGCACACAATCGATGATCTGACCAGTCTCCAGTCTAAAAGCCCTGCAGCGCTTCAGCTCCTGATCCCACAATTTCAGCGCACCACCCTCCTTAGACCTAAAGGTGGCAGTGCACACACACACAGAGCTGTCTTTCTAACTAAATAATTTTAGAACTGTTCTGCTGTACACAAATTGTCTAATTTTTACATTTCTAAAACAAAAAAACTTATAAGTCCAACAGTTCAAACAATAATACAGTCTTGAACCCACAACGTAAAAACAGAGGACCTTTAGTTGTGTAAAAAAACAAACAAAACACTGTAACAGCATTGCAAGTGTGAAGTGAAAGAGGACGGTGACTCACGGTCGCTCCTTGCCGCCTGTGACGATGAGGCCGTCTCGCAGCGTGGTGTACATGGTGAAGACAGGACCAGTGTGTGCCTTGGCCACAATTCGTACTAGAACGTGTTCCTTCCATACACACACATCTCCACTAATGGTACCTGTAAATGTCAAGTTATTCTGAAAAGAAAACAAATCTGCACTAATCTAGTGACCTCTACGCAAGAGAGAACAGCACAAACATGACACTTTTCATTATCGATCATTTCCTGGCAATTTCAGCAATGTACACAATGATGTCTGCATGTACGTTTTTTTTTTCATTGTTAACAACTGCTACATTGCTACATTTTCTACACAATGTTCTAGTCTAGTCCATCCACAGCAGAACACGTTTTTTCTAGTTCATTTCTAGTTCATCAAGTTAGAGACACCATTCTTAGCATAGTAATACAGAAATACAACAAGTTTACAACAGTATACGGTATTAGATTAGTTTGTGGCTCTTGCACAAGCCTCTTCTTTCACTAACAGGAAACAAACCAAGTCCTGCAGACGCTGAGTGGGTAAGTATAATGAGATATACTTACAGCTCCGAATGCCACAGAGAGCATGGTCTGCATGCGGGCATCCTCGATAGAGCTGAGCACTCCTTTCTTGCTGAGCAGAGCCCGGCCTGCGAGCGTCCAGAAGCGCACATGCTTTATGCCCACAGACACAAACTGAGTGTCCGAGTCTGGCCGAAACTCGGCCACAAAGATCCGCTTTGTGTGGCCAGAGTGACTGGCCACTTTGGCACCTTGGGAACGATAACAGAGTAGGTAATGCTGTAAAGGAATGACTCAAGGAGAGGATGAAAAGAGTCGACATACCTTCCTGCCACTTCCAGATGGTGATAGTGTGCTCAGGGTCCAGGCCGACAGAGAGGAGCAGCTTGCCAGTGGCACTGAAGCTGACCGAGCAGATGCCCCGGGAGTGATAGCTGCGCAGCACAGAAAGAGTCTGCTTGTTCATGGCATCCCACACATGGATGGAAGGAGATGTGGCTGAGGAGGAGGTAGAAAAATTTGGTTTGGTCTACATTTGTGACACAATTAGACTAGACTTTATTAACTCTTAAATAAAATTCTTAAAACGGGCTTAAAAGTCAATATCTTACAACAGGCTATACGCCACTGATCCTTTAATGGTCAGTAAAACAACTGAAGTAACATTCAGGCTATGCAAGAAAATGCAAGATATTATACTAATTCTACTACTGTACTAACAACATTGTATTATTGTACTAAGTTGTTTTTAAATAACATATTTTACTTAACTTTCTAGTCATATTAAAAGAAAGTACAACACACATATTATAATGTTAGTAATGACTTTACATGGTGGTTCTTAACACCAGTGATATCTGACATTAGCGACTAACTACAATACGTTTTTTCGATGCCTTTCTAATATGCTTTAACACATACACTTCCTTTTGTATTAAACCCATAGAGCAAATATAAAATATCTGCAGTTTATTTCTCCAGAGCTCTCTACTTAGACAATGCGCTCTTCTGTCAGAGTGTAAATAAACCATGGATACTGATTGGATATGGCTGCCACTGTTGTGTATCCTTCCTGAATGATGATTGGATAACGATAAAGCTCATCCCAGTTTGGAAATGAAATTTTATATTTGATTTAAAAATGTTACACAAAATTTGTTTTTAAATGAAAAACATGCCACCACCGTAGAATACTAATGATGTTATTAAGTATAACTTTCAACAAAAATGCCAGCTATAACCTTATAATACTGAAGCGATGACATATGATGCATTGATAAAATAATGTATATCTTAACTTTCAATCTTTCAATCATTATATATTTTGAAAGATATATGTCTATATGGGAAACCAGCAAGTTTGTCTGGAGCGTGTAAAAGTGTCAAATTTGTTTGGAGTCAGTAGAGGGCAGAGCTCTAGAGAAAACTAGCGCTAATCCAACCCTGCACTAGATAAATAATCTGCTTCGTCGTGCATCACGACACCAAAAATCACGTATCCAACTTCATAGTCAAGCACAATGGAGTAGGGTAATGATATTTCATCATCATCTTTAAAGTACTTTTTGACAGCATAGGAAATTTTATGAGTTCACCAACAGACAGCATGGTGAAGGTGCATAATGACATTGTCACAGATTCATTCTGCAGTGCCAAACTAACAGCACTGCCTAACCGGAGCTCTATGAACAGTCACAGTACATGTTTAGAACAGTGAATAAAATGTCTTACCTGACATATCACCAGCATCACCTGCAACATTTCAAAATGTTTAAAGAACATATGTATTAGGCCTACTAGATATAAACCTTATAGGCAGACATATTTCACAAAATAATACTGCAAAATTAATTAAAATGTAGCATAATACTCATTATTAGAGATGCACCGATACAAAATTTTCTCAGCCGATACCGATAACCGATTATTCAGAGTGATATCGGTCGATACCGATAGTTCTGCCTTTTATACCTTCTTTTAAATGAATGATAATTAATTCCACAATTCTGAAAGAAATGCAAATAAAAACTTTATTCTTTCCATTTCAACAAGTTGTTTCACAGTAACTGGTCTCATATTCTAAATTCTAAAAAATGCTCCTGTTAGGCTTCACATTCACTCACCACAAACAAAAGCATTTCTACTTCATCACTGAACATCAAACTGGTAATATATAATATATATTAACATTAACTGGATATGAAATATACTACTCTACAAATATATTTTTCTGTGCAATATATACTTTTTTGTGAACTCATCCTCATTTAAATCTTTCAACGGTGTACTGGTGCTTTAATCGAGCAGCATGGCAAAAAATAAAAAATAAAACAATAGACTAGACTCCAAAACTCCTGCTTCACTTCTGCTCACTTCCGGCGTAAAATTTAGCAGTGCAGAGATTACAGAAATTACAAACTGCAGTTTTGTCATCATTCCACACAAGAGACATCATCTTTACACACAGCACAAAATCAGTGTGTTTTCCCGCCCTCTTTTGATTGACAGGATATAATCGGCACTGATCATGGGATGTTTTTAAACTATCAGCCGATGGCCCATAGCGTGAAAAATAGCCTTTATCGGCCGATACATCGGTGCATCTCTAGTTATTATAGTTAGAAACAATAAAGCATTACTAAAACAATCAAATGGTATCAGAAAAAAAACCTAAATTAATGTTTTTACAATTTAGTCAACACAATTTAACATCTGTGTTGACTAAATTGTAAAAACATTTTGGATTCAACAAAAAGCTGCAGAGAGATTGGCGTGTCAATGATGTGTGGAAGTTCCTGTGTAAAGTCACTGACATTATCCTGGAAAATAAAGGACAGTCTCACAAACATACCTACTTGGCCAGTTGCCACCACGTTGGGGAACTTGGGGTGTTGATTAATGGTGAGGCACAAAATGTCATCACTGTGTTCCACATAGAAACTCTGGCATGCTAAAGGAAACACAAAGATCACAGCCTATATTGCACCCCAAAAATCCCATGTCCAGATCCATTCGCTCATTTTACATGGCGACCTCTTTTAAGAACGTACCTGTCGTTAAGTTAAGGACGATTCCGACTGAAGCTGTGTGGTAGATGATATCCGCCCCCTCGTTTAGGTAATGCACGTTGTTCCGGCAGTCGTTGCCCCGGTAACCAAACACCAGTTCTAGCACCAGGTCCTGCGTTAAGAGTCAAATACGGGTTAGAGTCAGAGGTCATCTCCATGGAAATGGCAGAGAGGTTAAAAGAGTCCATTTGCAGGATGGGCGAGGACAGGCGGAGAATAACCGTACTGCAATTGAATTAAGGAAGGTTAACAAGATGAGTGAGGCTAATGTCTCTTCCTCAGGGCTGTGAGACCACACACTCACAGCTTGTGATAACCATGTCTGTAAATCTTTAGAATATTGTCAATGGAGCACTTTCTGTAAAAGAGCTAAAATATGACCACAAGACCTAAACTAATATAAAATTTTATTAGCATTATTATGTGATAAAAGCTGTTACTTGATTTAAGCACTATTTATTTCTTCAGATACTCATGACACACTCTACTAGTTTACTACATTTTGCAAGATATGTTGCTTTACATGTTATTTACCTCAATGGGCCTTTTCTTCTTGCCCACATTGTTGGTTTGCAGTTTCTCTGGTACTGGTAAAGCCCTGCTTACTGGGGGTCTGTGCCCAAATCAAGCACAAACACAAAGGGATAAATGTAGGACTAGCAGACAACAGTTCTAAACAATTGGCTGAGGGTTAAGAACATGGATGTACAGTGCTGTGAAAAAGTATTTGCCCCTATCCTGATTTCTTCTGTTTTTGTGTGTATCTCATAATAATAGTTTTAGATCTTCAAACGAAATACAACATAAAACAAAGGCAACCTGAGTAAACACACAATATAGTTTGTATTTAGTTATTGTTTTTTTGAAGCAAAAAAAAAATTGTTATCCAACACCTATAACCCATGTGAAAAACTATTTGCACCATTAAACCTATTCTAATCTGGTTGTGCCACATTTAGCAGCAATAACTGCAACCAAACGCTTCCAATAACTGGAGATCAGTCTTTCACTTACTTCTAGGATTAGGACTTACTCCTATGCTTTGGATCATTGTCTGATGTTGATTTGATTGAACAGGGCTTGCAGTAATCAAGCCTGGTTGTGTCTAATCCAGCTGAACTCCATTATGAATTCAGTTTCACAGGTTTGAGGAATTAGTAACTACGGGGGCGAATACATTTTCACACAGATCCAGTTGGTATTGGAGAACGTTTTTGCTTCAATAAATAACATTATCATTTAAAAACTGTAGTCTGTGTTTACTCAGGTTGCCTTTGTTTTATCTTAGATTTTGCTTTAATTTCTGAAACAATTTAGTACGTGATATACACAAAAACAGAAAAAATGACTATATATACTTTTAATATATACTTTTTCTCAGCACTGCACCAAAGGACAATATCTGGCATATCATCATTTAGTTTAGACACATCACATTATAATATTAGGCTATCTAATATGAAATATTATAAGAATTTAGAATGATCATGTGACTGGTGCAGAGTGAGATGAACTAGGCTTACCTTGAGCCCCTTCATGGAAGCATTTACAGAGAAACGTACACATCAGAACCACTGTCTCTTATCACAGTTATCAGGCAAGAGCACCAGATTGAAAGAACACAACACAGGGACACTGAGACCACAAAATACACAACACAGAGCCCACGCCCCCATGAATTTAATCAATTTTCTTAGTGACAGCAGTGATTATGTAAAGCCAGTAGCATGTGGTCTGAAACACATTTTCTCAGAGCCGGCAATGCAAGAGGCATAACATACCCTGAAAAATGAAATGATTTATTTATACTTCAAATAAGGTTATGCAGCATGTGGAGCAAGTACAGTATGTGATTAGAGCCAAAAGTACACAAAAGTCTTGTTGAAATGATCAGAAGTGAGATGTACTGAAAGTAAGAAGAAAGACAGCAATACAGCAATAAAGTGTCATGTATTCAACTGAGGGACTGAAATCCCTTGCTGCTATTGCATCTAAAACCAGCTTGTACTTCTTTTGATGGAAAAGGAAAAGCTGTATATATTCACAGATATTCACAATATTCACAAAGCACAACTGAAACATTTCTTTTCTTCAGCAGTTCTTCTTACCTGACTACCCCCTGCCTTCATGTGGTGACAGGAAAGAGTGCAAAGTAGAGACAGACATAGAAGTGAGGATGAGAGGAAGAGAAAGACACCAGGATGCTAAATTACTCAAAGGCAATGTGCTCCCCATGAAGCAATACTCTTGGTCATTAAAACGACTTTCAGTGACAAAACATCCTTTAATTAAAGCCAACTAAACAACTGATCAATTCTCAGATGTGCATCTATTTTCAGCTTTAAAATGAATCTGATTTTTCATTTCTGAAAAGAGGGATAAGGGGTGATGCTGAAATACAACCTGTTCTCAGCCAAATATCAAATAATGACTACACGATTTATTGCTGTCAGTGAAGAATTTTTACAGAGCTGCTGGTCAGTGGTCTTTGGCAAACCTGACAGCAGTGGAGACTGGTGTGCAGTAAAATCACCTCTGTTACATGAACTCTTAATGAGATAAATCAATGTCTCTGTGTGTTTTTACAGTTCTTTAGGCATAAAAAATCATTTTACCTTCTTTTTACTTTTACATACATTTTTCAGAAAGTTTTTGAAGTGTCCACTCCAGTGGACTGCATGCGTTCAAATGAAGAATTATTGTCCGTTCTAGTGGGTGTTATGCAGTTTGCAATAGCCAGAAAGTGTCTTTTGAATAGCTGTCCACTGTAGTGACCATTATGCATGAAAGGATTCAAAAAAATTAGATACAGTGATTGAAATCAGAACCCACCGTTATCAAAGTCATTACATTATATTGAGTTCTTATATTTATCAGGTGATTTGATTGGTCCCTTGGGTTTAATCCAAACTTCCAAATCAACTTTAACTAATCAACTAACAATCAACTAATGTGTTCAAGAATAAAAAGCTCTATGGCTCCAAATAAATAGACAAAATATTATTGTACACATTTAAATCATGTTCTTGAGATAAATCTGTACTGGAATGTATTTTACAGTTAAAGGGATCCCTGGCTACAAAAAGTCTGAGACTAGAAACAGGTACACGTATTAAAATTCTATACTTTATCCATCTTTATCCATGTAACCTGTGTACCGGTTATCAATTATAAGTCACTCATGTAGCAGCAGTGCAATGCATAAAATCATGCCTTCAATTAAGTAATATTCATATCAAACACCAGAATGTGGGAAAAATATGATCCTGTTGATTTATACTGTGGCATACTTGTTGGTGCCAGACAAGTTGGTATAAGTATCTCAGAAACTGCTGAACTCCTGGGATTTTCATGCACTACAGTATCTAGAGTTTAATGGTGAGAAAGAAAGAAAAAACCTCAACTGAGCAGCAATTCTGTGGGTGGAAATGCCTTGTTGGTGAGAGAGGTTAGAAGAAAATAGAGCCTGACTGGTTCAAGCTGACAGGAAGTCTACAATAATTCAAATAATCACTCTTTACAACCATGGTGAGCAGTCAAGCATCTCAGAACACACAATGCACTTTAACCGACCACACTGGTTTCTACTCCTGTCAGCCAAGAAGTGGAGTCTGAGGCACAGGAAACTGGAAGACTGGAAACACTGCCTGGTCTTGGCATTGCTCTGCTGCCACATGATTGGCTGATTGCATAATTGTATGAAAAAGCAGGGGTACAGGTGTTCCTGTTAAAGTGGCTGGTGAGTGTATACCGGAATAATTATAGTAAAAAGGAAAACTTGAGTCAAGACAGTGACTACGTTTACATGGACAGCAGTAATCTAATTATTGACCTTATTCTGAGCAAGATAATATTGTGATTAAGGTGTTTACATGAGTCGCTTTTAGAATACTCCTTTCATGTTCCCGTTTTACACGTTATAGAACATAGATCGATTAACAGCACACGTCATTACGTCACCGCGCCACGCCATTCAACGTTTCCTCCAGAATTTCACGTATCAACATACAGTTCAGCTTCGTTAAGGTACCATATATAGTTTTGGATGTTTTTATAAAAAATTTTTACGAAAGCTTCAAGTGCGGTTAATTATTTGTCGTGCTGTACGTGCAAATAGACGACTGCTTGAAGCCGTGGGCTGCGTCCCAAAATGCGTACTTACCTACTCTATAGTAGCCGAGATACATGTATTTCACCTACTATACGCCTATAGTAGGCAAGTACGCGGTTTCGGACACAGCCGTGCTCTCTTGTTTGCCGTAAAACGGTTGAGCACTGTCGTGTGTGATCATGTCCTGTCGCAAAATGCGGTGAAAACTCTCACATGACGTTAATAGTGTGAATAAGGTGTGTACATGTCTGTAATGCACGTCGATAATGCGACTAAAACAGGAATACTCCACATGTCTTAATTCCATTTGTGTTTACTTCGAGTATGACTTTAATCTGATTAAGGTAATTAAAAATGGCTGTTTACATGGTAGTTTCAGAGTATTGTCTTAATCGGGTTAATATCAGATTATTGTTGTCCATGTAAACGTAGTGAGTGTTGTCTATATATAACGTATCTGAGGTTTTGAAGATAGGGATGTACAAAAACTTTCACATTAGCAACTTCAACTGAAAAATGCCTCTCCTGACATACCTTTCATCTGCTGAAGGCTCTTTTTGCTGTAGGTGTGGCTTGACCCCTGCCATGGGTCTCATATTGGTAGATAAGGCCTTGATTACATAGTTGATCTCATTCTCTCGAGTCACATCACTATCGTACCCTGCAAGGAGCCAAAAGACAGAGAGCAGAAGATGAGATGACCCTTCATCCGGCACACCAGAACACAGTCTTTAAACTGAAAGAATACTTTCGTATTACAAAATGTGCTCCTATTTTTTAGAGAGTGACAAGCTTAGAATGTCAATCAGCAATATGACTGTATCTTTTGAGCATGCTGTATGGAATGTTGTTTTTTTTAAAACAAAAATTAAGAGGATAATATTCTAATTATATCTTTGATATCTATATATCTATAGGCAACTACAACATATAGAATTTAGTGTGCTTCTCTCACCCCCATCATCCTCACTCTCGATGTCGGATTCCTCACTATCGCACTGGTGCACTTCCCGACAGCCCTCAGTGTCGTGGCTCCAAATCATCAGAGACGTGTCGGCTCCACCCACCGTCACCAGCCGAGAATCATCATGTGTCCAGCGCACGTTGGTCACGTGGGTGCTGTGGGCCACATATCGCTTGAACTTCGCATATTTTCCCTGATTAATATTAGAGAACATTTAACACAATTAAGTGATCATCAAGGCAAATAAATAAAGTAAAGCAAAATGAAGTTTTACAATAGAAACAAAACTGTTGCTTGATAATCAAACCTAAAACATTAGCTGATCTGTACAAAAATAAGTTTTATTCAACCAAATAATCCAGAACCTCCCCAGTATTTTATTTGACATGACTCATTCTTACCTTAACAGGATACCTGAAAAGCTTGACATATCCAAGGTCATCGCCTGTTGCCAGCACCTGTTTGTCGTTGCTAAGACATGCTGTGGTTACCTCGGTAACCTCACTAACCACTGGCCAGATGCCCTCACAGGAGCTCCCCAACACACATGTCCATGTGCTCCACTCAATCTTCTCCACCTAGACATAGACACAGCACAGAGATTCAAATTGAAGGCTTTCACAATCACAAGCCAGCGAGGTAAGTTCCTGTGATAATGCACTAGTGATCTTAAGTGCAGCCCAATTCCTTGTCTCCAAATTTAGTCCCACACAAATGAAAAGTGGGCCATGTTCTTGCCCTTATGAGTGCCCTTACTCCATTTAGACCTGAGATACGAGCAAGTTACAGTAACCACAACAACACCCTGAGCATCTCTCACCTCTACAGCAGGAATGGTTTGCTTCTTCCCACGAGGGGCCTCAAAAAATAGCTGCTCCTTAGTGGCAGTGTTGACCTGCAAAAGCTTCCCTGATGAAAGAAGGCACAGCTATAATAAAGACTCACAATACAAAGTGTACAAAAGATTCATTATGAGGAACAAATACATACAAGCAAGAAAACAAAAATATATACAATGTATAAATATTACAACAGTCTAAGTTTAATTTGTTTACGATATTCAGTAACACCTGAATATTATTCTTTATTTATGTCTATATATGTAGATATATTTATATATTTTTATATAAATATTTATATATTTATATATTTATGTCGTTATTCTTTATTTATGTCTATATATTATAGATATGATTTTTACCTCGTTTGTCCCAGTCCAGGTGAGTGATGTAGTTCATAGAGCCTTTGCATACACCCACTCTCTTGCTGCTCATCACGTTGTATATATCCACGAAGGTATCACCTGAGGCTACTGCCAAATATTTCCCTGAACCTGTGGCAGGTGGACCCATTTATCAGCTCTAATTCATTCTCATTACTATGCTCGTTTTTGCCACTAAATGTCACATCACAATATGTGAAAAGGCAAATGCAGCTTGTACTATCGCTTTAAAAATGTCATACACAATTGACTGTTAAATTTCTCAACCTCTATAATTCAACTAGTCTGAAAACTTACTTTGTTTCTTTGCAAACCTGAGCTAGTGTTATTTTGAACTTTTTCACTTTTGAATGTCTTGCAGTTTGACAGGCCCTCTACTTTCAAATTCAGATCCTGACAGACACTATTTGTGGCTCAACTCAGAATAGACTCAGTACTCAGTATGATGTGTCTGGCCTCTATGCCGGCTCCAGCGTGCTGACTTACCAGGAGAGAAGCGGATATCGGAGATGATGTCCTTGCGGTGGTGGAATGACACCAGGTCCTCCAGAGTGTCTGCATTAACAATGAGGAAGCAGCCGTCGTTTAGCCCCACTGCCAGAGCCTTGCCGTCCGGAGAGAAACAGCAGCAGCGACCACCTGCAGTTAAACAAACGCAGTCACTACATGCTAATCGCCACTTTATGGATTCAAGTACTAACAATGATAATGGATCTTTCAATTGCTTAAGGCTTTTGGAGAGCCAGTAACAGTAAAGCATCCTGCAAGTACCTTATCTAATTCTACAGAGATGACAGTTTGAATAATTTGATTAAACTTCTTTGGTCAATCCTTCTTGCATGGCTTTTTTTATAGTGCAACATAAACTGAATGCCACTGACTAGTCAGGACCTTTTTTTGCTTCAGAAACTTTCCTTAGTGCCTTTGCCTTCAAGCAATCAATATGCTTTTAAGAATAACTGGCATTTTAAGGGCCTATTTTGATGTACTTTAAATTATGGTCACATTCAAACATCAGGTTTAGTAAAGTACTCATGGACTAATTAGATACAGCACTCACTAAAGCTTTTACTGTAAATTAAGGAAGCCCCAGACTACCTTTCTTGAGTTTGCGCACAGCGAGCATGCAGTGGCTGGGAGAAAGGTCCCATATACGCAGGGTCTTGTCATCACTCACAGTGGCACACAGAGGCAAGTGAGGGTGGGTGGCCAAACCCCACACTTCTCCCTCCATATGACCCTGGTCACACAAAACAGTTAACACATTTCAGTTCAGTTAGCACACACCATGAGTAATGCCCTTACATAACACACTCTCTCACTGCAACAGTTAGTGCTGCGTTACCAAAAAATCACTGCAGCATATCGATCATACTTGCATGGTAGAGAGAGAGAGAGTTCAATGTGATGCACTCTCTAGCATACAGCAAAAGGCTATGAGGCTCTACAATACTTTTCAGAATCCAGGCACAAAGCAGTGGCTTAATTTGGACAGAACATAAAACATCAAGACATATCGTTTGAACACACAGCCAAGTCTCTTGAAACCTATTCAACAATCCACTTGAACTAGCATTGACAGGTTTTTTTTTTTAATCTTCTTGATGAATAACAACAACAAAACAGTCAAAAGAAGATGCCGACTTGGCTAGAGAGCTGTGATTGATTTGCTGACTAAAACGCTTTAATAAACAATGGTTACACTGCAGTAGTCATCTTAATTAAAGAACTCCATACCCATGTATGCCATATTTTCTTTGTCTGTGTTCTTCTTCTTCTTTTTTTTAATAGAACTGAAACACTTTGTAAGCCCAAATTAGCACTGTTCAGAAAGTGCACCTGTTAGGACCTAGCCACAGAAACACCTGCCTGCCCCAGCACAGCCTTTCCAGTCAAAGCCTAAATAACACTATCCAAATCCAGCAGAATGTTAATAAAATACTAACTACGATGTTGTGATGTCCTGACAAGCAAATTGTATTATTTAAAATATGATCTCATTCAGTGTATGTCGGAGAATTACTCTGGTGTGTTAATTACATGTGTGTGTTAATTATAACATATACTGTACAAGATTCTCATTCATTCTAGACATACAGTAACTGTTGTATGTGTTAAAGGACTATATTCAGTCTATAAGGTGAATAAATGACGTTGACAGTCAAAGCCCAGGTTTATACACTCACTGAGTGCTTGATTAGGAACACTAAACTAATACTGCTCTCAAAACAGCCTAGCTTCTTCGTGGCATGGATTCCACAAGATGTTGGAAACATTCCTTTGAGATTCTGGCCCACATTGATATGATTACATCATGCAATTCCTGCATTGCATTGGATTGGATTGGATTGGATTGGATTGGATTCAGATCAGGTGACTGGGAAGGCCACTGAAGACCACTGAACTCGTTGTCATGTTCATGAAACCAGTTTGCGACGACTTTTGTTTTGTGACATGGTGCATTATCATGCTTGAAGTAGCCATTAGAAGATGGGTCAATTTTGGCCATGAAGGGATGCACATGGTCAGCAACAATACTCACATAGGCTGTGGCATTCAAGTGATGATTGATATATATTAAAAGGTCATAGTGTGTTAAGAAAACATTCAAGAAAACATTCCCCACACCATTACACCACCTCAACCAGCCTGAACTGGTGACACAAGGCAGATTGGGTCCATAGATTCATGCTGTTGGTACCAAATTCTGATTCTACCATCTGTGTGGCTCAGCCAAAATTGAGATTCATCACACCAGGCTACGTTTTTCCAGTCTTCAACTGTCCAGTTTTGGTGAGCCTGTGCCCACTGCAGCCTCAGCTTCCTGTTCTTGGCTGACAGAAGTGGAACCCAGTGTGGTCTTCTGCTGTTGAAGCCCAACCGCCTCAAGGTTTGATGTGTTGTGCCTTCTGAGATGCTTTTCTGCTCACTACAATTGTACAGATTGATTATCTGAGTTACTGTAGCCTTTCTGTCATCTCAAAACAGTCTGGCCATTCCCCGTTGACCTCTCTCATCAGCGAGACACTTCTGTCAGCAGAACTGCCACTCACTGGATGTTTTTCTTTGTTGCACAGTTCTGAGTAAACTCTAGAGACTGTTGTGTGTGAAAATCCCAGTAGATCAGCAGTTATAGAAATACTCAAACCAGCTCGTCTGGCACCAACAATCATGCTATGGTCAAAATCACTGACATCACATTTTACCCCCTTCTGATGGTTGATGTGAACATTACTGAGGCTGCTGGGCTACATCCGCATGATTTTATGCTGGCACACGATTGGCTGATTAGGTAATTGCATGAATATGTGTACAGGTGTTCCTAATAAAGTGCTCAGTGAGTGTATTTGGCATGAAGGGTAAAATCTCTGAAAGGCCCTGTGGAGTTTAGCAAAGAGAAAGTAATATAAAGACAGAGTGGCTGTAGAGTGAAGGACGTTAGTGTATATGAATTGTATGACATGTAGGAAAATGAACTGGAAAAAAAACCCCACAGCTCTTCTACTTACCTACCTACTGTGTCATCATTCCATATACACATATGGCTTCATTTAATTTAAAAATAACGTCAGAAGTTTTTTAAATGTCTGGAACTGTTCTCTATTTAACACTGTGAACTCTATAATACATCTTTACTTGACATGCAATGAGCTCTGTTCACTGCATAGTAGTCTACAGTACTTTAGTTCCCTGACACACATTTAACACCTAACAGTGCATGCAATTTATCACCCTGATTTAGTTCAATCTATCTGATGTGTACTACTTTCCACTGTAGTGCTTTATGAATTGTTGTAGTAATAACTTTATCCACTGGCCTTATCAAATACGCATGACCAAAAACTGAATATATTTAGACGTCCTAAAGCTTGTACTAATTTCTCTAAGTAATTACAGATAAGCTACACAGAAGCATGAACAATGGTTATAGAGGGTACATTATAAGAAAAATGTGATCTTAACATTTCAACAATGATGAAACAAAATAAATAAATAAATCATTCATCAAAAGGCAATGATTATTAGATGTGATAGTTAGGAGAATGAGGGAGACATGGTTATGCATAGCTCTATACCTGGACTAAGAGAGTGATAGGCCCACTTTTATCCACCTCCAGAATCTCTCCGTTTTTTGTTCCTACAAGTATGTGTCCATGTCCCAGAGATATGGCACGAATGGAGGGGTTGTCTTCCAATAATAATCCTACACAGAGAGGATTCATCATGGGATGCAATATAGAAGAATTTTCCAAGGCTTTGCAGGTCACTGCTAAGAGGTGCTACCAATCTCACAGACTCACCTTTGGACCCTGGGGCAAGCACAGATCTCTTGATAGCATATGTCTTGAGGCACCTCTCAAACGTGTCATCCCACAGAGCGACTATGCCATCCTTCCCACCAGTCACAAACCCCTAAGTGTAGGGACAATGAAAACCATTATTCTCTGCTACACCACTAGTAAAACATGACAGCTCCTGTATGCTGTTTTCAAGAAAGCTTTATGAGATTACCACTTCAAGTGTGATTATAACATTCATGCTGTCATTTCTCTCACACACGCTCTCTAGCACCTTTTCTAGAGCATGCATGCTGAAGACTGGTCCATCATGAGCTTTAACTGTCTTCACTAGGAACATGTCCCTCCAGATGCAGATGTCTCCAGTGCATGTTCCAGAGAACACCATCTCCTCTGTCCAGCCATATACTGCGCACATCATGGTCTCAGTCTTCCCTATGCCGCCCTTCTTCCCAATCAGACCTCCACCTATGATATCACAGTAGTATGCTCAAATATATCTTGTGTAGACATAGTATTATTACATATTACATGTGATATAGTAATTATTACAATTAAAGGTATTCTTTTGTGTTTAGTGCAAAGCAAATGTTTAGTCTCACCTGCTTTATGCCAGAACTTCATGTGCTTCACCCCAGCAGTAATGAGCTTATCAGGCATATATGGGTTGATTTTAACAACAAATATCTTGTCCTTGCTTCCCCTGTAACATGAAATGAAGAAAGATTTCAAAGACACATCACAGAATCACTAGGAAAACATTTTCATAATATTAGGCACATATCTTCACATGCAATTGTGTTTAAAAAAAAAAGAAGAAAAAAAAAAGGTCATAGAATAAAGCTGCTCCCTGTCATAACAGAGAAGTGTAAAAGATCATGGGAGCCAAAGCCTGGCTGTAATTGAGCTGTCTTCTGTGCCATTTTCACTGTCTGTGTCCCAGTCGCCAAGACAGTCATGCTGTCTCACTCCCCACTTTAGGCCCTGTCACAGAGCAGGCAGAGCGCTGAGCAGTGGCTACACTGTCAGAGCCTATTTACATCCACCCACCTCTCAAACCTCACCAGAGCCCCGTGGTGCAACCAAGTCATGTGCTCCTATACTACTGAGATAAGATATACAAAAATTTGGAGTTGGTGAGGAGGAGAAAAATTGTTTTAAAACACTATTCTGTACCTTGTATATGTAATTATGTGAACACATCATATTCAGAATATACACAATTCCCAACAAAACATTTACTATTTATAGATCCATCACATGAAAACAATTATCAGTGCAGCCTTGGCACAGTTGCTATTTTCAGGAGCAATGAAAAAGACAGCAGCGCCTGATGGGTTAAATATACTTTTGACTGACCCATAATTACTAAGCTGCGACTGTTGAGTGTGTTATGACAGGAGGATTAGAAGGGTTATTTCCTGGTTTAATGGCTCATGAATAAGCACTGAGTCTCAGCTCTCCACATTCATCATGAGAAATAGAGCAGCACGTTAACCACCATGTCTGACTGAGAGAATGGGCTATAAGAAAGAATGGGCTATACAGGAATGGAGCAAAAAACAATTGTTACTGGGAATGTAACATTAAGATAATGGAAATTTGAACAGTCTGTTAATGGAAAATAATTTGGCTTATCTAATCTAGGGTCTATAAAAATCCAATTTTCATGCAAATTAGGTCATAAATCTGGGCATACACTGCATGACAAAATCTAAATAGATTTCAAAAATGGAGTGCATTTTTTTGCACTTAGTGGCAGTTTTTTTTGAACAGATGTTTTAAAAAACTAGATCATTAAGTCACACACACAGTATTTTTACAACAACAAAAAAAAAAAAACTAAAAATCCCAAATTTCTAAAGACTCCCAAAGACAAAGTGCAATCCTATTACAACAGAAATAAACAGTTGAACACAGTGCAACCTGCAGGACATGTTTGTTCTATTGTATACACACCATAAGCATACTAATTAAGTTAGCAATTCATGACTCTTGTTCTCATAGCTCCATGATCATTATGAAAAAGGTGGCTAACCGGAAAGCTGAGAGCTTTTCTCCTTTCCTCCAGTCCCAAAGCACAATAGTGTGACTGTCATCCAGACCCACTGAGGCCAGTCGCTTTCCATCCGCTAAAGACAGACAGACAGACAGACAAACAATATCAACAATGACACTAATAGTAACACATCAATGTAGTTCATTACATAACATATGCCTAGCTATCATGTTATGAATGTAACAAGATGTCACCACAAATACATTATGACAGAAAGTAAAGGCGTGAGGGAATTTGCATCTTCCAGTATTTAGTCACACACATAATTAAAATGTGCAGCGTATTACACATGGAGCACATGACTAAAGAAAATGATGTACATGACGCTTAAATTAGTTTTCAGCCCAGACTTTCTCCACCTCCCATGCTCCGCTCTCATGCAGAGAGTCGGATGCTATTTCCAGCTAGTAGACAGGCAGGCAGGAGACACAGAACTCACAGTCTAACAGCATTACTGAGAGAGTGTCTGTAGCATATCATCAGTAAAAGTCTTATTTTAGAGCTGAAAGAGCTCACTGATGCTGTTACTTATTTCAAAATCATACACTTTTTAGATGGAATCAAAATCGGTTTAAGTACTTAAACTAGAATCTAAAAAGTAAATCGAGTTTAAAGAATCGCTACTATATGTCATGTTTATTAAAACTAAATACTGTTCATTGTCACAGTACCTGAGAAGTCAAGTGCACACACTCCAGACTGGTGGAATCCTTTGAGAACAGACAGAGGCTTCAAAAACTCTGTTTCCCAGATGTGTATGGAAGAGTCTCTTCCCACCTGTTCAAACATTTTTTATGAACATTTATATGAATTTGAAAGATTAAAAAAAAAAAAACCTGGACATGAACAGGTGAATCAAGTGAACATATAGAAATAATTTGATAGTGTGAACACAAGAGACTATGTCTTATTGGGGCATAATTTCAGGATCTAATTAAAACATTTGAAGAGATCCAGCTACATGAGCATACTTGGCCTGTAGCTATGTAATCTTTGATGGGGTGGATGGCCAGACAGAGGATGTCATCGTCGTGGCCAAGGTAGAAGCGTTGTGTGTTCTGCTGTCTGTTATACACCACCCCTACAGCAGCGACATGGTACACAATCTCCCCGGTCTGAGTGTAGAACAGGTTACTCCTGCAGTCATAGCCTCGGTAACTGAAATGTAACAGCCAGACAGACGACACTGTGAATCGACCATGAATCCAAATAAACAATAGAGGGGCAAAACACTGCAGGGAGATACATTACCCTGAGAGTGTATAATGGTGAATAGGGTCCACCATTTGTTTGCCACAATGCATTAACGATATAAGGATGAATGGGAGCGAGCTTACCCATGTATAAAGTGCAATCTTAGTCCGTTAGCTGGAGGTCTCTCCCTTTTCTTCATAGCTGCCACTCGATGCTTTTCTTTGTACTGCTCTTTAAGTTGAGGTAGATCTTCTTTGTAAACCTGGAATTAAATATTAAGGACATAAAACCTCTCCACTTAGTGCCACAGGTAACAATGGTGCTCACTGATATAAAACGTTGATTGGAGTACAGTGTTGATGTGCAACTTGCTGTGAACAGCTCTCTTCCTATGCAAAAATTATTTTCACAATGATGGCCTCACAGACCTGTCGTCGGTACGTAAGCTGTGTTTCTTGCTCAATCTCCGAGTCCAACTCAGGCACGTCTGATTGGTCAGAATCCGACTCCTCGCTGTTTGAATCTGCCAACATTTCTGTGAGTTTAGTGGGGAGAATATTAGCTGGAAGACGTATTAATCTGAGTAACCTATACATTTTTCTGTACTGAACTGCCCCACTTTGCAGCATCCCCACAAGTCAAGCTGACAGCAAGAAATGCTGATGGCTAAGAAATAGCACTGCCAAGATGAGTTGTGATGAAACCATTAGGAAAATTAACTACTATGCACTATACTGTAATGTAAAATGGGCAATGCAGCAGCCCTCCAGCATTTATGTTTCTAAGTGATAAGGAGAATTTGAAATGATTCGAATGAATTAAGCATTGTAAACGTTATAGTCAAGTCCTTAAGATATTCATTAAAAAATAATGAATAATATATATTTTTTAATTGTATGATTACAACTGCATAATAATTCTTAATTATTGAACTGTACCTTGTGGGGCTATATGGAGAGTATCTTTTGATTTCCTTTCAGGTATAAATTTCCACTGGAACACTGAATGGTCAGCTCCACCAATAGTGATCACCCACTGATAATCATGTGACCACCTAACATTGGTTATGTGTGCAGAGTGGCCTAAGTACTTTTTGAATTTTGCACCTAGGACAAAGCAACAAAATGTGTATTCAGACACAAAGAGGCAGAACATCACTAACAAAAAATAGGCCAGGCATAGAAAACAACCTTTAAAGCACACAAACCTTTCTTTATGCATGGATATCGCAACAATTTAACAAATCCATAATCATCAGCCGTTACTAAAATTTGACTTGAGAAGTTGGCATCTACAGAGTTGATGTCATTGATGTCAGAGTATTTGGGCCATATCCCATTCACTTCTGGACCAAGAACACAGGTCCATGAGGACCACTGGACTAGCTTCAGCTCTTCTCGGTTTGTCACCTCCTTCCCAGCTGTACAAAAAAAAACACAGGAGTACATAAATAACTGAGCTTCTAGTTGCATCAAATGACGTCATTTTCTATTAGCATAATGTTACAACTCAATGCCTATTAACTTGACACAAAGACATAACAGTTGGGAAGCTCTAATAAATCATGTGAGTGTTGTATAGGGGAGGAGAAAATGTGATGATCTTACTAGGCATTCTGTAGAATAGCCTCCTGCCACTGCCATCGTTGGTCTGCAGATATTTGCTGTCAATGGACCAGTCCATGTGTGTGATGAAGCTGGTGGAGCCCACACATTCACCCACCTTCTTATAGCGCTGCACCACGCCGTAGATATCTACCGAGTTATCATTGGAGCCCACGGCCAGGTGAGCCCCATCAGGAGAGTACTTTAGCTCATGAATGGCTTCCTTGCGGTCTTTGATGTGCACCACCTCTGTCATGTCCCTATGAAAATGACCGTATTTTACAAGTCGACCCTTGTACTACTCCATTGCACAGTACTGTGATTACACAATGGCAACCTCACCGATAAACCTATATTTCCATGAAATTTAAGATCACATACCTTATCATGCATGTTATTGATAACGCTTTGAACATATTAGACTTAATCCCATTACTTAACAATTAGGGCTGTCAATCGATGAACATTATTAAATTGAATTAATTACATGATGTCATGTATACCAGAGAAGGAACTCTGAACTACAGTTCCCAGCAGCCACTGTACCTCAATGCATCACAGTCACATGACCACCTGCACCTGAATCACGTCATGTTAACGAGCACGTATGTGTATATAGCCACAGTTTGCACTGCACTCCTTGTCTTATATTTGTCTTTCATTGCCATGTTATGCTCGTGCTTGTTTTTTGTTTCTTTATACTTGTACCTTGCCACAAGTTCCATAGTTCTTGTTTTTTGTTTTGAACTTTATTAAAAGTAAATCTGCACTTGCATCCATCTCCGCCTTGAAATCGTGTCACATGATGTGCAGATTAATTAATTGGATTTAATCGTAATTAATCGCACAACCCCCAAAATATCGTTTAAAGTCATTATTGTGTTAGATGAGAAAAGCATTGAATAAACATTACAAAAAGTAGCTTTAGAAAGAAATATAATTTTTATTTGATTCAACATAGAATTTATTACACATTAACCCCCTTCCACCATATTAACAGGCCTCCAGTCCACAGCAATTTACGGAAGCCCTACGTGGCCATGCATTTTTTCTTTCTTTCTTGTTTTTTCGCGATCACGACTTCATTTTCTCATGATCTCGACATAACAAGTTGTTTTCTCGTGATCTTGACATAACAAAAAGCTGTTTTCTCATGACATCATTTTATCATGAGAAAATCTAGCGTCTTGTGAATGGGACTGGTGTTGCATGCACATTGGTGTCTTCACTATCGGCATCATACTGTAAATGTAATTGCTCGTTGTAGAGATGGACTTTATCTCCACATTAATAGAGAGGGGTGTCCCCTTCTTAAGTGTCGGACATTAATGTGGAAGTCGTCAATCACTGACACACATAGAGCTATTTCAGCTCGAGTGAGTCCTTGATCAATGTAAAAACGATTTTGTTCATCCATGATGCTGAGGGATTGCGCTAAGTTTTTGCTTCCTCCAGAACAATAAAAAATAGTTGTTATGTCGAGTAAACAGAAAAATTAAGTTGAGATCACGAGAAAACAACGAAGAAAAAAATGAATCACGCATGGCCGCTTAGGGATTCCATAGCAATCCATTTAGCTATCGCGTTAGTTTTTCGTGTGTAGATTTTAGAGTGTAGACTTACCAGCCGGGGTTGTGCTAACTGTAGAGCTCGCTAAAACATGCTTTGAGTTCAGGTGGTATTTCAGGCTAGAATTGCTTCAATGGTATGAATATACTTTATTGCAGATAAGACTTTGGTTTTATCGGTTCTTCCATCTGGATTTGTTTTGAATTTTAAATTTCCCTTCAGAGGGGCCAAGCAGAGCTTAGTCTCCCCTTGTATCATGCTCATCACTAAGCAACTGCATGCAATGTAAGATGATGTACAGGTCTGGGGCGGGGCGGGGTGGGTTAAATGCGTTATTTTTTGCGTTATTTTAAATGAATGTGTTACAGTAAACCGACAGCCCTATTAAGAATACAAAACCTTTGAGGTGTTCCGTTTCTGCAGTTTAAACTATACGTATATCTCCGTGTTCTTGGCTAGTTATCTATGCCTTCGGCTGGTGTACACAACCCACCTGACTCTCAGCACAGTGAAGGAGCCATCCTTCATACCCAGCGCTAGGTGGATGCCATCAGTGCTCACTGCTGCACAGCGGATGGGTTCCTCCATGTTACAACGTGCTATCAAAGCATGGTCTATCAGGCTCCATATCCTACACAATATTGGAAAAGTCAAAACACAACATGTCAAAGATGTACTGCTCTTTAAAGAGTCTGCAGTTTTGTATATGCTTTTTTTTAAATTTGAGGACAAAGACGACTTTTGTACCGGACAGATCGGTCATCGCTGCCAGTCATGGCCAGGGGTTTGGTGGGGTGCACTGCCAGGGCCCAGAGCTCGCCTTCACAATGACCCTGCATGATGAGGAAAGGCTTGGTGCGGTCATGCACCACCACCTCGAAAATTTCACTGTCCTGAGTGCCCACCAAGATGTGATCCCCTCTCCAGCACACACTGCGCACTGACAGCCCTAAAAGCATATAATTAGCAATGGGTATTCTTTTAAATCATACACTTAGCGACTTCAATAAATCTGTTAGACAGCGAACACTGACGAATGTTGAAATGAATCGAGGACATTGGGAGAGCAGACAAGGAGGGTATTAGGACTTTGCTTATGAATGTAGACATCTAAAGAGCTGCAGAGACGCTGGTGCTAGGCATAACACGGTTGAATTCAAAGTGGGGTTGTTTGAACATGGTAACCTCGTCAAGTTAACCCACCTCTAGAATTTTCAGCTCTAGCTACTGACGAGTCAAAGCAAATTGAGTAAAAGAGCAAAAGAAGAAAGAGAGTCCATTAGCAATTAAACACTGCATCATAATGATTCTAGTTAGATGATTAATGCTTTATCAAAATCTTTATTATAATATTTAAAGCTTTATGTAATGATCCCAGTACCAAAAGGTACAGCATATAGTTGGAAGGCAGAAGGAACTAATAGACTGTTTATTACCTTTATATCCCTGGTCTGTTTCCCTGAGGTCAATGACAGTGATAGGTTTGAAGCTCAGGTCCCACAGTCTGATGCAGCCGTCCCTGCCACCTGTGGCAAAGCCCTCTTCACATGCATTCATGCTGAAAATCCCTGACTGCAAAACCACACACATACAGCTGTGAGTAGAGAGAGAGAGAGACTGAAGACAGCAAAACCATCAACGTATCCTCATGCAAAAAAAAGAAGAAGCATTCTTTAAGGTCAAACTTAACTCTACACTGCTTGAGCTGTAAACCGTTTCAGTATCAGATTAATCTTAATCAGATTAATCAAAAGTAGTGAGTACATTACCAGACAATGATTTGGAAACACCCATTAAAGTGTTTTTACAATGTTCTACTAATTTAGAATATTTGTGAAGACTTCAGCCGTGTTAAATAGCACACTTTTTATATAAGTACTCGCTTAAAGTGACAGTGAGAGCTAAAAAAAAATTAGCATAAAATGCAATATCTTCATATATGATAATCTTATTCCAGAGGTTGGTTTGCTCCATATATAAGATGAAACCTTATTATTTCGCTCTGCAGTTAACTAATGATTAACGCATTTGGAAAAACTGCCTTTTTTCCCTTTCCCTTCTTAAATACAGGGTGTGCAAAAAGTCTGCATACATAGGGGAAATGAACACTTTATAGCAAAATGTCCTCGAAAATTTTTCATTCTTAGTTTATATTCTATATTTTTTCAGACAGCCTTTAAAAATGCCTTGAACAAAACAACAACATATTGAAATCCTTCACATGGCTGGGTTGAAGGTTGTGGTGGACATGCAGTTACATGCATAACACCAGATATGTTAACACAAGTTCATCGCGAGTGCGAGAGGCGACTCTGTGTGTGTTTACAAAGAAATGGCACTCGTGTAGATGATGTTTTGTAAATAAAGTTACATTTTGCTAAAAATTGTTAATTTCTCCTATGCATGGAGACTTTTGGGACACCCTGTAGTATGGTCCAGTCATGCAGGTCGCAGGTAGGTAATGCAGTGGCACACCGCGTACCCCATGCGCCCCCTGTATGGTCCGTATCAAGTTGAGTCCCTTCCAGACGTAGATGTCCCCGTTCAAGGCACCGGAGTATGTGACCTCATCCCTGGCACACGCCACACAGAGGATAGTCTGCAGCTCGCCTGTCCTCCCGAACACGCCACGTTTAGCGGTCAGAGCATTCCCGCACAAACTCCAGAACTGAGGAGGAGAAAGAAAAGCAAAGGAAGGACTTAACAGATTAAATACATATTAAAAGTAATCTTGAATATTATAACTGACTTACATTATATAGATATATTATATATTACAGTATATAGATGTGTACTTTGTGCATCTTTTGACACACGCTATTTAAAAATTCTTAGATAATAGGTCCTAGAGAGAGAGAGAGAGAGAGAGAGAGAGAGAGAGAGAGAGAGAGAGAGAGAGAGAGAGAGAGACTGCAGAGCTCCATGTCTCACACAGACCTGTCTGAAAGAGCATTATGAGAGCCACAAGGTCACCTGTGTGTGTGTGTGTGTGTGTGTGTGTGTGTGTGTGAGTGTGACCTCATCCTGACAAATAAAGAAGCAGTGTGACTGAACTGAGCAAGGACAGGAATATATATTTATCCTCATACTGTAAATTCATCAACCATTTAGCATTCAGTTCCATGAGTGCACATTGTATACAGTTTCAAACTTTGCATTTAATCTTTTAATCAGTAATGTGTGCTCATGAAGACACCCACACATGGCAGTGTTTTCAATGTCAATAAGCTTCTGAGTCCAGGTTAGTCTATACTGGAGTACTAATGCATTCCAATATGAAGGTCTTAAGAATCATAAAGACATAGCGAGGCTAGGTGTTGCTTTTTTCTCCACACTGAGCGATCCTGCCTTATTGAGTGGGCATTCAGGATGCCGCCAGGCAAGGCCAAACCATTCAAGGCCAAACAGCTACAAAGTACAAAAGGCGAAGACAAAAGAGGAAGAAAGCGAGAGCTTGGCTCACTGAGGAACGTGTCAGAAACTGACTGCATTCTGCCAGCACAGCAACAAGCAGCACTGAATCACAGAGCTTAGGTTTGCAAGTCTGTTCTTTGGAAAAGCTTTTAATGTAATCAAAATGAGTCAGTGCTATTTATCTGCCAAACCACTTCACAAACACACAAACACCACCACACTACCACCATCACATCTCCTGAACGTCCACACTGTGCTTACAGGACGTCCAGCTTCTTCATGTTCTACTCTTTACGCAGTGATATAGGTTTAATCCAGGGACTTTCAGGAGAACGCTTGTAACAAACGCATAATGGAGCACAATCCCCCTGTGTGTTAACTCTTGTGAAACAAAAATGATTTTTGAAATAAAGTGTGGGTAGCACAGCAGGCATCACTGCCACCTGATAGCTCCAGCGTCCCCAGTTTAATCCTGAACTCAGCTTACTGTCTGTCTGGAGTTTCACATATTCTCCCCATGCTTGTGTGGGTTTCCTCCATGTCCTCCGGTTTCCTCCCACGAGTGGCTACGATCAAATTGACCCTCGGTGTGAATGAGTGTCCTACGATGGAGTGCCATCATATCCAGGCAGTTACTTAAGATGGCTGGCTGAATGCATAAAACATGTTGATCTTTATTATTCGTCAACCTTTTAGGCTACGTTTGAATTTTGAATTCGAATAGAGCTGTAAGTGTTGTGTCAGACTTAACGGTCAAATTCAGAGAAATAGAAAACGGTTCCCTCCTGCCTTTTAAGAAATTATCCACCTAGAGTCATCTACATTATAACGAACAGTGCAGTACGTGGGAAAAGATGTAAATCAGAACAGTGACTCCTTGGAATATGTAGAAATACATAGATCTAATAGTGATCATATTTTCTATTCTACAGCTGATTATGTAATTGAATTGTACAGCAGAACAATGGGGTGAAGATGTGACTGAGCTTTAGGAGGCTGTATTATAGGATGTAGTAGTGCAGGCTCTCCTCCAGCAGCTCAGTGAAGCTTAACAAACCACTAAGCTAAGAGCAAACACACACACACACACACACACACACACACACACACACACACACACACACACAACCTCCCTTCATGACATTAACACAAGCAAAACCAGGGCCCTCTTCTAACACTGAATAAATCAAGCCGTGACTTCAGCTGTTCTGGTAGTAATTATAAGATGGCAGAAAATCCTGTATCCCAAAGCCACCATGCTTCCCTGTGGCTGCCTCGCAGAGAGAAAGATAGAGAGAGAAGGAGATTACTTCAGGCTAAATCTCCTGCATGCACTGAGTGCTGTAATCACTGACTGAGCACTGGGCCTGGGAGCAGATGTCACATGGTCCAGGAGGGAAAGGCTCAGGAGCAACTGCTACACTGCACTGTCATGGGAGAGGTGGATGAGTGAGTGAGGGAGAGAGAGAGAGCGAGAGAGAGAGAGAGAGAGAG
Organism: Ictalurus punctatus; assembly: GCF_001660625.3. Taxonomy (NCBI): domain Eukaryota; kingdom Metazoa; phylum Chordata; class Actinopteri; order Siluriformes; family Ictaluridae; genus Ictalurus; species Ictalurus punctatus. The sequence continues at coordinate 15,279,820 of NC_030424.2, read as the reverse complement.
AGAGAGAGAGAGAGAGAGCAAGAGAGATCAATTAAGGGGACAGTGTCTTAGAGCCATGGCTGCTTGGGCATATGGATTAGCTGGAAGGAAAAGAGAAGCTTTTGTTAAAAGTACGAGGTTTTGCACTTTTAATTCCATCTATCCAGCCATTTTCCATACTGCTTATCCTACACAGGATCACGGGGGGCCTGGAGCCAATCCCAGGGAACTCAAGGGGCAAGACAAGGTGCTCCTTGGACAGGGTGCCAATCCATCGCAGGGCACAATCACACACACATTCACACACTACAGACAATTTGGAAATGCCGATCAACACAACGCATGTCTTTGGACTGGGGGAGGAAACCGGAGTACCGGTACCCGGAGGAAACCCCTGAAGCACGGGAAAAACATGCAAACTCCACGAACACAGGGCGTAAGTGGGAACCCCCAACCCCAGAGGTGCGAGGCAAACGAGCTAACCACTAAGCCACCCTGCCCTCGCTCTTTTACTTAACATTTAGTAACTGTGATAATCACACTGATGTGTGCACTGATGTGTTTTAATTCTTATAACACTCACAACTGATTTATATCCTCACAATCATGTAGACTTGTACTGTCTGCGAAACCGCACACTACAGTACAAAATGGCATGTCAGTCTTGGTGATATGATAATATAATATCAATATCGTGATGTCACAATATGCTTTTCTGAGATGTCGTCAATATGATGTCTTTTTATGTTTTGTAAAATGTCAAATTAATTTATTTTTTTTAAAGATTTCTAATATTTTTCTCCATTTCAATGTTCAATATTTATATATATATTTATTTATTGTGATACGTCCTGTGTTATCACAGAAATGCCTTTGAGAATCGCAGAGGGCTGTTTGGATCAAAGCACTGACTTCTTATTGAACGTGTATGACTTGACACTCACAGCCATGAGATTAACGCATGTAGTGCAGCACAACCGGTGCGAGTACCTCGCCACAGTATTATTCTACCAGAGAGAAGGAAATTACAAAATCATTCAGCGGCCTTGAAGAAGCTAAAAAGGCATCCAGCACTTAGTACAGATCCTTTCATTAGTATACCAGCATAAGCTGAATCAGCAAAGTACTTCAACGTTTTCCCAATCCCCCTATTATTCAGTAGCGCTGCTCCAGTTAAAAACAGACTTTCATCTAAAGAGCTACATTCTAACTCAATATACAAAAACTCTCAAACAGAACCTGGTAGTACATCCTACTCTTCGACACTCCAGCTAATTATCAGGCTGTGTTATACCAGGAAAATCACCATGCCGAGCTGGACTCTAGCCCTGTCTCTCCACCCACAAGCACAACTCCAGCTTTGTGCTTTTACACAGTGGGTGCAGGGTTTCAAAATAAATACTAGCTACGTGATTTTGTAACATGTGGTGGAAATGAATGTACTGTTTTTCCAATCAATCTCTATCAAGGTTTTAATTCAGTAACATTACTGGACGACCTACAATCCCTTTCAGTGTATTTTCATTCATTTTGATTAGCTTCTTACTGTTAGCTTATGTTATTAATCTACTATCAACTCGAATAAGAAAGCACGTTGTCAAACGTTTCAGTGAAGAGATTTTTTATGCGATTTTCTTCTGACTGGCTTGATTATGGAGAGACATCAGCAAGGCCAGGACATGCAATGCAACATACACTCACCGTCCACTTTATTAGGAACACCTGAACACCTGCACATGCATGCAGTTATCTAATCAGCTAACCGTGTGGCAGCGGTGCAATGCATAAAATCATGCACATACAAGTCAAGCCGTTCAAGTAATGTTCATCAGAATGAAGAAAAGTGTGATCTCTGAGACTTTGATCGCGGCATGGCTGTTGTATCAGAAGGGCTGGTTTGAGTATTTCAGAAACCGCTGATCTCCTAAGAATTTCACATACAACGTCTCTAGAGTTTACACAGAATGGGGTGAAAAACACAAAAAACATTGAGTGAGCGACAGTTCTGTGCGTGGAAACGCCTTGTTGATAAGAGAGGTCAGAGGAAAATGGCCACATTGATTTGAGCTACCAGGAAGGATATGTAACTCAAATAATCACTTTTTACAACCGTGATGAGCAGAAAAGCATCTCAGCATGCACAAAACATCGAACCTTGAGGTTGAAGGACACCACATTGGGTTCCACTCCTGTCAGCCAAGAACAGGTATCTGAGGCCGCAGTGGGCAAGGGGTCAGATTAGAAAAAAAAAATTAGTCTTTTTTCCAGTCCAGTTTCTGGTACCAACATCAATGCCATGGTCAAAGTCACAACTTTTTCTTCATTCTGATGTTTGATGTGAACATTACTGGATGCTCTTGACCTGCATCTGCATGATAATTAGCACTGCGCTGCTGCCACATGACTGGCTGTTTAGACAACTGCATGAATGTGCAGTTGTACAGGTGTTCCTAATAAAGCAGACGTTGAGTGTATTTTACAACACAAAATAATTATGATGCTAATTATCAGTACCTTAATATGCTTGACTCCACAGCTCACCAACTTGCTCTGCTGATACAGGTCCCATGATATGTCAAATATCTTTTTAAAAGAAAAATAAACAATCAGGGGAGTGGATAATTATTACAGATTTAAAAGGGTTATTTTTACTGAACACATTACGACATGGGAGTCTTTGCATCCATCACTATAAACCATGCAGACTAATATGATAGTAACAGGAAACATTCTGTGCTTTTGGGTATGCATGTATAGGAAATGGGGTACGATATTGACTAGAAATACAATTAGCTGCACTGTTCGTTTAAAATATGCCATCAGAAAGCAATTTCCTGAGTGCATCTTGGACCCAAACACTTAATCAGTGCTAACTTATTTATGGCTGTCTGAGTTGAGACTGTTACTTATGAGAAATCATTGATGGGATTCATGTAATGAGAGGATGAGACATTACTGTGTCCATTTTTAATATCTTATGTGCTGTGTGTGTGTGTGTGTGTGTGTGTGTGTGTTCTTACCCTGTCTGTATGACCGGGAGCAGCTGCCAACACTTTTCCTCTCCTCCAGTCCCATATACAAATTGTGTTCTTGGAGTCAAGACCAACAGACACCAAACACTACAGAAGACATCGTCAATATAAATTTATTTAGTGTTGTATCTTTCAAAATCAACAAAATCAGCTGTATAATGGCACCCTAGACCATTCAGTGATTTTCTGGGTTGTGAACAGATGCAGGTTCTGTGCAGGTCCTGAGTAGTCAACACACTACATTAGAAGCTAGGGGGATGTAAACTTTTAAACAGGATAATTAATGGAAATTGATATTATTAACATTTTGCAGATTCTGCAGGCGAATGTAAACTTATGACCTTAACCATTTCTCCATTCCAAATATGTCTTCAAATGCTATAGGTTAACTTGCCCAGGTACTAGAGCTGCACCAGGGCTGGTTTTGGTTTAACAGCTTCATTTTCAAAGTGGATGCTGTGAATGGCTGATTTATTGGCACTCTGAGCAAAAATAACGAGATAGGGATAGCTGCAGGTTGGAGAAAATGGGTGTGTCCAAATGTGGGGCATGTCTAAAGGTAGGAGCGTGTCTAAAGGTTTCTCCTTGGTGAAAGGAGCTTCTTGCTTGGAACTGCGTTGGCCAATCAGGGTTAACCCTATAAGATATGTCATTTGCTTCAAACTGCAATGTTTTTTGATCAACGCTTCCAGTATTTCCAATGTTTTATTACTTATCAGACAAAACTTTCATGTTTTTAGTTTGCATGCACTTGCGGTGAAATTACAGGGAAAATTACAATACAACTGTAAATCCTGGTTGTATTACAAGTTAAACAGAAAAAATTGACACTTCTATGACAGATATGTTTTTGCAATCATGTGCAGTCAATACAACGGTAAGAGACAAGAAAGCAAATTTCGAACTTATGAACTTAACAGTCTTCTTTTAAGAGATATTAGTATCCTTCAAATAATAATTGTAATTTGTTCTTGATTATTTATGATCCTCATCAACGGTGCGCAGAATTAACCGCTGGTACACCAAGACCCAAACAAACGTGCACTGGTGATGATGTCGGGAACCCGCGGCCATGCCATCCCAGTTGACAGAAAGAAGTTCTGAAGATATATTTATATTTAACATTTTTATTGTCATTATCGCCATTCTTACAGTCAAAGAAGGAAAATAAGCTTAGGGATAGTGACTACAAGGTACACACCCTTTGTCTACATCGGACTTGTCACTTCCTGTTAATAAACCTGTTGGCCAACAGCGTTTAAGCTTACGGCCCGCCTTTCAGTGGAACAGGCAGCTTTCGCGACCAATTGAAAAGACATTTAGACATGCCCATACCTTTCGACACACCCATTACTCCGACCCGCATTGACCCAGACTTGAAAATAACTGCTCTTTAAGACACAACTTTATTCCTATCATTCCTAAATCAAATGAATTAAGAAATACATCAAGAACAGATACTAATCTACCTTATATAATGCTCCCGAAAAGGCCTAGCAGGCGATTGTTTGCCTCTGTTATAAAAAGTGTATAAAAAATTGGGCTGTCAATTTTTTTTTTTTTTAAATCAAATAAATTATATGATGTGCCAATTAATTAATCGAATTAATTGCAATTAATCACACACCAATTTTGGCTCAGTAATTACCCCCAAAAGACAATCTAAAGTCATTGTTGTGTTAGATGAGAAATGCATTGAATAGACATTACAAAAATCAGCTTTAGAAAGTAATATATTATTTTATTTGATTCAGCATATAATTTATTACACATAAACATTTAGGTTGTAACAGAGGACAAAATTTGAAATGCTTCCCTCAACCCCCCTCAACAGTCCACCTCAATCTACAGTCCAAAGCAGCCATGCATTATTATTCTTTTTCTTTCTTCTTTTCTCGTGATCGCGACTTAATTTTCTTGTTATCTTGACATGACGAAAAAGCTGTTTTCTCACTGCGTCATTTTATCTAGAGAAAATCTAGCGCTTTGTGAATGGGACTGGTGTTGCATGCACATTGGCATCATAAATGTAATAATTGGCCACTGTAGAGATGTTTTGTAGAGAGACTTTATCTCCACATTAAGAGGGAGGGGTGTCAGACGTTAATGTGGAAGTTGTCAATCACTGACAGGCATAGAGCTATTTCAGCTTGAGTGAGCTATTTCAGCTTCATCCATGATGCTGAGGGATTGCGCTAAGCTTTTGCTGCCTCCAGAACAATAAAAACTTGTTGTTATGTTGAATACACATAAGAATTAAAAGTCATGATCGTGAGAACAAACAACTTTGTTATGTCGAGGTCATGAGAAAAAAAGTTATAATGCACCACCGCTTAGGGCTGCCGAAGCAATCCATTTAGCTATCGCAATTGTTCATTTTTCCGATGTGTACTTACTCATTCTTTGCTGACTGCTCTCGGTCAGTGTGGTTTGGCAGAGCGTGTTGACTGTAGCAGCCGGGGTTGTGCTAACCATAGAGCTTGCTTAAACATGCTTTGAATTCTGGTGGTATTTCAGGCTAGAACTGCTTTGATGGTATGAATATACTTTATTGCAGATAGTGCAAAAGACTTTGGTTTTATCGGTTCTTCCATCTGGATGTGTTTTGAATTTTAAATTTCCCTTCAGAGGGGCCAAGCAGAGTTTGGTCCTCGCCTTGCATCATGCGCGTCACTAAGCAACTACATGCAGTGTAAGATGACATACAGTTTTGGGGCAGAAATGTGTTAATCGTTTGAACGCGTTAAGTTTTCCATAATTAATCTCACTAAATTAACCCATTAAATTTGACAGCACTATTAAAAACACATTTTTCATTTTTACATTGTAGGATGTATGCAGTATTTCCAAACACCTGTTTCTTCAGAGGGACGTTTCTGCGCTCCATCTCTGTCCCATCAGCCTGATATCCTTATTCCAAACTCAGACATAGGGCTGACGTTACGTAAACCATTATGCCGAGAGCTCTGTCCTCTGAGAGCGGCTCAGTGTTGAATTGGTACAAAAGAAAGGTGCTTTCAATAAACCATTTCATGTTATCCTTTGATAGATTTATGAAGAAGAGATTGGCTAGAGGCACTCTGAGTTTCAAAGAAGGCATCTTGAGATCTCTTCCCTTCCATCTGTCTAGGCAAAAAAAAGGTGAGAATAATTTCCTCTTCCTGCACTCCACACACGCCACCTCGCTAACATTGCTCTGCTGGCATCGACCAGCCTCCTGGGGCTGGAGGGAGGATTCTCTTCTATAAAACCTCAGCCTGCCATGAAATATTGACGCTAAACAGTACCCTCCATGAATATTGGCACCCTTGATAAATATGAGCAAAAGAAGGCAGTGAAAACTTGACTTTATTGTTTAACCTTTTGATCTTTTGCTAAAAAAAAATCACAAAAATACTCTTATATGCAAAACACAGGTTTATAAAAAAAGAAATCTTGGTTAAATATAGGTGTTTTTTGTGTCAATTATTGGCACCCTTTTAGTGAATACTTTGTGTTACTACCCTTTGCCACGATAACAGCTCTGAGTCTTCTCCTATAATGCCTGGTGAGGTTGGAGAATACATGGCAAGGGATCTGAGACCGTTCCTCCATACAGAATCTCTCCAGATCCTTCACATTTTGAGGTCCACGCTGGTGGACTCTCCTCTTCAGTTCACCCCACAGGTTTTCTATGGGTTTCAAGTCAGGGGACTGGGATGGCCATGACAGGACCTTGATTTTGTGGTCAGTAAAGCATTTTTGTGTTGATTTTGATGTGTGTTTTGGATCACTGTCTTGCTGGAAGATCCAACCACGGCCCATTTTAAGCTTTCTGGAAGAGGCAGTCAGGTTTTCATTTAATACCTGTTGATCTTTGATAGAGCCCATGATGCCATGTATCCTAACAAAATGTCCAGGTCCTCTCGCGGAAAAACAGCCCCAAAACATTAAAACAACCACCACCATATTTAACCGTGAGCATGAGGTACTTTTCCATATGGCTCCCTCTCTGTGTGCACCAAAACCACCTCTGCTGTTTATTGAAAAAAGCTCTATTTTAGTTTCATCTGACCATAGAACCCGATCCCATTTGAAGTTCCAGTAGTGTCTGATAAACTGAAGAGTAGAGGCTTTTTTCTTGAAACCCTTTCCAACAACTTGTGGTGATGTAGGTGACTTCAGATTGTAGTTTTGGAGACTTACTGACCCCAAGACTCATCTGACTTCTGCAATTCTCCAGCTGTGATCCTTGGATACTTTTTGGCCACTCGAACCATCCTCTTCACAGTGCGTTGACACACGTCCTCTTCCAGATTGATTCATAACATTTCCAGTTGACTGGAAACTTCTTCATTATTGCCCTGATGGTGGAAATGGGCATTTTCAATGCTTGTGCCATTTTCTTATAGCCACTTCCCATTTTGTGAAGCTCAACAACCTTTTACCGACATCACAGCTATATTCCTTGATCTTACCCATTGTGATGAATGACTAAGGGAATCTGGCCTATGTGTTACCTCATGTTTATACCCCTGTGAAACAGGAAGCCATGGTTGAACAATTTCCTGTTCCTAGTCACCCAGGTGTACTAAAAAATACAAAATATCAGTGGGAATATACTTCAAATATATTTTTCTCATATGAATTTATAGGGGTGGAAATAATTGTTGCACACCTATATTTCAGTTTTTTTGATAAACCTGTGTTGTGTTTGCAATTGTTTGACATCACTGAGAGCAGAGTATTTTTTCAACAAAATATCAAAAGGTTGAACAATAAAGACAAATTTTCACAGCCTTCTTTGCTCATATTTACCACGAGTGCCGATGTTAGTGGAGGGTACTATAAATGTGATTTTTCTCCTGTGAACCATAAGGCAACTACAATAGGATACAATATGTTTTTTATGGATCCCTGTGGTCAGCTGAGCACCGACACCACTCTGCTGCCTTTGTGAGGCAGAACACTTTAGCACAATTGAATATCCAGCTCATAACTCTCTTTTGTTGTGCGATAGGGCAGGATTCGATATCAGAATGGCATTTTATTGAACTCAGTTCTATTAAATGGGGATGCAGACAGAGGTGTGCTGTATTCAGTGAGGAAAATAATGGTAATCTGAGATACTTGTATTTGCTTTTGTTGTCGGTGTGACTGTAAAACACAGCTTGGCTCTGTGGATATGGTTATACAGTCAGTGATATAAAAACTGCAAGAGCAACCAAACAAGCACTTGCTTGGAGCCAGACAGTCATCTGCTCTTATGCAAAAAATATACAGAATATGTATGTATTGATATTTCACTCTCTTTACTGTAACCTTTAGCATGTATGCTCAGGAATTAGTGTTGCTCTGCTGTCTGTATCAGACTGTCTGGGAACGGTCGAGTCTGACTCATAAATCTCTAAACTTCATCACACCCTCATTCTCTCTCCTCTCTCTCACTCTTGCATGCTCTCGCTGTCAGTCAGCCAGCCTGTCAGAGTCACACCAGTCAAGTGCTCACAGATGTGACACTTGAGAGTGCTGTGTGATTAGCCTGACAGCCATTTCCCACTGATATTGAGCGTATAACTTTGGAGAGCACTATGCACATCCTAATCACATGAATGCGTCTCATTACTTTATAGCACTCTTATCTTGATTGCGTGATGAAAGACTATTTTTGAAACTCGAGTTAAAAAAAAAAAAAGACGGCTATATAATGACACTTTCCTCTGTGGCTTGGCACTCACATCACAAAACCACAGTGGTTACCTGTCCGTCGAGGTCGAAGGCAAGACAGGCAACACCGTGTGTGTGCACGTCCTTCAGGATGGACACGGTCTGGACGGTGTAGGAGTCCCACACACAGATATATGGCTCCTTTCCCACCTGTCCCGTGGCCACTAACACACGCTCTGGGTGCAGAGCTAAACTGTGCACAGACAGAAGACAGGAGGAAAACAGAACAATGTGACTCTCCACCATTTTTAGACACTATAGGCAATTTGCTCATATTTACTCAGTCCCTTGCATTCACTGATTCCATTTTTACGTGAGACATACACATAAGTTATGCAATAAATAGTTACTGGTTTTGTAATAGTTAGTATAAAATCAAGACACAACAAGGAGAAAGGAGCTGTTGCTGATTATCCCTTCCCACCATCTGATGTGAAAGGGAGATGAATAAGGCTTTATCTGAAGGAAAGATGATCAGGCTCTGTGTAACGTTCGAGACAAGGACCATTTGAACAGTCAAATAGCACAAAAAGCCTAATAATCATGAAACAGAGCGGCTGGTTACCATCATTTGTAGTACATTTTCTATTTAGGGTTCAAGCATCAAGGGTGAGAAGGACCCCTCTTGTTTTTGTCTGTTTATTAACGTTGGCTTTTTTGAGGTGCTTGGTATGCGTGAAAACTCACAAAACTTGGAAAGATTAGAAATGGTGGTCATCAGGTCCTGATGAAAGCTTGGATCCAGGAGTGGCCCAGGGGCTCAATAACACCCCATTTGTCGTATTTATGGGCATCCAGTTTCACCAACATTCACAAAAACAAAGACAGACCATTTTTTTCACACCTATCACACCTATTAACTGCACCCAACAGAATGGGTGTGACTTTGATCGTGGCATGGTTGTTGTTACCAGAAGGGCTGGATTGAGTATTTCATAAATTGCTGATCTCCTAAGGATTTCCCACACAACAGTCTCTAAAATTTACACAGGATGGTGCGAAAAACAGAACAACATTGAGTGAGAGACAGTTCTGTGGGTGGAAACTCCATGTTAATAAGAGAGGTCAGAGGAAAATGGCCAGACTGGTTCGAGCTGCCAGGAAGGATATAGTAACTCAAATAATCATGCCATGGTTATAGTCACAGAGATTCCACTTTTTTCCCCATTCTGAACATTAGCTGAAGCTCTTGACTGATATCTGCATGATTTTATGCATTGTGCTGCTGCCACATGATTGGCTGATTGGATAACTGCATAAATGAGCAGGTGGACAGGTGTTCCTAACAAAGTGGACAGTGAGTATATACTGTATACAGTACACGTCCGGCCATTGCAGACTAGACCACAACTTAGGATCATTTAGCCAGTAACAAGACGCCAAACCATAAGGATCTTCAGTTACACCTTTGTTAGTTTAGCCGAACAGTACTCCCTGTCATTTACTGTTAATCCATAATAATATGTGGATAACATTTTAGCTAATGTCAGTCCAATCCTAAATAAAATTCTTGATAGAATTTTATTCTTCAGTCAGATTAAAAAAGTACCGTCAGGTTGCTAGGCTACTCGCATCTTTATGCAACCAGCTTGCGCACATATCTCTTTTTGTTCACAAACACTGAAGGGGACTATAATGTGGAGGCTTAGTGTCTATCCTAGTGTCTTTCCCAAAGCTGCTTGCTTTCTCAATCCAACGCCCAGGCTTCTCTTTAAAAGATGGGATGAGGGTTTATTACTATTATTATTAGTAGTAGTAGTGGTAGTAGTAGTAGTAATAATAATAATAATAATAATATATTATAATAAAGCACAAATTTGAAGGTGTCGTACACATAAAAGATACGACACAAGCTTACTTAAAAAGTAAGACAACAGTGCATCCAGCCAGCAACATAATAGCTCTGTATGGATCCCTTGCCCTTGTTAGACTCTTTTTCTATTCAGTGAGTGTGTTTTCTTAAGGGCTTCTGCTCCTGCAATCTTAGATGAGGCTTTCTGAGCATGTCAGGCTAAAGTTATTCAGCAGTGAAAAGAAGCAGAACGGTAATCAATGGGTCAGACTATTCCAGAGCTGCAATCGGTTTCTGTCTAGTCTCTCACCTTCTTTCCTCCTTGGTCACACAGCCACAAGCTTAACCACTGTGAAGATCTGTGGAACCATTTTGTGTCAAATTATCCTGCATATCACCTGGCAGTCACTAGTCTTCATCCTACTCTCAGTGAAACACTTAATCTGGAACTAAAAATAGAGCAAAGGCATTGTGCTTTCTGGGGCACTGGCACAACTTTTCACATTTATTTCTCTTGTCTCCTTTTTTGTGTAAAACATAAGGAGTTATTTGCTAGGGCTTGCAAGGTAAGTCTGAGAACATATGCAAAGATGCATGGGTATAGTACGGTATAAAACATAACATTTCTGGCCTCACTTCAGTTGTTTATATGTCCTGCACACTACTACAAGCAAAAGTATTAAATACATTTAGACTGTGTTGTGGATATGAGGGATACGGTGAGGTAAGGATTTTGCATTTCCATTTGGTTTGGATCATCACTGAATGGATGCGTTCGAGGCCGTATGACACCAAATGGAAGGCTCCTGCTTTCAATTTCACATTTTTACATCAAGTACTGTACACTGCGGATTTGCTGAGTCTGTCTTCGAGCGCTTACAGCCTAAGCTTGCTCCATCCTACACATCTCTGTATGGTGGAGATTAGGAATCAGGATGCTCTCGTGAGCCTAAAGGACTCCTGGTCAATGCAGCTTTCAGAGGAAGATTAACCACAAAGCCCTCATTCTGACCAAGCACAGGGATATATAGAGCAAATCAAAGAGCCTGTCCCCTCCCGCTGTACTGTATGTACTTATATTTAGTGGATTCAGCACACTGTAATGGACACACACACACACACACACACACACACACACACACACTTAAATTAATGCAAATCATGATGGATTGCAACTATTTCAGCTCTAATGTACGACAAGTGAGTTGATATTTATCCCAATTGCCTAAACATTACAGTTAACCCACATTTTAAAAACATTAACTGTGGAGCACTTTGTGTACTATGCGCCAGTAAAAAGGATACACAATAATGCTTCTCAAAAGCATGGTGAATATATATTACTGCTCTTACACGCTAAAGAACAAGTCTGAAATTCAGTTTTGAGGTGAAAGTGTGTATAGGTTTTCGCTTGAGCAGTAGTAGTAGTAGTAGTACTGCAGGGTGCTATTTGAATCTCATGCTATGGTTTTATGGTTTATTCTCTATGTCGACAGAGCTCAAGCCCATGCGGTGTGTTCTCTCAGACAAGCAGTCTCATTCTCTGCTGTTTTTGACAGCCTTTAAGATTGCAGTTAAATAATTGGCGTTTAACATCAAAAGATTTGACAAGACCACGTATTTAAAGCGCCAAATGCAAGTTGAATATAAAGCTAATATTAAACATAATACATTTTTCTCTGTGACAAATACAAAATAATAAATAATAATACATTTTTTGCAAAGACCATTCTTTCCATTCTTATTATCTAACGAATTGAGGCGCAGTAGTGGATTGATTGATGTGTCAGATGCTTGCTGTTGGCCTGTTGGTCTATTAGCTAATGGGATAGAGGGAAGCCTGAGAGGGTGGATGGGTGGGTGAGTGGTGCAGGGCTACACACTAACACACACACACACACACACACACACACACACTGCTGATGAGACAACAGTCACATTATCAAAATAGTTGTTACATGCAGCCAGAACTTACGCTACCAATTTCAAAATACTGTTCTGTTCTGATCTAACGCAGACGAGAAATGTTTTCTTATACAGTTTTTTGGCTTTAGTTTCTTAAAATCCTTAATTATCTTAACCTTTGTCAGGATCAATCTTGCAATAATAAGTGCATTTTTTGTATATGGTTATATCACACAGTAAGTCATCACTCCTGTTACTCGGATTAAAAACGTAAATTGTGAATGTTTTTAAGGGGAACGGTCACATTTAGCTATTTGTAATATCAGATAGTGCTCCGCCATGTAAGAGCTTTTAAAAGATCACAATATTTATCAAAAGCTCTTTCAGGCGAAGAAGCCAGGAAATCCATCTGGAACTGGTGTTTGCAGGTTCAAACTAGATATCTGGCTTAAAATCATCTGTTTTGAAGTGTTCTGAACACTCTGAAAGGTTTCTTGTAACATTCAGTATGACACAGTGTTTGAGTTGAAACTGGAGTTATTGATTATTGACAGGTTATTGGCATCAGCTCATTCAGAGTCTTTATATAGAATCCCCCAAGTGACAAAAGTCATTAATAAACTATGGAGCCTCTCCTGATTTGAGATAAAGAGGAGGGTGTGTGGACTTGATTAATTTTTTTGTTACGTTATGATGACTAGACTGGGGCACACGGTGGCTTAGTGGTTAGCACGTTCGCCTCACACCTCCAGGGTCCGGGGATCAAGTCCTGCCGGGGCCGTGTGTGTGCGGAGTTTGCATGTTCTCCCCGTGCTGTGGGGGTTTCCTCTGGGTACTCCGGTTTCCTCCCCCAGTCCAAAGACATGCGTGGTAGGCTGATTGGTGTGTCCGTAGTGTATGAATGGGTGTGTGAATGTGTATGTGATGCCCTGCGATGGATTGGTACCCTGCCTCGTGCCCGATGCTTCCTGGGATAGGCTCCAGGTTCCCCGTGACCCTGAAAAGGAGTAAGTGGTAGCAGATGGATGGATGAATAGACTACTTTATTATGCAATCTGCTGACTGTATTGTTCGATACACAGAGAGATTGAATCAACAGCCTCATATCAAATGACACAATACAATATGCTGTATCGTTACACCCCTATTACTCCTACGTACATTTATCATTTAGTGTACCTTTTTATATTTCTGTTTCTCATTTTTGCTATTTCATCAACTCTATCACGTGTTTAGTCGTCACTGTATTTGGGATTTACTCATACAACATTTCCTAATCTCCTGTGTTCCTGTGGCGGGAATCAACTATTAATAATTCACAGTGCTGTATACGGCATGTTCAAGCCTGTAGGCTCCGTATCATTTCTATTCATTTGACTGCCTTCAGTAGCCCCAGATTTAGAACTCAATATCATAAGGCTGAACATTTGGATCGTTATAAAGCACAGAGCTCTGTTACTGCTGTGGGATTACCAGCAACAAGCTCCATACTTCAAATACAAAGACAGATAATCATTCGTGCAAAATTGGGGTGCTGAACAGATTTGGTACAGAGCCTAAAGCCTGCAGCATTACAGTGCATTATTAATCGCTGCTTAGTAATCCTACAGCATTAAAACACAGCATTAGACTTCGTTTAGGGTACAAAATCTGTACTAGTGCTATTGAATATATCCTAGTTCAGAACACATTTGGCTTAACTGGAGGCTCCACAGCTCGAACATACACAGGGTGAAAGCACTGCTTAATTTATTCTGCAAGATTACAAAGCAGAACTTAATATTGCACTGTAATAATTCGTTTATGCTTTAGGTTCTATACTTATTCCATTTGGCTGCATGGTGGCTTAGTGGTTAGCATGTTTGCCTTGTACCTCCAGGGTTGGGATTTCAATTCCCACCTCCACCCTGTGTATGTGGAGTTTGCATCTCCCTGTGCTTTGCATTTTTTTCTTCCGGGGTACTCCGGTGTCCTCCCCCAGTCCCAAGACATGCACTGTAGGCTGACTGGCATTTCCAAACTGTCTGTAGTGGGTGTGTGAGTGTGTGTGCGAGTGTGCCCGGCGATGAGTTGGCACACCATCCAGGATGGCACAACCATCCCCCGCCTCGTCCCCTGAGTCCCCTAGGATAGGCTCCAGGCTCCCTTGAGACCCTGTGTTGGATAAGCGGTATGGAAAATGGATGGATGTATGAATAACTGCATGAAATAGAACTCATTTCTAGTAATCTCACAGCATTAACAGAACATAAAGTTATAGATTCTTGCATAATAAATAATACAATAAATAATACATACAAAATAACACATGAATACATTGACCCAGCTATATTATCACTGATTGATTCACTCGATTGGTTTTAATAGGGTGGTACAATAATTAAAGATGTTTTTTGTACACGATGGTTAGTCAATCATGCACCGGATACTTTCTGGGTAAATAAGCCACCCCCCCCCACCCCCCCCCACCTCCCTCATTATCATATAAATTGTAAGAGGATTAGAAAATACATAACTAACATAATGTCCTAGAATTGATAACAGAAATAATAATAATAATAATAATAAAATAAAATGGAACAGTAAATGATAAATTGAGGAATAATATTTCATTTATTTCATCAACGGTGACTTTAACAGATCAATATTTATAACGAGTATTCATATTCAGTTATATTCTGACTCATTAGATGACCAATTAATTTAAGGTATATCGTATCTTTGAGCATAATGTAATGTAAACTGGCTTTGCTTTCTGCACATCCAACAACAGCACAAGGCATAAAGCACAAAATGTTATAAAATCAGATAACATTTTTAGTTAGTAGATTGTACAGGTGATCACAAAACATTTTTGAGTAGTGTAGGCTCTTCTCAAATGAACAAATAAAATCATTTTTACCGAAGAAAAAAAAAAAGTATATCATGCTGGTCCACACTGGTTTATAATGGTTACTGATTTATCTAGCTAAAGTGTGTTGGTAAAACTGGTCTTGTTTGCAATCAGTGTGCATTTTACTGGTTACAAAAGAGCCTTTCAGGCTTTTACAATAATTGCTCCGAGAATACTACATCTGAAAACGAGAAGCAACGTGGTTCTGTTTGAAACACAGCTATCCTACACAGTATCAGAGATTAATCTTCCCACGCAGGGATACTCTTTAACCTACACTCCTGGCCTGCTACTGCCTCTTTCAGGCACAGCCGCTTAAAGAGTTTTTATATGTCAGCGTTTGTGTTGTTTGTGAGTATGAGTAGTTTAGTAGGAGTTAAAGTCTGCTGTGATCAGATAAACAGCTTTGAGATAATGAACGAATGAATGTTTGCACAGTATGTAAGGGCTAAGAGCAGCCAAGTAGGACAGAAAGAGAATGGAGAAAGGAGAGTGACAGAGAGAGGGAGGGGGGAGTGAGTAAGAAAATGAGAAAGCAAGAGAGAGAGAGAGAGAGAGGGAGGGGGAGGGAGGGAGAGAGGATTCCCTTCTGTAGGGATAGACCAGGACAGAGAGAGATCTGTCTCTTAGCATTAACCTCACTGTAATGGGTTCACACATGCATCACTGCATCATATCAACACACATGCACTCTGCTCCCTGGGCCTGGTCACATGGTCTATACGCACGCACACACGCTCTCTGTCACCTATGTCTCCTTCACGTAATTTGTATGTAAATCCATCCAATTAAGCCTGCCGTAATCGCATGCATTACACGGCTGATGTGTGTGATGTCTGAAAACAACTATTAGTGTTAACTTGTGTGAAGAGAACATATGAATATGAATATGTACAGCAGTATGTGTGTGCACTTGGCTGTAGTGTATAAACTTCCATTTAAATCTACTGAGGGTTTTTCCTCTGGGAGTGCAGTCACGCACATAGCACACTGCAAACCGAGAAGGCTGCTGCTCCATCACGCAAAACACATCACGCTGTGTTTTCAAGGACATAAAAAAAAGAAAAACACCCTCAATAAGTTCACCACAGTCCTCTTTCACGTCTTCTCTGTAAAATACAGGACGGTCACTAGCACCTGGGCTGCAGATGCTCTCAACTGTGCATTTCCAAATGCCCCACCTACACAGTTTCACACTGATCACACCTAGGTTAAAAGGTGATATAATTTTCCCCTTGATTGCATGCCCCTAGAAACACATCCGCACCAGCTTATTGATACTATTGGAACACTAGCAGCAGGAAGCAATGCAGATTACGGATTATGTTGAAATGATTGCATGCATGGCTTACGGGGACACGGCAAGAGAGACTATGAGAGTCAGAAACCTTGTGATCACGTGGCGAGACATGCAATCAGCCCTCCCCTCACCTGAGTACACACACACACACACACACACACGCACGCACACACATTCTCATCATACAAATAACACTCAACAACAACCTATGGATAGATCTTATGAAGGCTTTGTTCATGTAATAGCTAGAGCCGTTATGAGGTATGTTGAAGTTATCAAGTTATTAACTGACCATTTAAAAATACACAAGCTGGCAGTAAAAATTTATTATAAATTGTCTGTACGAAAATCTCTTTGCACATCCCTGTGTACTGTATATACATCCATCATTCTATCCGTCCATCATTTTATGTACTGCTAATCCTGTAAGGGGTCATGGGGAAGGGGAAGGGGGGTGGTTTAGTTCCCTGGTGCCTATCCCAGGGAAATCGGGGCACAATTTGGTGTACACCGCGGATGAGGTGCCAACACATCTCAGGGCACAAACGTATACACGTTCACACACTACGGACTATTTGGAAATGCCACTCAGCATACAATGCATGTCTTTAGACTGGGGGAGGAAACCGGAGTCCCCGGAGGAAACCTATGAAGCACGGGGAGAGTATGAAAGTTCCGTTCACACAGGGAGGGGGCGGCAGGAATAGAACCACCAACACCGGGGTGCGAGGCAAATGTGCTTACCACTAAGCCACCATTCCCCCCAGGGTATATGCACTCTATAATAAAAACAAAACAAACAAACAAAAAATATCAAATCCCCTATTTGTTCTTCTTTCTTAGATTTATGACAATGACTTTTTCATAAAGTTTCCTACATTCTCAGTATTTATCACTGAAAGAGAGGAAGGAAGGAAGATCAGCATGCTGAGCCAAAAAAAGACAAATCTAAGTAGTTCAGCAGTGTGCTGTTGTTTAGTTCTGGTCAGAAACGCTATGTTCTTCTGTGCATTTGCTAGTTGTGTGTGCGTGTTAAAATTAGGACGTACTAGGAGTGACCGCAGAGGTAGCAATGTAACAGTAGCAGATTACACAGCCGAAGCGTTTCGAGTGCAGTCCTGTCCCTTTAGTCTAGAGGTTGTTGTAGTATGATTTAGTGGACATCCAGAGTAATATGGTAGTGAAACTGTGGAATGTTGCAGCCAGAAACAAGCACTAGCGTAAGGAACTTCACTGAGTGAACAAATGAATGGGTACATGGCAGTAGACAGAAATGCATTTTAATTGGTATTTTTTTAAAAAGTCTGTGGTGAAGTAACTGTGCACCATACCAAACCAAGTTCCAGCAAAACTTTAGCTAGTAGAAATCCTCTAAAAATGGACAGGTTTTCATCCATCCATTTTCCATACCATTTGTCCTACACAGGGTCACGAGGAGCCTGGCATCTAACCCATGTGGTGCCAACCCATTGCAGGGCACAATCGCACACACACTCTCACAAACTACGGACAATTTAGAAATGTCAATCAGCCTACAATGCATGTCTCTGGTCTGGGGAAACTGGAGTCCATCGATCCATCCATCTTCTATACCGCTTATACTTTGTAAAATGCTAATTATTTCTCAACCATAATACACTTCCCAGCGTTTTCACTCTAACTTGAAACGCACTGGTACAGCCTGGATACTCTACAGAGACAGTTCAGCAGAGCAGGTTGCCAAATAATCATTCGTTTCATTCAGTCACGCCCTTTTGCCTCATTCATTCATGCTCCATCTTCATTCACGTCTTTGGACATGCTGAGCTTTTTAAACAAACAGACATTTCATCCTCAGGGCAATTCGGCTTCAGGAGCTCGTGCAGCAGGGACCAATTAATCAACGTTCACCCGACACAAACACACGCTGGTGAGAGTTTCAGGACGTAGACCACATCCTGTGCTGGTAAAATGGACTAATAAACCAGGCTCTAATCTTTAATCATACTGAGTTACCTAAAACAATACTACATACTTATTAATACTCTTTGTACTTAATTTAGTTACAGAACTCTGTTTACTTGCATATCCCTGGGTTAATCTTTTTGTCAACATACTCATAAATTATATTAGTAAACGCCAAACATAGCATACATCACCAGTTCACAGGGGTATTCAGGGATTTCAATGTCATTCACCCTGTGATAATCATAAATATGTCCTTTATATCGAACACCAGAACTTATAGTGCAGAACATTTCTGTACCTAACCTACCCAAGACTTCATGAGTGCATTTCAGGGTTCAGCTATTCTAAATGAAGTTGAAAATAAAAGTTCAGGGATGCGTATTCAGACGGCTACCTGCCAAACACACTTATTTATGCAGACACCTACTTCAACTGCACTGAATCCTACTGGAGTCCCGTGTCTATGCAGCCATCTGTGTGGTCAGGCCGGGTCAGGAGTCCACACTGCAGACTGGAACGGTCATTATGGTCATTTCAGTTTGCAGTGATGCAAATTCAATCACATAATCTACATCCAAATCTCTAGCTTTATATCTTTCATTTATCCATTTCGAAATGAAAGCTTTTTAATAACAAAACGTCCATCCATCCATTTTCCATGCCATACCGCTTATCCTTCACGGGGTCACATGGGAGTGTGGATCTTATCCCGGGGGACTCGGAGCACAACACGGGGGACACTCTGGACTGCTCACCCATCGCAGTGCACGATCACACACTACAGACAATTTGGAAACGCCAATCAACACTTGGACTTAGGGAGGAAACCAGAGTACCCAGGAGAAAGCATGCTAACTCCACGCACTGGGTGGAAGCAGGATTCGAACCCCCAACCAGAGGTGTGAGGCAAACATGCTTACCACTAATCCACCGTGCCTTCTGTCTCCAAAAAATCCCGCAAAACATCCCGCTCTACAACAGTGCATTCTGCATCATTCAATTTCGTAGACAGGCTACACTTTACACCACGTATCTGCTCTATTAGACCCGTTTTGTTCTTTAATCCTTTGTTTTTTTCCCTTCCGCTTTAACTGAAAACATCATACAGTGTGGACCGTCGGTGTGTTTCGCAAGCACAAGTCGAGCATTTTTCAGCCAGGCATCATGATGCGCATGCAGAGAGACTAATTCATCATGTCAAGATGACAGGAACAGCAGCCCGTCTATTGTCTAAGGAAGGGCTCATGTACTTCTCTTTCTCTGTTCTGAGCGAGCCGCTGTAAAATGAGCTGTATTCAACATCTGCTGATCCCAACGTCCACCACCCACAGAGCATTTCACTCCAGGGCAACAGCCGTATAAACAAACACAGCTACAAAAGCACAACACGCTGACACACCCACACGCAGCCAACGCAACGCGCTGGACCTACATCCTGCACATGTTGCTTGATCAGAGTACATTTATACATGAAATGGGTCAATTGAAAGATTGATTTATTCAGAACAGTAACTATTTAAGCCCCTGCATTACTGACATTTATACTGAAAAGCAACGCTTTGGTCACGCAGCACTGGGAAATTAGATTTCTTTCTTCAATCCTTATTTCTCGCTTTCGACTGAGTGTTTGCGTCGTAAATGACAAGTGATCGAATCTGTTTCGTTTTTGTTTGCTCCCATATACACACTAGTTGTCATAGTAACGAGACAGTCCTGCATATATGGAGGAATGAGTAGCAGATGGCTAGTTAGCTTGCCACCAATATTGAAATGTCGCAGTGGATTATGGCTTATATAAGGCCAACCTCAGGTCACAGTTCTGAAGGTATTTAGACAATTTCTACAGATACTTAAATTGTTAAAACAAAGAAAAAACAACAACAACCGCCCAACCTCCCTTCATGCTGGTGTTTGTCCATTTTGTTCTGGAGGCAAATCCCTAATATTACACATTACATTCAGTTTGACATTAAATTCATGCATAGAATTTAATTCGACTTATCTTACTTTGGCATTCAGATTAGAGAAACTTGAATAAGCCAAAAAATGTGCTGCCTGTCTGAACATAGCCTAAATCATGTTAAAATCATTTCTGGACTATTTTCTTGCAACGTTGTCTTGTACGCATTTGTCTGCTTTTTGTTCAGATATATTGGGTCAATATTTCACACATCTTCTAACTGTAACTTGCTCTGCTTGTCAAAGCCACGACAGACTAAACAAATGTGCATCTGAACTGCCACACAAACACACACACACAGTTTCATGAGAGAGTTTGATCATTTTGGTCGTGAAACGTGACCAAGTATCAGCTACTTTCACAGAAAGAAGCGGTGTGACTGACATTTCAAACGGTCACGCACAACACGTCAGCAAACCTGCAAGCCTATCTTGTTTACTGTGTCTGTTTCAGACAACACTCTCAACCTTTAAAGACATTATCCATTGACTCTATCCATCCATCCATCTTCCAGACCGCTTATCCTACGCAGGCACGATCACACACAACGGACAATTTAGAAATGCCAATCAGCCTACGAAGCGTGTCTTTGGACTGGGGGAGGAAACCGGAGTACCCAGTGGAAACCCCTGAGGCACCGGGAGAACATGCAAACTCTGCACACACATACATGGCAGAGGTGGGATTCGAGCCTCCGACCCTGGAGGTACGAGACAAACGTGCCCACCACTAAGCCACCATGTTCTTCACCAACACTACCAACACCCCCCACATTGACTATATCTTACTCAGAAAAACAGTGTATTGTGTCACGATATTCAAACATTTTTTTCTTATCGCACATGGTGCATGCATGTACACATACACGGTCATGTGAAGAGCCAATCAGATTCCAACCTTCAAGATGTGAGTGGAACATCCACCCATCCATCCATCCATCCTCTATACCGTTTATCCTTTTCAGGGTCGTGGGGAACCTGGAGCCTATCCCAGGGAGCATCGGGCACAAGGCGGGGTACACCCCGGAAGGGGTGCCAATGAATCGCAGGGCGACACTCACATACACATTCACACACCCATTCATACACTACGGACACTTTGGACACGCCAGTCAGCCTACCATGCATGTCTCTGGACTGGGGGAGGAAACCGGACTACCCGGAGGAAACCCCCACAGAACGGGGAGAACATGCAAACTCCACACACACAGGGCCACGGTGGGAATTGAACCCCCGACCCTGAAGGTGTGAGGTGAACGTGTTAACCGTGAATGGAACGTTTAACCCTGAAACCACGCATCGGTCAAACAGGATCTAAATGAGCATGTTATTTTACCGATTGTAAAAATAAATGTTAAATAAGCTCTATTTTACACAGACAGCGTTTTTACAATAGACAGTTTACACAGCACATAAGCGAAACACAACATGACACTAGTGCCATATGGAGGCATTTGATATGCATGAACAGTGAATGACAGTTATCTCAGTGGGTCAACCACGAGGCCACATTCTGCTGCTGAAGTAACCAGAGAAGCACAGGCACTTATGGAACAACTGAACTGACACGCAAACACATTTCTGTAATGTGAGGCAGATCGGTAAGTGGCTGTCTGGTCTTTGAAGGAAAGGCCTTGTGTAATACTTGATTCTGTCTCCGTATTCTGCTTTCTGTGTAGCTCTTAAGGAGTTTCTCTTGCTATTCCAGTTAACGCCAGTTTCCTAGCAATTTAATGCCTTGTTTAACCATACCGCCTAAATTAGTCCCTGCGGCCTGTACTCTGTTTCAGGTCACCCGGCTTTATTGTCTTACTCACTGTCTCTCTCTCTCTTTCTCTCATGCATTTTGACACAATCCTGTAACACATACTGACTTGCGAGTCAAAATATCTGTGAGCTCCACTGTGGCACTTTCTCTCACTGTGCTGTACGGAGAAGACCAGCACAGATTAAAAATGGAATAATTCAAATCCTGTACACCGCAAGCATGCGAGCGAGTAAACGGGTTTTAATAATTCACAGATATTATTTGCTCGCGTATACATACAGTATAGGCACTGGGGTGTGGATAAAGGTGTGATCGCATACGCACAGTGAAAAAGGTCAGTTCCTTTCTAACCTGATTAATAATGGAGGGTTGAGCCAGCTGACAAGCGGCAATGACGACACCCACCCCCTCGTACGATCGCTAGCAAAAGTGCGTCCGCAATTTTTCTCTCACTCTGCCAGAGGATGGATACTAAAAATCATAAAAATAAGCATATTTGACAGCATAGAGTTGTGAGCGCTAATACACGCCAGGGTTTAGTTACAAACGTTCTTGTAGCTGGCAGTCTATTTAAAAAGCGCCAGGAGCTAATTAACAACTGAAAAAGGAGCAAAGTCTACTGTAAGAAAGCCTATTAGAGAAAAAGGTGCCATCTAGTACTGTAAAGGCTTTCTTTGGAAGAACTCTTAAATGTTGTATGATTCAATGTTATTCAAGTAAAATATATCCAAAGACCCCTTGAGAAACTCTATATGTTTATGTAGTACTTGATTGGTGAACATTTTTTTTAACGTTCATCAATCAAGTAAAAGTTACATCAAACTTTACTTAAAAAAAGGACTACCTGTATAATACATACAGAGACCAGGTGTTGGTATTGTTCAAATCGAAAGATCCTGGTCAAGCTGCTCAACCGGCTTCTTTATTCCTTATGACTAAATTGTTCACTACATGTTTGAGATTTCGTAAATGCCTTCCCTCCGTGTCGATGATGCAGCGTTATCAGCAGGAATACAGAAAACCTTTCCTTTCTACCAGCACTTACCAGCGGGCAAAGACTACAGGTCTACAAGTTCGACCAGCTCAGTCTGTGTTTCGGCAGCTGGTATCTGGCCAGAGCAAGCTAGATGTTTTTGTTTTGGTTTTGTTTTTTCTTCAGCAGGGTGACACTACACTGATTAATCGTTACTATGGTACATAAAGGAGCTTGTCATCATTACGTCCTTGAACACAGTTCACTGGGACATTACACCTGAATGGAACTTATTGGAGTTGTGCACAGTTGACCGTTTCATCAGTCAGACAAAAAGCAGATTAAATCTCCATTGTAGCAGGCAGAGTCGGTCACTGACCTCGTGTGTGTATGTGTGCGTCTGTGCGCGCGTGTGTGAAGTGTGTGCGTCTGTGCGCGCGCGCGTGTGAGTGTGTGTATATGCGTGTGCGTGTGTGCACGCGTGTGTGTACGTGTGTGCGCACGTGTGTGCGCGTGCGTGTGTGTGCGTCTGTACGCGCGTGTGTGTGCGTGCGCGCGCTACACTGTCTCTGTCCAGCACCAACAACTCCTGAAGGTTAACGAGGCTAAACCCCGAGCTGCAGAGCCCAGTTCAGAGCGAACAGCACATTTCACAGGCACGTTGCATTAAAGTAACATTTACACACACACACACCGTATTAAAGCTTCTCGCGAGCAGGACATATTCATTTACGAGCTTTTAGTATAAAACTGTGGTGCGCGCGGGCCGTTATCTTCAAATAGCTATAGTTTACATGCTATCTTTAGCTCGTTATTTATTTGTAGGTTGTTGTTTTTTTCACCAGTTGAACTGTACCTGATTATGTCGTCGTTGTGACCCAGGTAAAATTTCTGCTTGTGTTCCCGTGTGTTGTACACAACTCCTACACCTGCCACGAAGTACACGATCTCCTTGGCGGCTGTGTAGTACAGGTTGTTGCGGCACTGGTGGCCCCGGTAGCCGTAAACCCACTCCAGACGCAGATGGCAGTTTGGAGCTGTTCTGTCAGCCATGTTCGCACTTATTCTCTCTCAGAAGCGGTTTTTCTCCTCCACGACGCTCAGCCCTGCTTCACTCAGAAGCACCTCGTCCGCCTGAACAGAAGACTTCCGACATTTTCTTCACACAAACTCCTCGCGTCTTCTCAACTTTGCTCTGTTTGCATCTTGTTGTTGGTCCACGGCCTTATTTATATTTTATAAATATATATATATAGTGTTTAACGAGCCTTAAAAAGCCCGCCTCGTACTTATTCACAGATGAAACTGTACAGCGGACCTTCTCGCTCCTGGCCGCTCGGGCGGCTTTGCTCTTGTGCTTTGCGTAAAATCCTCAGTTGTTTTTTTTTTTTTTTTTTTTTTAGCAGATCGCTTCATAAGCTCCGCCCACAACCGCAGTCAGCAGCACTGATGGATGTAGAAGCCAGCCATTCACGTCACGGAAAATTTACAGCGCAACCTTGAGTGATAACTGACAGACCAATGGCAGTCAGCAGCGTCATCGGCTAGACGTGGGTTTGTTCACGGGCATAACAATTATCCTGCAGTTGTAATGCTTAATTTGACCTTATTTGTTTATTTATTTATTTATTTACTTATTTATTAATACAACACTTCATGCCACTCACGGGTATCATTACAGCCACATATAGGCTATGCAGTTTATAAAGGATCAAGCAGCCAGAAAACTTTTTAATATATTGTAATATTTAATATATTGTTTTTCCTGGGGGCTTTATCCTGAAACGCTTAGCAAGCTGGTCAAACTCAGGTTTGTGGTAGGATATTTAAAAAAATGAAACAACTACATTTATCTAATTTAACGATAAAACAAATGGCACTGGAAATATAATATCAGAGCGATAAGGGCAAATCAAATGGTTTTTAACAGCTGATAACCCTGTTAAATTAAATGTTATTAATAATTAATTTAATAATGTAAGTAATTAATGCTAAAAATGAATTTTCTGTAACGCTTATACTACACAGGGTCGGAGTCTGGAGCCTATCCCGGGGAACTCGGGGGAACAAGGCAGGGGACACCCTGGACAATTTGGAAATGCCACTGGGCCTATTATGCCATGTCTTTTGACTGGGGGAGGAAACCGGTGTACCCGGAGGAAACCCCCGAAACACAGAGAGAACATGCAAGCTCTACGCACACAGGGCGGAGGCAGGATTTGAACCCCCGACCCCGGAGGTGTGAGGCAAGCGTGCAGTTTTTCTCGTGGGAACCATGCAGATGTCCCAACAAGGTCAAAACTATCAAATATTCCTATCCTTGTGGGGACATATAAAACATGCTTACATACACACAAACGCAGACTGTCATGACTATTAAAAAACACAAAGGAATATATTGTTTGTTTTTAAAATCTTTTATCTAAAAGGAATCACAAAGTGTAGATTTGATTTTTAACTTACAAAACACAATGTTATACATGATGTTCTGTATGGATGTAGGTATGTATGCAGGAGTAGGAGGGTTTGTGCACTGTATACATACATAGTCTATTATATATATATATATATATATATATATATATATATATATATATATATATATATATATATATATATATATATATATACATATACACACACACACATATACATATATATGTATATATAAACATTTCTAAGTAAACATTCAAGTGGATTTCAAGAGAACATGATGAGTAGGAGTATTGGTTTTTTTTTCCCATGTCAAAGTACAATAAATGTAAGTGCACAATTAAGAGACACAAAGCACAGCAGTGTACAAAGCTGTCATAGTCTCTCCATCTCACAGGGCTAAAAGAAGTGGGCCATTTTCAGAGCATGTGACAACTTTAATCTCACCTCTTATCAGCCATGTAAAGTCTATTCCAATTATATATATATATATATATATATATATATATATATATATATATATATATATATATATATAACCAAGAATGGCAAAACTGCATTAGTTTCAAGTTAAGTTCAAACACATCAAGTTCAACATGTTGATTAGATAGGCAGTTAAAGTTTTCCACCCAAAAGAAAGTAAATGCAATCCAAACGCAATCCAATAAAAGAAACTATGAAGATAGATTTGAAATCAGTTTTGTGCAAAGGTGCTTAGCATTTTGGTATACACACTGAATTAAAAAGATTTGACTCTTAACAATGGACCTCTAGAGGTGAAGGAAAGTACTACAAATAACATTTTCCCAAATTGCTCAGGGGAAGTACCAAAGCTCTTCAATACAAATTGTCATCTGTAACCCAAACCAGTTCCTGAAGCAATGTCATCATTTTGCCCATGTGCATCTGTACAAACTCCCCTGTTACTGTTTTCAAACTGTCTCATACAAACATTGTTGATTGCTCTAGTATAACAGCATAATAATAATAACCTAAAATGCCCGTATTCAATTTCCAAACTGCTAGATTTCCCTTTTAAATGTAATGTTAGATGGTTAAAATAAACTGAATTTGAACAGATCATCAATCTGTTGATCAGATCAAAAACATGAAGAATTCCAACAGATTTTAATCCCCTCGTTGCTAAATAAAACCAATATAGCGACTTGCACAAAGACATTCACTAATAATCATGTCTACCAAAAACAAAATTAGCTTATGAATCATGTGATCATGTGAATGTACATCAGCTAGAGATGGTGCATTTTACAAAACAAAGTCTTTTAAGACTGTAGTGCTTATATAAGAAATGCCCTTATTTCAGGTAAACCATTTGTACTGGTTGCAATAAAGGCAAGTAACAAAAAAAATGGGTCAAAACGCTACTTACAATCATAATTCCTTTGCATTAGAGCTAACTGATTTACTCTTCAGAAGACAAGCTTCAATTAATTAAGGAAACAATTCTAACTTTTTTTTTTTTTTTTTTTTTAAATAACCAGGTCGAATTCATTTGTTTAGATTTGTTAGTCATTTGTTAGTTTAAAAAAAAGTGAAAATTTTAATATAAATTAAATATAATTCTTGATCACCTAAACAGGAATGGTTACAGGATTAGGCATTGATAATTGCCTTCAAGTGAGATTGCTCAAAAAACATACTTTTTCTGTTACTTAAAAAAAAACCTAAACAGCTCCATATCTACAGTCATCAGATTACAACTATCCATTCCTATTAACCAAGAGTGGGACTTAAGGATTTAAAAAAAAAAAAACCCAAACAACTGCACCAGACCACATCCAAAATATCGGAATGCAAGAACCTCTGGTCGGACACACATGCAGGCACAAACGCACACAGAATATGCACTTACACTGTTCACGGCTGTTGTTTCATAACACAATCAAAACATTAATGACACTTGTCATTGAAATTCCCGAGGTTGGATCATCACAAAATAAGGAAATGCGTACAGAGAAATGCCAGGTATCAATGTTCTAGCGAGGCAGGTAAAAAAAAAAAAAAAAACGTTAAGATGAACACCTAGAGTTGAATTACACAGCCATCGACGGAGCGCAAAAGGTGTTCTAGACGTTCTTCCATACAAGAAACAATATTTCATCAGATTTGCTGTTCTTAGTTTGGAGGTGAGAAGGGAGACTTGTACAATACCACATCAGAGACCGTTACAATGTAGGATCGACACTTAACATGGAGCATAAAGCTGTTAAAAGTTACAAGATTGCCTTATAGGTACATGTCCACCGGCAAATTAAAACATTTTTATTAAAACCCTCATCCTGCCAAAACCAGTGGTATACACTGAGGATCCCCTCTCCTGCATGAAACTCATCTCTCCTCATTCTCCACAGTGCTTCAAAATAAAACACATTTTAAAACAAATATGAACACTACAGCAAATCTGTTGATCAATACTGAGTTCACTTTACAGTATTGAGTGTTAGACTTGAAAAGAAAAAGAAAAATACACAAAAGTATAAGGACTCCCATCACCTCATTATTAACACTACCAACAAATAGAGTAAAAGGTTTATTTCTGATTACAGATAGTGCTTTAATATAATCTATTATTGTTATTTATTATTATTCACTCTGTTCTTGTTTTGTTCAGTGGAGGGAAAGAAGGTGGTCACTGGGACGAGGCTTTGGTGGCGATGGTGGCCACGCAGTGCTGTTGGAAGTTGGGTGACACTGCTGAATTGCAGCCCAGTCTCTGGCATGGACTCTTCAGTCCTTCATCCCCCTCCAAGATCCACGCACTGCTGCTGCTGCTGTTGTCGGACTCTTCCCCTAACAGGCTGCAGCACTCCTGGGAGGGGGCGCCGCTCCGCTCCTCTGAGACTGGAGCTGTTAACGCTGCCGAGGGGGGTGAAGCCAGTGGTAGAGGAAGATGGTCAGTGGAAGACTGGCCTTGGAGCACGCTGGTGATGTGGTTGAGGAGGTCAGTGAAGAACTCTGGAACACCCTCATATCCTGTAAAACACATGGAGAGCAGAGTTAGAGACTAGCCTGTTTAAAACATGCAGCTACCATTTAGCAGAGGTTTTCCTCCCAAGCAATGATAGTCACACAAAGAACATATTAGGGGACAGAGTACATACAGTGTACATACAGTACAGGGCCTCGCATAAGTATCCCCCTTTAACTTTTCATATTTTGTAGTGATACAATCTGTGATTGAAATTAACTTAATTGGAATTTTTACAATTTGATATGGAAAATATCTAACATTTCAAGGTGCAAAATATTATTTTCACGTGAGAAAGGTTCACAAACCAAAAAGCAGACATTTGTGGGTCAATACTTGGTAGAACCACTTTTGGGTGCATCAGCTCCTGATAGTTTCACCCATTCCTTAGCAGAATTGCTCAAGCTCAGTCAGATTGCATGGAGAATCTTGCCGCAGATTCTCAATCGGACTGAGGTCTGGTCTAGGCGATTCTAACAATTTCAGGCTCTTGGATTTGAACCACTCCAGTGAAGCTCTGGCAGTACGCTTGGAGTCGTTGTGTTGTTTGGAAGGCGAACCACCTTCCCGGTCTCAAATCTCTTGCAGCCTGGGTTTCCTCCAGGCTTGCCCTGTATTTGGCTCCATTCATTTTGCCCTCAACTCTGACCAGTTCATCATCCCAATAACATGATGCTACCACCACAATACTTCACTGTGGTGATGGTGTCCTCCGAGTCGACTTGTGCCAAAGCCAACGTCTAATCAGACCAGGGAGCCTGTACTGTGTTCTGCCAAGAATAAAATCAAACTTTTTGGCAATGAAAACAACCGGGGGATAAAGGGACCGCATACAGGCAAAAGCCTATAAAATATGGTGTTGGTTCATTAATGCTGCAGGGTTGTCTTGCAGCTAATGGGGTCAGGGACTCTTGTAAAGCATGATGGTGGAATGATGGTATCATGAATTTCATTAGTTGCAAGGATATTTTCATTCAAAACTTTGTTACCTCTGCCAAGAGGTTAGAACCTGGTCATAAATGGACCACTGAAGTAGACTAAATCAGAGTAAATAAAATGTACTGCTTCCTCTAAATTTAATATGCATTGAAAATCTATATTCTAAATGAAAGTTCACATCTGTAAACCAAAGATTACATATGGAGCTTGAAATGCTGTCCGTGTATGGATGATTGGTCCAAGATCCCACCTTGTCCACCAAGAAAAAGGCAAACAAAACATATAAAGCGTCAGTATAACATCAGTCTTGAAGTGAGGACAGCCAGTACAATCAGACCCATACACAGTGAACATATGAGTAACATTTCAAATCGTGTTGTGGTGGTGATCTGATCTACACTAAGCAAATTCACACAAAGAATAGGATTTCATTCACTTGACTACTACTGTGGCCCTGCTTGACAGGCTGATACTAAAAACCAGGGCTAGCATTTGTACAAATGCGTAACCAGTGTCTTGCAAACTGATGAAAAATCTGTACGTTGTGTATTGCAACAGAGATAACATCTGCAATACACCACATACAGCTGATGTGCTGAAACACTCACCAGGGAAAGCATTGATGTCAATGACCGCATGTTGGCCTGTCTGGTTGTTGATGATAACGTCGATGCCAAAGAGAGACACTCTCAAAGCCTGTCGCAGAGACCTGGACAACTCCCTAATAACATCATCGTTGGGTGGCTGGGACACACCCTCTACATTATCTCGCTACAGAGATGGGAACAAGAAGAGAAACATTTTAAATATGCTGAAACTTTGCTAGCGATTACATCCATAAAAATAAAAACATGTCCACTAAATTAGTAACAGAGTTAAAATTCATCTCATTTCAGTGAGACTTACAGATGTAAGGTCTGAGGATGACTCTGGTTTGGATACGTTATGGCTGTTGAAGAAAATAGCTTTGCGGTCTGAAAAATGGCAAACAGATGAATTAACATACTTCCCGAAATGCGTCTTTCCCAGAAAGTGTCTGATGTACTGTCTGAGGACGTGTAAGTGTGTGGACGGGCCACTAGGTTGCAGCAGAGGCCAGGAGCAGAGTAGAGCAGGCTCTGATGAACCTGACTCATAGCCAGACAGGAGGAGACAGAGAGGAATGTGGATCTGCATGGAGGACAGTGAATTCCAAATGTTTGCATACAGCTAACAGGGCTCTTCAAATGCAGCTGCAACTACTTTGCATGAACAGTAGTACATGCAAAGGGAGCAGCGGTGAAAACGATGACTCAGGCAGATTGCATGGTGAGTGAGGAATAATGAAGGCATGACGATCAAGCAGAACATTTACCAAGTAAAAAATGTCCACTAGTCTACAAGTTTTAGGTTGCAGCATAGGGCCAGACCAGCTTGTTGTACGTAGGAACAAACTCTGAACATTAGCATCAGCATTAACTTAACACTGCAGACTGGATGTCTAATAAAAAGCCACCCATTAATATAATATAGGAACATAAGCAGTGCTCACCAGCAGGGCCAGATGGAAAGTTCTTCAAGGAGGGTCTTTCCACCACGGTGTAGGACTCGCCTACCACAAACACCTTATAGAGCATAGCATTATGGTTGATGAAGCTTTGAATCACACACGGGGGCTTCACATCCTTCAGATCCTCCGCACTAAAGATAATGGCCATCTTCAGAGACACAGGAAAAACGGTGTATGAAGTACAGCGCCGCGGGAGAGCTAATTGTGCACATATTGAGTAGGCTAAAAGTGTTCCACAATCAAAAGTCATACTGAAGTGTTATGTCTGCCTTGTTGTTACCAAAAATTACAGTATTACTTTATAAAATACTATTAATTGGTACTGACGCAGAACCAAGCTGAGAACAATGGGGGATTGTGTGTGTTCAGTCTGTAAATATTTGATAACCTGTAGTTAGCGTCCACAGATTAGAGAGGTTAAGTGGAAAAAGATGGCGTCTCACCTCATGGGAGTTGGTTCCGTGTGCTACTCGTGTTTTGCAAACTGAGGGATAAAAAAATAAATAAATAAATAAATAAATAAAGACAGCATGTACAATGTAATAATTCATATGAATATTACGAATGCTAAACGCTCTGGCTTTGTGGATGTTGACAGCACGCAACAGATGTCATGCGATTCTGTCTTGCTGAAACATCATGACTAAATCTGATCATGTTTTACATCTCAGCAGCTTGCTTTATATTAAGTAAAACAAGCTGCCACTTCCTGTGTTCTTTTTATTTGTATTTCCACAGGAAGAGGAGGGACTTACTGAAGGGGAATGTAAGACCATGTTGTCTGATCTGTTCCAGTGTGTCTGGACCACACTCACTGTTCAGCACCATGAACGGAGGAGAGCAGATCCTCTCGTCTGTAGAGAGAAAGGAAAATAAGTGAAGATTTCAAAAAGAAATAAATAAACAAACAAATAAACAAACAGTATATCTAGCTGAACTGATGAATTCAATTCTGCATTACACCAAACATGAGGAAAAATAATATGCTCTGTTCTGCTTCAGCAGGAAATTTGTGTTTTGGCAGGAACGGATGTTCCCCTGAATCACCCTCATCAAACAACTATAAATTGCCTTTTCTGAAAGCTCTTCAGTCATCGGTTCAGTCTCTTCCCTGTTTACTCTGGTGGCAGAGAAACAATGACCACACAGCACTGAGCCCTGACTCCCTCTGCATAATACAGGAGCCAGCCAATAGGCCGAGTGCAAGATGAGCCACGAGTTCAAGGCTTTGTTTGAAAATACTGTACTCTCACTGTTCGGCATCTTGCTAGCAAACATTGTTGTGGGAATGAAAGGAAAGAATCAATATCTGTGAATGTGTAGCAGTTTTTGCTCAACACAGCAGTTTCACTGAGGAAAAATAATATGGCAGCCCAAGGATAACATGCATTACTATTCATTTACTGACTAGTTATGGGATACGCTCAGAAACTTTCAACATGTCTGTATTTAAAATGTCAGGATTTGATAAAGCTGATGGATGGAAGATTAATCAGACATCCCCGGGGCTAAATGGTATTAAGCAAGACGACTAACTGTAGCCAGCTGGCTGAAATACAGTACAATATTATCACGCCTTTTTGGGTCAGATCAGTGGCTCAGATACACACAGAGGCAAACCTAGACTATGTGGAGGCCCCAGGCAAAATAAATGTGTGGGGCCGCCCTGACAGATTTATACTGTTATGATGTCTTTATGTTACCCAGAGATTTTGTTGTGACCCCTTTACTTCCGTGGAGAAGGACATTTCTTTATTGAAAACAATTGTAAGAACGTAGAAAAACGAACAAAGGAAGGGGCTATCCTACGATTGCTGAACACGGACTCAAAACTGTGTCCCTTCCCCCCGTAACAGGCTCCCCTCTGGCACCTCGGAATAAAATACGTAGACCTGAT
The DNA here is from genome assembly GCF_001660625.3 of Ictalurus punctatus. NCBI lineage: Eukaryota > Metazoa > Chordata > Actinopteri > Siluriformes > Ictaluridae > Ictalurus > Ictalurus punctatus. Next base: position 15,246,759 of record NC_030424.2, on the reverse strand, counting down.
TGGTCAAACCCACGCCATCACATCATTAAAGGAAAGCATAAAATGTTGCATACACATATATAAACATTTTAACAAAATATTTCATAGGCTCCTACAGATTTAAAAAAAATTGTATAAATATATAAATAAAACTGAAATAGGACAACTAGATGTGGGTTTGTTTATCTTTAATTCATTCGGGATTATCTCTGTCACTTACAACTGTCCCGTTTCCTCTTTTCCTCCTTCTCTTGTTTTCCATTGAGCTCGTGGCTAAAGCTGGGGCATAATGATGTTTGACATGTCTGAGCTGGCGTATGATCTATGTGCACACAATTCCCACCAGTTCCATGCTAACACACCTAGGGTTACCAAGGGGCACACCACTGACTGTGAATTATGATCCTTGTCATGGTACTCAAGAACGTCATATTCCTTTTGTCTACTGACTCAATAATCTTTTTTTCCCCTCCATTTTTAGCAAAATGATTGCACACTGTAGCTTTAAGTTAATCCCTTATTAGCACTATGACTTGGCCCTATTGTGGTGCAGTGTGTGCCAGCCGATGTAACTGGCTACTCGCTTGCCATCCAACAGCAGGGCTTTTGTTATTATCACTGCTTGATAAGGACATTCAGGAGGTGCTGATACTACAGAATCATGACTACAGCAGTCCGATAAGATCACCATGCACGCTAATGGGCCTTTATAGGATTAAGGGCTTTATAATGCACTGTACAGGCTTTATAAAAGCTATAGTCACTATGAAAAAAACAAAAATGTACAATATGTTAAAAGATGTTTTATAAAATAAATAATGTCTTACTCTTGTCTTAGTACTATTAATACATCATTGCTTTGAAGTTGAATGGCTACAAGGAAGTGAAACCCATATAAATATGTCCTTATCGGCTAAATTTCTTGTAAGTAGACATTTATCTGAATCCTCATTTGCTTGCTTGTATTTTGTATGTAACCACGCAACACACTGCTCTCATGGCGTTGGTAGTTAGTCACTAGTTGGATTACACTGTACTCACTTTTTCCATTACACTCAATGTGCAGTATTAAGAAATGCTCTTTCATTAAAAAGATGGTTAGAGTGTTAAACCTGGCATTACACAGGACAACTTGAGCTAGCACTTCACTTCCTGTTTGGCTGAGCCAGTTGCTGTGCTGTTGAATGACTATATCATTGTCCCCCAAGAAATTCTGTAGGATTGAAAGTGGAAAAAAAAATTATAATTGTGGGTTTCTTATCAGAGCACACACATGTATCCACCAACAGAGACTTTTGTCCTCCTGCTACTCCTGAGGAAGCTTACATAAGACTTTTCATGCTAGCTAGGCACAGAGAACATCCTATTTTGATAAACACTGACAAGCTAGACGTTTCGCAGTGTGACCATGCACTAAAGAGTTTTATAGATTTTTTTTTTAAATAGGTTTTTTTCCCTAGTTCTCATAGGGTTTGTAGAAGCAGCATACCCTACATATGTGACTTTTTGATTAAAGTCGCTCAATGATCTATATCATTCAAAATTGAGGTTTTTTGAAGGCTTTTAGTATCAATATGTTAGCCTTAAGGTTATCTATAAGTTAGTGTGCTCCAAAATTTAGTCTCTCCAACACCACCAATATGGATCAACAATTTTGATGCCATCATTCTGCATCTCATTAGATTTTCTGTCCAATCAAATCCTCTCCAGAATCTGAAGTGTCCCGCCCCCAAAATCATAAAAATCACCTTGCCAAAGTTGCCGTTGTTGAGCGAGAGAAATATCAGCAAGCATGGGTCATAAATGTGTCTTTGGCTGTTCGAACACATGCGGTTTATTCAGTTTTCCAACTGTAAGTTGGTTAAGAAGGAAATGGCTTGAATTCACTCACTTTGAAGAAGGAGGTACTTGTGCCAGCTCATGACTTCGTGACAGTCAACACCATGGAAATATGCCTATCAAGTATGGCCTTGCCTGGGCCGTGAGATAAGCTAAATACTATTGGCTATTTAAAAATGGGGAGGAACCACATGATATGTCCCGCCCCAACTTCCTGTTTCAATGGAAATTACATCAACACATCGAATAACGCTGCACATTTCAAGGTACTTCAGAGGGGATTCATATAATTTAATATCCCACTTGCCAAAAATGTTATTATAAGTATTTGAATCATGGCAAAATCTAGTCATATATAGCCCCATTACAAGCTTTGCAAATTTGAAGGGAAAAAAAAAACAAGATCTGGAAAACTGATGTGGTAAGGTCGACAAGTTCTATACCATGTCAGGATCAGGACTAAAATTGGGAGGATTTAATATCAATCTCCAGCGCCGTCTAAACACTCACACAGCTCAGGAGACGTGTAAGAGCCGGCTGAGATGTTTACATGAGGAATGTTTACCGGATGGTTGAGAAGGCGAGCTGATGTCTGGAGTTCTGCCCTGTTTCTGCTTAAACAGCGGAACGGAAGGCCCAGAAACTGACTAATGGCATGGAGCGGACCTAAACTTTGTGTTTCACTTCCCAATGGATGTCTTAAAATACTCCCACACTTTCCATTCCTTGACTGGTCAACACACTTCCAGTTTCCAGAAATGCACTATATAGTACATGGACAATTATAACTAGACCTTGATTGTAAAATGCTGAATAACTGAATTACGACACTGTCTCAACAGACCAGATCACAATCTCAGGGATTTCTATGGCAACAAAATAAGGCCAGATGCACCAAGGCTCTAATCTTGTCTCAGCTGGTGTTGTGCCTAAATCTTCCAGCCTGCTGAAAGCTTCCTGTGTGATAACATTGCTTAGAAACAGGAGTTTATTTGACAGTGTATTCTGATTCAATTCTTCTCACACTTCCATAAGATGGGCATTAGAGATTTATATGCTAATGCATCATTTAATATCATTTTAAAGCTGAATGTTTACAGGATTTTCCGTGACTTGTCCCACGTGAACGTTAAACTTCAACGGTCTAACATAAAGCTATAAAAAATATATTTAAAAAAAATACTTCATTCCAAACTGGCTCATGAGTCTAACATTAAACAGGCAGGAATAAATTGGCAGGTGCTGGCAGAATCTCCTTGCCTTCCAGTATATAGCAAGCAGTATTTATATAAATCAAGTCCATTCTGTTCCATCCTGGGTCACGACATCCAGCATAATATGACCAAATTTGGAGTTTGTCATTCCTTTTTTTGTTTAAAATGAAGTGCTGTAAGAGTCTTTCTGCCTGACTCAGACTATCGCAAGAGTCCAAAACGAGTTATGCAAAAGTCTTAGACGAGGCATACGAATGTTCGGCTTTCCGTAACGTCTGAGTGAAATTCACATGCCTTGAACGGTGTGTTAGCGTGTAAAACTGTAACTTAAACCTCTTGCACAGTGTGATTACAGCTAGAAATGACGACTTGACACACTGTACAAGATGATCCCAATATAATCTTTGCCGAGTTCTGCAACACACTGTGTGATAATGTGTTCTCCATGTCAGATTATACAATCAACATGCTCTAATGATGAACCCTCGAGTAAAGAAAACCACATTCTGCTTACATCATCAGTTGGTGTTATGCCTGGCAAAGAAAAGTAGGTTGTTTGTGGCTGGGTAAAAGAGGACATCAGGCAATGTCCATTCTTTAATGTGTTCAGGTAATAAGGATATCTTTCTGCCTATTAACATGTGGGTATCTTTACAGCACACCACACGAGCGGCCAGACACGTACGCTGGTTTTTTCATTTCAATTTCTAATTCTATTTGTAGCTGTCTCATGAGTTTGACATAACTGGTGGCAAACTCCAGTGTTTAACCTGTGTTACGGCTTTTAAACCTGTGTTATAGCAGTGTTCTCTCAGAGTTAAATAAAAAAATTCCGACCACTGGCAGAACTTTGTCGTCAGCTCATTTAAGTCACAAAGGCACTAAATCGGCAGACGGTGAGCACACCACGTCACGCATCGTAAGATTGAAAACTCACAACCAAAGCATTCTTTTGCAATGTGCAGTTTTTTTGTATGTGACAGCAAAACTGGGGTGAAATCGTACACTATAAACCTGGCTATGTTAACCTGTAGTATGGAACATGCTTTCAGATCAGCACTTCAGCATTTATGGAGATAACAGGAATAATAGTGGGAACAGTGACTAGTGAAGGTCAAGAATTTTTTGTCTTGTCTGTCCATAGGATGTTGTTCAAAAACTGTACAGGATTTTATAAATGTTTTGGGTAAACCAATGGTTTCCATTTTGGTAAATGGTCTGCACTTATATAGCGCTTTACACTGTGTCTCATTCACCCATTCACACACCAATGGTAGCAGAGCTGCCATGCAAGGCGCTAACTTGCCTTCAGGAGCAACTTGGGGTTCAGTGTCTTGCCCAAATTACTCCACTTCGGTATGTGGAGTCATGCGGGCCAGGAATCGAACCGCAAACACTACGATTAGTGGACAACCCGCTCTCCCACCTGAGCCACAGCCGCCCTGTGTTATGATATTTTGTGGTAAACCCTCTGTCTTTTCTCTGTAGAAAACTTCTCTTGGGTGTTGACATGGACACAAATACACTTATTTCCTGGAGAGTGTTCTTGATATGGCCAACTGTTGTGAAGGGGTTTTTCTCTACCACGGAAAGAGAGAGAGAGAGAGAGCATCCTTCTGTCATCCACCACAGTTGTTCTTTGTGGTCTTCTGGGCCTTTGGGTGTTCCTGAGATTTTCCTCTTTCTTTTTAAAAAAAATCATATATTTAACCAAGAAAGCACATATTCCCATGTAGAAACCTCACTCACCGAGGCTACTTCTTCCATGGATACTTCTTGCTGCTCCTGAAGGACGCTAACAACAATCTGTCCTTCTGCATGGCAAGACGTGTTCGAGCATTCTCTAGCGCAGCGAGAGCAAAGGTCATGATCTGGAACACGTTGGTGAAGTTCTCTTTTCCTTTTTTTTTTTTTTCTTTTAAATGGCTATCCCTTTCTCACTCGTGTATTTTGAGTCTGGCTTTGTCGATTTCTTCCCTACTGGCACAGAATTCTTCATATTGAGTTTCACTACTTGATCTACATGAGGGAAGCAGAGCTCATCACACAGGCCAATGGGTTTCAGTTTTATCAATACGTTATCTGGTGAGAGATAAATCCACTTTACAATACATGCAATAACAAAGCGACAGAACTGCAAAAAGGCCTGTTTCAGATGGGAGCTCTTCTCTTTTCTCTGCAACTTTGTCGTTCTGAACTTCCTCATAAACTTGATACAGGGCTCTGTTTTTGACAAGCCGGTCAAAAACACATTCCGCATTTTGGAAAAAGTCCATTTCAGCAGTGCAGGTTTTCCTTTCATTTTCAAAACTCTCTCAGTGCAAAAGGGCTGGTCTCGGCTAATGAGCTAAAAGTACGCAGTACTGCAGGCTGGCCAGCTTTGAAGGACATGAACAACAGCTGGATGAAGAGAAAGCCAGAGCATGCAGAGCAGGATTTCTTGCCACTCAGTCTCAACAGACTCAACGCAGTCTTCTTGTTGTGAAGTAGATACTGAGAAAACGTTTCTTTAAACTCACTTTGACTCACTGTCCATTGACAGCTGATCGCAGGCATGCTTTACAAGCAATGTGCGCTGGACAATTTATTTTCAATCACTTTCTTAATAAATGTCAAGAAGCTTGCATTGCACTCAATCAGACACCGTAAAATATCTGAAGCACACTGGATACATTGTTCCGTTCCCCTTGTTTGAGGATATCCGGGCTCACCTTTGGGTTGAAGATCATCCAAGATACCTTCTAGTCTTTGGTCCTAGAACATTCATAGCAATCAATGCTTTCGTTCTTTGCATATGCACTTCCTATTACGTTATACCCGTTAGGTGTCACATTATTTCATGCATCTGCAATAAAGAATGTAGTCATATTGATTGCACCTTCAGCTTGTGTGGCTTTCTTGTGCATCTCAGTAGCGGCATGCTCCGTCAGCTCATTTTCACCTCCGGGCCTAATTGAGAACTCCTGATGACATAGACAGGGTGTCCCAAAAGTCTCCATACAGAGGCGACTATGTACACCAGCACCACATCGGTTGTGTCTTCGTCAGTGGACGTTCATAGATGTTCACTTCTCGGTTGGTTCGCAACACTTCCAGTCTTTTTGAATTTGTTAATAAGTTTGGCAACAGAGTCATGTGTGTTGTTGCCATGTTTCCTGTGAAAGTCCGTCGCAACCTGGCGAAGGCTTCCCGATCCAGCCATGAGAATCATTTCTATACGTTCTTTTTTGTCAAAGGCATTCTTCAAAGCTATCTGAAAAAAAATTATAAACATGAAAGACATTTTGCTAAAAAGTGTTCATTTCCCCTGTGTGTGGAGATTTTGGAACACCCTGTAGTACAGAATGCTTTGGTTGGATTGGCACTTACAGGCCCATGACCCATGGCTTTTTTTCTTCCCCTTGCTTGTTGTAGTCGTCTTTTTTTTTCTGACAGGCCCCTCCATTTTATGACATCTTGGACAACGAAAGCAAGCGAAGTGCTCATGAAAGAACACGCTAGCATTTGTGTAAATTACAACCTAAGAGTATTTTACATGTGTAGATACGTTAACGTTGTTGCAAAAGCAGCATAGACCTGATAGCGCCCTATGGCATTGATTCCAAAAAGTTATCTTTTAACATCTGGTGTTGTTTTACAGGACGGGGCAAGTCCCGTATAGGATGAGACATTTTTTACCCAAACGAAAGGCCAACCCGGATAAGACAGGATGGTTGGAAAACCTAGCTGTAAATGATAATTGGAATCACTTGGAATATACGTTCTGTTTATAAAACAGTTTTTCAAAATTCAAAAAACAGGACTCTCGTTTACAAAGCCTTATACTGAAGCCATAGACTTCCCTCATCTGAAACATAAATTATACAACTGATAATAACAAGAGCAGGAAGAAAGCTAGAATCTGTTGGTTCTGCCTACCTATCGAACACTTTCATGGCCCACCGTGAGCAATCTTCTGTTTAGATCCTTAACACAAAAAAATGTGTCTTAAAACATCAGCAGAGTCAACAGTTAGAAAAGAACAGTGACATAGATAAATGACTATATTTACACATGCTCTCTGCCTATGTGAAGTGTTGAGGCTGTGAGGACGGTGTTTGACAGTGCAATGGAGAAGTCTGCAAAGCTCTTTGCCATCAGCACAAACAACAAGAGGCCAGCGCAGGGCTCATATAAACACCACTAGGGGAAATGATTTCAAAAGCATAAGTTATGCTCGTGTCCTGTCGAGTTCACGGAGATAGGACATAAGACAGGAGTGGACAATGTTTAGGCAGAGCAAGGTGCACTGAGAACGAGTCATATGGAGGAAAGCCTGGTCAGACTCACTCACTTTCTCTGTAGAGAGCCACTTATCACACCACAGGGCCTCTTACTGTGACATAACTGGAGTAACTCAGAGCCTGTGCATGAATACAAACACAGCATTCATCCTGATGACTTGTACCTGTGAATGATCTAAAATACATGAACAGACCTCACTTTTTTAAACACTCCTACGTGCACCATATAGCACACACCTATAAAGTAAGGTAAAGCCCTGACTGAGTGACAGTTACAGCTTTCTACAGCAATATTTACAATAACAGCACGCATGTACCATGAGTTCAAATAGTGAATGAGAAGAACGCTGACAATCTCCCTCTCGGTTTATTTAATTACTCTCGCGGCTATACATAACTGCATATTCATTTGCAAAGAAGCATGTGACTCACATGACGAATTAGAACTCTTAATACTTTGCAGTTATGAATGCAGGACTTAAAGGTCCTTTCACCTTTTTTAAGCGACGCAAATGTATGACGCCATGACGCTTTCGAACCCGAACAATAGCCCCCTATGGAGCTGTTCACACCGGGCGCCATCAATCGTGGCGCGAAAAAGCACGATTTTTTCCCCCCGACCAGCGTGTCGACCCCCCTCCAATTAGATTTGAGCTTTAGATCACGTGCCCGGAGCCACCGCTGTTACACAAAAGGGTGCAACAGAGACTGGTGGCGCTATTTTTACAACCAGTGTAAACACAAAAGCAAAGTATTCCAGAAGAGAGAAGAGAATGGATGTTGAGTTCTTGGTATCAGTTGTGTCTCAGCACAGAGAACTTTTTTTTTTTTTATAAAACTCACAGTGAAATTCATTATCAAATCCATTTTCCTTCTTTTTCTGTGCTTCTTAAAAGTTTGTGTGCCTTGTGGTGCTACGCTACGCGTGATTCGTCTTCTCTGGTCAAAGACGATAGGCCGATCAGCTGAATAGTGGGTTGCGCCACCTAGTGTGCAGGCGTAAAATGCATTCTCAGTCAGAGTCACATATTGAGCTGGCGTGAATTAGCCGAAGGTGGTCAATCCTTTCACGGTCGGTGTGAAAGCGCTGTTCGTTGGCGGTTCTCTTTGCTTTATCGTGTCGTGCTCAGTGTGAAAGGACCTTAAGGCAGCTCATTTTCCCTTTGCTGTCTAATGGGCAGTGGTAGCTCAGTGGTTACAACGTTAGGCTACTGATCGGAACATCCTGAGTTCAAACCGCAGCAATACCAAGCTGTGACTGCTGGGTCCTTGAGCAAAGCCCTTAACCCTCAACTGCTCAGATGTATAAATGAGATAAATGTAAGTTACTCTGGATAAGGGCATCTGCCAAATGCCATAAATGTAAATCACAACATGTAGTCCAAACAATTTTGTACCATAAATATTTAACTACTAGAAAATATATGCAGGACAATGATATGTGAGAGAGGAACAGAAACAGACTGGAGGCTTACAGATGATTTAGTTACATAACCATCTGTCATGTGTGGCTGCAAAGTAAAAGGACTGACAGAATGCTCACAGACAAATATAGACACACACACACACACACACACACACACACCATGTGTGTGCAGGTCTGTGCCAGTTCAAGATACCTCTTTCTGGAAAATATTTATGTTGAAAAAGGCATAGTGGACAAACACAGACACGAATGAATGACAAATTAAAGGAAAAACCAGCATAAAGACTGGCATAAAGACTGGCATATGGTGGCTGTGGCTCAGGTGGTAGAGCGGGTTGTCCACTAATCGTAGGGTTGGTGGTTCGATTCCCGGGCCACACGACTCCACATACCAAAGTGTCCTAGAGCAGGACACTGAACCTCAAGTTGCTCCCGATGGCAAGTTAACGCCTTGCATGGCTCTGCTACCATTGGTGTGTGTGTGTGAATGGGTGAATGAGACATAGTCCAAAGTGCTTTGGGACCGCTAATGTTAAAAAAGCGCTATATAAGTGCAGACCGTTTACCATTAAAGGGTGTTGAGTGAGTTCAGCTAGCAGACGAGCTTCAGTCCACCTTGGCATAGATTCTACAGGTGCTTTCAGATATGCAGTGTTTAGACTGTTAAATCGGCGTTTTCCCCCTTCAGGCAGGTGGGAACACAGCAAACACACTTTCATACTCTGATTCCAAATCAGAGTGTAAAAATCAGACTGATAGGAGTGAAAATACTTAATAATAATAATTTCATCGTTCATTTCAGAAGATATTCTCTCAGTTAGGGGGCGTTCACGCTGGCAGCGTAGTCCGAAACAGAGCACGGTTTGCGTGAAAAACTGGCCATGTGAAAGCGGTCGTGCGGACCCGGAAGAGCACTGCGGCAAACATGCCCAGTGTGAAAATCACCGTAGTGTATTGATGATGGTGGTGGAGAGCGCTGCCAAACCCCTCACTCCAAAATCTCCCATAGGTGTTCAACTGGTTCAGATCAGGTGACTGTGAAGGCTTGTGATTTACATCATTTTCATGCTCATTAAGCTATTCAGTAAGCACTAATACTCCAATGTGGATGGGGCAGAAGAGACCACTTTTATCAGGATAGAAACGTTTTATCATTGTATAGAGGTGATCAGTTAGAATAACTTTATACTGAAATGCAGTGACCCTTCCCTCTAAGGGCACACATGGACCCACATCATGGCGACTAAATGCCCCCCAGAGCATAACAAAAAGCCAGCAGTTTTACATTTCCCTCGTAACCCATCTCTAGATCTACATCCTTTTGAGAATGGCCTAATTTAATTGAAGTAAAGGGATACCGGCTTAGTTTGACATGACTAGGGCTCTTTTCAAGAGGTTCAGAGAAGCCGATCTAATACGCGTCACAAGTTGCATCGGACACCGCAAATAAAATGAAGATGAAAATGAAAGAAAATAAATCAAACAGACACAGTACAGGCATTAGCTATACCTTGCATGCAGGCCTCTATTCGGTGGACCAGCTGGTAAGACTTGCAGCGGTCAAGCAGTGTCCTGATGGCTGGGAGTGGATCCAGCACTATGGTCTCAGGGTGAGCATCTATATAGTCCTGCAAATCCAGGGGAAAAGGTTACGTTCCTAAAAACACTCAAGAATTATGGGCTGATATCTAGTCATTATATTAGAGTACAAATGAATAATAAGGAGACAAAGGAGCCTTAGAAAAAAAAGACTACATTAAAGCACCACTTGTGAATGCACACACACACACACACACACACACACACACAGTCACGTACACACACGCACCCTGGGCTCTGTTACATCACTCACACTGAGCACAAAGCTGTCAGATCTGCATGAGCTTCTCTTTTGTACATAACATCCTTTTAAGTCTCGTTGCACTCTTTAATGCTCACGGATACACTCCGCACTCACACTGAAGCTGAGCTGATTATGAGGACACTATGACGTGGCTTCACTTTCCTTCTTTCTTACCATTTTACAAAACCGTGTATCGTTTTCGCCAGCTCCCGAAATCTTCAAGCGTGCACGCACATGTGCTGTTCATGCATGTCTGCGGTCAGCAGGAGCATCAGCATGTGAATAGGAATGCACAGCGCACATCTTGCCAGCACAGATCCAAAGCAAGAAAAGTGTTATGTAAGGCAATCATGCTGGCATTTGAAAAAAAAAATAATTAAAAAAAGAAAAGAAATTAAAAGAGTACTCTATTCATTTGGATTTTTTTGGGGGGGGGGGGCAGAATGATTTTACAGAAGACATTCTATTACCGGCTCTAAATAATGTGGATTATGATTGTGCTTCTTTTTGAAAGACTGTGTTACTTCTCTATTCTCACACACACACACACACACGTGGAAGTCATCATTTAAAAGGGGAAAGAAGGCTAACATAACAAAACGGTTTGTAATCATGTCACATTGTAGGTTGGTAGTGCATTATCTAATCAAAAATCATTTTTTCAAATCTGGTTTTAATCCTTATAAAATACAGTATGTATGCAAGCTACCAAAATATCCCAAATCCATTTTGTAGATGCACCTACTTATAAGACCACTGTGCAGGACAGGAAAAAATGATAATACTGAAAAAAAATCAGGGGTCAGAAAAAGAAAAAAAGAAAAAACCTAGGAGGAAGCTAGTGAATATTAGTCAGCTGATTTATCCTCATTATGTTCATCATGTAACACTGTATTATGAAGTAGTTTCGCTACAGCACTTACGACAGCGACAGACAAGTTTCCCCATTATTTCTGTATTTGCATTTCATTTATCATCTGATCATTTACAAATCATTTACATTTAGCAGGCTAGCTGACTCGAACGGTCTCGGGAGACGTGCAGAGCCTCGAGGAAAGCCGCGCCATAGAACCTGTGGTCTGGTGCGTGCTGTGTGCGCTGACATTATACTACTATGAACACTAGCTCATTCTGGAGGTTTCATAGTTTAGAATCTTACAGAATAAACACACACGCATTCCGGCAGGTCTGTGATGCACACGCTGTCACGGTAACAGCTCACCAGCTGACGGTAGCCAAAAAACAATCTCTTGTTGGAAATAAGGTTTTGCGCTTTTACTTAGTACTCAGGAACTGTGTCAGTTGGACTGATGCACACAATGACGTTTTTATTCTCAGAACACCTCTGTAACACTGTGCAGCTCCGAGTCGTGAATATTTACACCACATCACACTAAACAGGATATCGCAGCATCGTTACTATTTAGACATTATCGTGCATTACATATTGTGGGTTTGGGACCCAGGCTTGAACTCCTGATTATTACTTACTCATCTATTACTTTTCACTCGCATCCATGCAAAGAACAGTGCAGCACAATGTTACAAAATGTTCTTTCTCAAGTAGGGATGGGCGATATGGACTTAAAACTGTATAACGATATTTTCTGGTATTCATTGTGATAACGATATCAGTGACGATATAAATATAGTACCGTACACCACTGTTTTTGGTTACAAGTGATAGCTGTGATCTTCAGAGCCTCAGAAACACAAACACTGATCTAAAAGTAAAACAGATTTTCTGTAACCAAACCAGTTCCAGATTGTAGAGGTAGCTCCTCCTCCTCAGCGTCACGTCCGCCTTCCGCCGTACAGTACTTGTTTTCGCTCTGCACGTGAGCTGCGATTGGGTCGCAGGCCGTCGCACACAGAAATACGTCATCAACTAGGCTTTATCGTTATTATCGCGGGAAGACTCATTCTTATCGTGGGGAGAATTTCTACCGGTATATCGCAAACGAGAAGATATCGCCCATCCCTATTCTCAAGCAGCTTGCGATAACATTTTTGCATGAAAGAGGTGAATTATATTCAGGAGATTTGACTAAAATGTCTATAAAGCCCTTGACTCACTTCGCCTACTGTAATCAGCTTATAATAAACAATCCATGGAGTTCTCTTGTGCCACTACTGTATTAAGATCCCTTATACATCCTTATCCTGTACAATAAAGAGTGGGTTATCGTGCTCTAATTTACTCAGTTTGGGGTTTATTTCTCTTTCTAAAAAATGGTCTGAATAAAATGGGGATTAATTATGACTTTCATTTGAGCCAACTTTCCTCTTCCTAATCCAAACTATGGTTGTCCACTAACAGTTAGGTTCAGTGCCAAGTAGTCTCTCTCCCTTTTTGCACCCACTCACATGCAAAGCTTTATACTCCGAGATAGGTCTCAGTGAAGCAGGGCAAGTGTCGACTTCCTTATATGTTCAGAAGTGTAGCACCGTTACAGTTGTGTGATGCATGATCGATGGGTCCTAAGTGTTACTGGAGGCCAGACATAAGCCACACGTCTGTGCAGCGCAAGCAGCTTTCTGTGCAATCCACACCGTGTGCTCTGTATGTTTTACTGCCACAACATTCTCTTTAACTTTGTAAAGAAGGTTAACTTGCGTATTACTACTAATTCTCAGTGGGTGGAGCAACTAGCATTCCAGTTTTGACAACAAACCGGTTTTCTTGCCGCTAAAATTAAACATTCTATAGGGACAGAGTTTGTATGTAAAATTGACCTTGTGCATATATGCGTCATATTCTACGAGATGAAGGAGAAGCAGTGTGCTCTTTGACATTGCAGTAACAGTGCAAGCGCCAGGCTGTCTGCGTCCACGAAACAATTCAGACTCTCAAGCAGCATGGTGGATCGCCGGTCTCGTGCGTTCTACTGCCTTCACTCCGGTTGGTAGTCGCTGCCCCAAGTCGCGCCGAATTTGCATACGGTTACATTTTTCTCGACTTTGTCACATTGCTGGACACGCCCACATCTAGTCGCCAACATTCGCGGTCACTCGTATCGCTAGAAGTCGCCAGCTCCTATTGAAAATGAATGGTTTCCTGTTGCTTTGTGTGAACGTAAAGAGTTCAAGCATTTGACATATCATCAGGAAATCGTGAGTGAGTTTGAATCCCAACACTGCAACAGCTATCCGTTTCCGGGAGCCTAGGGAGCGATATTTGCTGTGTCCTCTATGTGGGAGGGATGGCATTACTCTCTCCCCTGTCAATCACAGTGACACTATCCAATAGTCCCCTTTCACAACGACGTCAGAAAACGTCCCCCTTTCCGCAAAGCGGTGTACACGGACTTCCGTTTTACCTTACGTGCGCTGGATACTTCGGGAAAATGCAGGAACGTGCTAACTCACACGGAAGGTACAGTTTAGAATAATAATGTTTACGTATTTATGGGTTCTTATATTTTGATTCTTTTCACCCAGCTTAGCGCTGAAGAGACGCAAAACGCATAGTCAGCTTGTGGGAGGACTGCACGCTAGCACATCTCTTAGTGTCTTTTCATTCCACGATTACCCATGATCCCCCTCGCTTAACTGTGACAGAAATATAAAGTATAAATCAACCTTTAGCCTTCCCTATCCCTGGTTGAGAGCTGAGTGGAATTTAGCAGGTGACGAAGTTTGGGAGAAATTCATGGGAGGGATGATAAAAAATAAATAAATAAAAAAAAGTTAATAAAAACACACTCGTGTGCCTCATATCTCATGCAGCTAGTGTTGACTTAAACGCTGTTTCAAATGAAAACATCTGTTCTGTAAGACGACACAAGAAACACGTCTGGTGCAACTGGTCCTTTGGGGAACAGGTTCTTTTCAAATGCATTTGGCACAATGGCATGGTATCAGTCCCTACACCAGCTAGACTCAACTGTCCTCTTTACTCCTCACAGACACCCTTAATATGGAAAAAATATTAGTTGCCAGGCAATGAATTATAATAACGTTTGTACGGCGGCCAGTTCTCACCTGCACACGCTGTACCAGTAACAGGGACTGTGTGTCGTTCTGGTCGGCCTCCAGGATCAGATCTGTCAGCTTGTGGATGATGACGTCTAACGGACCCTGCTCCTCCAGGGGCTGGCTCAGGTCAAGCTGAAGGCAAAGACGAAGGAAGCAGCTTAACTTAATCTGAACTTCTTCAGCAAAAATATCTGGATTTCACATTATGCTAAGAGCTGCGTGCTGTGTGCTGTGTGCTGATCCCTTGACATTTACTTCTTTGCAAGTGAAGCTGATATTTTACAATGACATTCACATGGCACTGTATATGAGCTACACTGCTTGCGCTGCACTTTCTGGTCTGATGTCTCTAATAAAAAAATAAAAAATCTATCAACAAAGACCATCTATATTAGTTTCACAATTTTAGAGGTGCTAGTGTTCAGACTCTGTCGTATGCATGAATAATAACAGTCCAGATGGCATTGGATAGCTGAAACGGAGATAAAGAGGGCTGTAAAACTGAAATGCACACTGGGTCAATTAGGCAGTGCTGAGCTGCTCAGGAAAAATGGGTCACACACACGGCTAGAGATACAGAACATGTTTATGAACGTGATATTGCATTTGAATTCCCCTGAGGCTGCTGTAGTAAAGTTTAGTCACTCATTCACCAAGAGGTACTAAGAGAAAACAACAGATGGGTGTGACTCCTTCAGTTTAAACTGTCAAAACCGAGAGAAATATTAGAGAAGAAAGTACTGCTTATACAAAAAGCAATCCTTTAAGTTATGTCATTTTTACATCTAAAGGATTTCAAGCAAGAGATATAATAACAACAACAATAATAATAATAATAATAATAATAACAACATTCTCCTCCTCCTACTACTACTAATATTAATAATACTAATACTACTGCACCTCATCCTACTACGAATACTACTACTACTACTACTACTAATAATAATAATACTGCACCTCCTCCTCCTAATATTACTGCACTTCCTCCTCCTACTACACCTCCCCCTAATACTTACAATAATACTACTACACCTTCTCCTAATATTAATAATAATAATAATAATACACCTCGTCCTACTACTACTTATAATAATAATAATAATAATACACCTCCTACTCCCACTAGTACTACTAGTAGTAGTACTACTACTACTACTAATAATAATAATAATAATAATAATAATAATAATAATAACACCTCCTCCTCCTAATAATAATAATAATAATAATAATAATAATAATATTACTACACATCCTCCTACTAATAATAATATTAATACTACTAATATTACTGCACCTCTTCCTCTTACTACTACTACTAATAATAATACAATTAATACTATACCTCCTCCTCCTACTACAACTACTTAATAATAATAATAATAATAATAATAATAATAATAATAATAATACTGGTCTTCTCCTCCTAATATTACTGCACTTCCTCCTCCTACTACACCTCCCCCTAATACTTACAATAATACTACTACACCTTCTCCTAATATTAATAATAATAATAGTAATAATAATAATAATAATAATAATAATAATAATACACCTCGTCCTACTACTACTTATAATAATAATAATAATAATAATAATAATAATACACCTCCTACTCCCACTACTACTACTACTAGTAGTAGTACTACTATTACTACTACTACTAATAATAATAATAATAATAATAACACCTCCTCCTCCTAATAATAATAATAATAATAATAATATTACTACACATCCTCCTACTAATAATAATATTAATACTACTAATATTACTGCACCTCTTCCTCTTACTACTACTACTAATAATAATACAAGTAATACTATACCTCCTCCTCCTACTACAACTACTTAATAATAATAATAATAATAATAATAATAATAATAATACTGGTCTTCTCTGACAGTTGTTTCCATGCGAGGAAGGTATTGTACACAACATGTTCACTCCGAATACACAATCTAATCCGTGCTTCTTTCTGATGTACAGTAAATGTAAAGGCTCTTAAGTCTTAACTGAATAACTGGATTTGAACTGACCATGTGTACATGCCCTAGGATATTTTGTCACTGAAGCTTTCTCAACGTGACTGCAATAACGACGGTTAACTTGAAGCCGTTCTTGTTCATATTGACACAAGTGGTGATTTAATCATGAAACAGATGATACGCAGGGCAACCTGACACACCCTGAAACATAAAACTGCAACATCTGTGACCTGTGCATGTCTGCACAAACATTTCGAGTCTCCTTCCCACTCTCCTCGGTCTCTTGATCACTAAATACACTGTTATTGCAAGCCCCAGTAATCATTAGCAGAATGTAATCAGCTTTTGCTTAATACACAGAAGTAAGTATCTCACTGCATTGTCTGTCTACGTGCAATTTTCCACCATAGCATATGAAAGCTAAATGATCAGAGTAGGAGATGCATGCCTGTTTTATTACATTACTGTCTCTCTTTCTTCAGGTATGCCTATGTACAGGTCCATAACCAGATGGAGAGCAAGTGCATATTATCTGATGAGTCATTCGCCCTCAGAAAGAGGGTGCGGAGGAAGCAGTGGCCACCAAGCGCTCTGAAATAAATACAGGGGAAAATGAAAAACTTAAATAATGACTCACATCACTTTGGAACGCTCAGGATCTGAACATAGTCAGGCTGCAGCCTTGATGTCCTTAAAACGCCAATCAAAATTAAAACATTTTTCACACACAAAAAAAAAAACAAAAACAAAAAAACCTTTTCCATTATCGTCACTCTAAACACTTTTCATGAACGGTACTAAAAGCCACCAAAGACTGCCCCCGTCACACTTTTCTGTTAAAAACACGGTCTGTTTTAACACGATGGGGTGAAGTCCAAAATAACACAGGGACAAAAGACACGTAGGAGGAGAGGGTAAAAAAAAAAGCCCCTTCTGTGCTGATGTCATTGCTCTTTAATGTTTCCCTTCATAAAATATTGACACACTGAGCCTGCATTCATATTTTATGAGCCCATATTAGCAAATAAGAATAATCTGCAGTCCGGTGATAGATAGACTCTACGGATATTAAATTATTCCTCTACACGGGGTTCGATAGTTTATTAAACTGCCACAAGCACCAAAGAAAGGGTGTAGACTTCCTGTGGGTTTCTACAAAAGTCATAAAGTGTTTCCATTTAAAATTGAAAATAAACCACAGGTTTTCAATTGGGTAAATATTTAGAACAAAGTAAAGTACATTTTCAATATCTTGAACATTTAATACT
This sequence comes from Ictalurus punctatus, assembly GCF_001660625.3. Taxonomy (NCBI): domain Eukaryota; kingdom Metazoa; phylum Chordata; class Actinopteri; order Siluriformes; family Ictaluridae; genus Ictalurus; species Ictalurus punctatus. Next base: position 15,228,934 of record NC_030424.2, on the reverse strand, counting down.
CAGGATTCTGTACTATTTCTAATTCCCTATTTAAATGTAAGCAAATTTGAAATATTGACTATGTTAACTGCTTTATTTGAAAAAAAAGGTCACGTTTTCCTCATACCTAATCTCTCGTGTTCAGACGACACTCCGGTGGGATTCGATCTAAAATGGTTCATAAAGACTTTCACAAACTTGAGTCCATGCCAGCTCGAGTGCACACTGTCAAAGTGTAAAGCGAAAGAATACTAAGAAACTCTGAAATTCATGTCAATATTTCAAAGATTCTTCTTTTCATTCAAGTTGTTGTCTGAAGTATCATTTGCATTGAAAACTGCTGCATTAACTGCTGAGATAACTGAAGCATTTTCACTAGCGCTCTCAGACTCCTGGACCATAGTGTTAATCAACCATAAAGTCAGAATTGTGTTTGGGAAGACCTGTATCTCGTTCTGAGGAGGTAATCGAATGATATAGGGAAGGAAATGGCCGAGAGAAGAATGGTGCAATTCATACCAAAGGGAACCTACTCCAGTGTTGCTTTATTATCTTCCTTTAAAAAAAAAGAACAACACTAAATAAATAAATAAATAAATAAACAAATAAATAAATAAATAAATGGAAATGAACTTAAGGGCAAAGAAACGATCAGGAACATAGATAATGAATTCCTTCCCACATTAAAATAACCGTCAGTCTCTATTTTCTTGTGGGAACGGTCAGTTAGAAGATGTTCACAAGCGACGATGTCATCAGAAACTGACCTCCCTGGTTCTGTAAATGTCAACAATGCACACAAAAAGCAGATGTGCTTACAGTCAGAAAGACAGGACATGAGCTAGTTACATGACTACGGCTACAGTGACAAAGACACAGTGCGGACGAGGCAATCTACAGATATCCTTATTGAATGATTTTCTCTCAGTCCTCTGTGGCCAAGGGGAAGGTGAACTGATGTGTCTCTGTGATGCACACAGACATACAAGGCCGGATGATTGTTGCTGCTTGTACAAAAGCCTGATTAGTTCAAGGCAGGGTCTGTGCTGTGTCTTTGAGAAATCCTTGGCGAAATCTGCACACCTTTAAAATGGAACCTGACTGTGCAGTGTCTGGATTTCAGCCAGTACAGGAGATTATAAGTTAAAGATGTTTAGTAAATACAGTCAGCTGCATGATTATTGGAGATTATCAAGCTCATCTCCCACTGCATAGCGAGGAAGTAAAAACCAAAACGAACACAAGTTTCAAAGCTGCGCGGTTTAGCTGCTTTTCTTTCAGATTCCTATTTGAAGCTTCAAGCTTTCAAGTGCAATCTTTAGACGCCATCACGATAGAAACAAGCTGTTAAGAAGAACTGCATAAAAGAAACCCCGCTTTAAAACACACAGAAGGTTCAAAGTTGACTGTAAATCTTTCAACAAGATGTGATTGGCATGGCCGCCCAGGGGCAATTCCACCTTGGACCACTAGAAGGCACCCTGACTGTCCTTGTAGAACAACTTCTGTTGTCTCACTGATTTCCTGTTTTACCATGCTCACCTGTTTGTTGTTTTTCTTGATTAGTGAACCTATTTAAAGTTCCCCGTTTTCTCACCATTGTTGCTGTGTTCAGGTCATGTTATGTTTTGTGTTTGTTTCTTTATTGCCATTTGATGTTATTTGTACTATGCGTAGTCTTTTTTGACAGTTTAAGTATTTTTTTTTTTTAGCATTGTTGTTTTTATTAGTGCTTAGTTTCTGGTTCCCTGGTGCTTCCTGGCTTTTTAAATACAGAAGTTCTACGTGCATCCGCCTCCATGGACTCTCCCCCGTGACATGCGGTCTACGTTGAAGTTCACAGATCACACAAAGTTAAGATATATAAAAGAGCTTAAAATGTTCACTGTGAAAGTCGACAATCCCTCTTACAAGCATCTCTAACCTACAATCTTACAATCTGATCATTTTGTACTGATCATTTTGAAACCATCCATCCAATTTCTGTACCCCTTATCCCATTCCAGGGTCTCAGGGCACAAGTTTGGGGACACCCTGGATGGGGTGCCAACCCATCACAAGGCACAATCGCACACACACTCTTGCACTACGGACAATCTGGAAATGCCAATCGGCCTACAATGCGTGTCTTTGAACTGGGGAGGAAACCAGAGGACCCGGAGAAAACCCCCGGAACGTGGGGAAAACATGCAAACTCGGTACACGCTGAGCAGAGGCAGAAATTGAATGCCCAACATGGGAGGTGCGAGGCAAACGTGCTAACCAGTAAGCCACCGTGCTGCACGTTTTGAAACCAGTTTTGCAGAAAAATATATATTGACTGAGCAAACTCTTTATCTTTGAAAGAAATGGTGTTCAAATAAACATCCCTCATTGCATGAGTGCTAATAATTGCTTACTTTCAGTAAATCTGAAGAATTTTATAGTATTGATAGGATACCACGGTGGCTTAGTGGTTAGCACGTTTGCCTCACACGTCCGGGGTTTGATTCCCACGGGGCCATGTGTGTTCTCCCCGTGCTGTGGGGGTTTCCTCCCCCAGTCCAAAGACATGCATGGTAGGCTGATTGGCGTGTCTGTAGTGTATGAATGGATGTGTATGTGATTGTGCCCTGTGATGGACTGGCACCCTGTCCAGGGTGTACCCCGCCTTGTGCCCGATGCTTCCTGGGATAGGCTCCAGGTTCCCGTGACCCTGAAGAAGGAGTAAGTGGTAGAAGATGGATGGATATTTTAGTTGGAAAACCAAAATGCTTACCTGAACCACTTCTATGCCTCGTTTCCTAAAAGAGAAAAACACAAAGCAGACATTACAATATAATCCTTGATGTTTGTACACTTACGCAAGAACAGTTTTATCTTTTAAAAATAAAAACTAGGGATACAAAAAATCTATATTGATGCATGATCTGTATAGACGATTGTTTAAAAGTCCCAACAAAAACATATCTGATTTCTGATATTTCTGATAGGTATGCAGAGATAGCATCTGCACACCTGTCTGTCTATCTAGTTACCCATCAATGCAAGCTTCTAACAAGCTCAATCTCAATTAAAATCACCTGCACAGTATTCCACACGAAAGCTACAGTGTGTCCTAAAAGTCTCCATACACAGTGGAGCACCACGTCGGTTGGGTCTTCGTCATTGGATGTTGGTGGATGTCCACTTCTCGGTCGGTCCGCAACACTTCCAGTCTTTTTGAATTTGTTAATATATAATAACACTGTTGCCAAAACTTATTAACAAATTCAAAAAGACCGGAAGTGGACGTCCACGAACGTCCACTGACGAAGACACGTCCGACGTGGAGCTGGCCAACATAGTCCCCTATGTACGTAGACTTTTGGGACACCCTGTATAAGATGTGGACAAACTGAAGTCAGCTTTACCGATATTACGACCCTGCTGACCTCATGTACCCCCAAACAAAGTGGTGTGTTAACCATGTTTCAACATTTCAGCATTAGATTTGCACCACTCCTGGATTTCGGTTTTTTTTTTTTTAAATCCAGTTTTCTCCCAATTTGGTCATTTATCAATTCGCTCAATCACTCAAGTTCTACTAAAGCTTAGTTCACATGACGCGATTATAAGCAAGTCGCCGAGCGTGCCGACAAAAACCATTCGATCGGAGGTGACTCGGCGAGCAAAAGTGTTGAAAAGTGTTGTCTCTGGCAGTGATTGCGGCGACGAGCTACAGCCAATGAGAGGGCAAGGTATGGGGTGACGTAACCGTGAAAAGGGGAAACCCGCGAAACCTTTTTACTCATCTCCAACTCTCTCTGTAGCACACACAATCCCTGCTTCCTGCACGTGCTAATCCATTCTTTCACCCACTTTCTTTTCCTTTTTGGGGTTTCTTCAGCACAACTCATCACACAAATACCTCGCACCGCTTGTTTCTGTCCTACGTCCATCTTCGAATAAACAACCCCTGTTTCACGCGTCATATATCCGTGCCACTTCTCACGTGTGTTTTCGTGAGCAAACGTAGTTTGGACTGCAGATAGAGTTGTCGTGTGTCAGATCGTGTAGTGTGTGACCCCCAGTCGCCGAGCGATCACGTAGTGTGAACACCACCACGACTTCATGACTCCTGATTACAAGACAGCGAGTCGTGTAGTGTGAACAGCACAGCGATCTGCCGACGCTGAAAGTCGTGTAGCGTGAACTTGGCTGAACTGGAGAGGGTGAACTTGACTTTTCAAGCTGCTGTGTCACAGGGCAGCTGAACACACTCAGAGGAGAGCCCTATATGCGCCGCTTCGTTTCAGTCTGACAGAGCAGTTCCATGCCTCTTAACCAGGCAGCACAGCCAATTATCTGCGTCACCACTGGGATCCAATCTCCTGAAGACAGGCATCTGTTGTGCTGCTCTTAAATTTGATCGCAGTAACCAAGTAAGCAGCAGACACAACGGACATATCCTGCGTATCAATTCGCATACTATAAGTCCTAAATATTAACCGGGATTAGGATTAGTGTGTCCTAAATCGTAGTCTGTTGAAATGAGTATCCCGAAAGTACCAGGATGACCTACTATTTACTGTAGATTTTCCAAGGGTGGATCCGTGGACACTTTTTCAGCCAATACTGCCCACAACTCCTTGTGTGAAGGAGGAGGAGTTTTGTGACAGTTTGCTTCGCTGGATTCATTCAAGCTGCAAACGTATGAAGCGGATGAAGTGTAACATCGGTGATGCGTATTTTACAGAGGTGTAAATTAAATGTGAGAAAATAAATCAAGAAACGGTGAATGAAATGATATAGTATAAATTACACAGGGAATAATAACTGAAGAAAAGCTGAAATGCAACGAGGAGTTTGTTTACAGGGACAGTGCGCATAACTAAGCAACAACGTTCTCTTCTGTTACATGACGTGTTAAGCGGCGGTCACACTAGACTTCTGGCATGCGAAATTTCTTCGGAGACTGCTGCGAATATGGGCGGCAACCGGTCGTGACGTCACGCGCCAAGGCGTTGGGTTTTTGTTTTGTTTTTTTTATGCGCTCATGGATTCCACTGTTAATACTCCGTCCGTTCCTGTACGCAATCCAGGCAGCCTCCTTTTTTTGATGTTGCTATAATCAGTGCTTCCTCTATCTTGGATTTTTCTGTGTCGATCTTCCATTGGTCACATGTCTTCACCTGATACAAATTCGCAGGTCAGAGCTCAACCAAACTTAAACTTTGGAACGCATCGGCATGCGAGACGTCGTCGTGTGAAGCTTGCGTTTCCGGGCTCCAGCGTTCGTATGCGTATGAGTGGAAGTCAATGGGGATTTTCGCAATGCTGAACGTTTAGTGTGACCGCCGCTTTAGTATGTCCAAATACTCGCATACTCTTTTGCTGCACACTCAAAAGTGTGCACTTTTTCCTTCACAAAAAGGAGTACATACTTTTAGTGCATAGTATAAGTGGGCGAATCGGGACGCAGCAACAGTTTCTTTGTGTCTGAGCACGGGTTCAGGCTCCTTATATGTATCCATCTAGTAGGTACTTTTATCCAATTTTATCCAAGTGAGGCAGAAAACAGTGCAAGAACGGAGCAGTGAGCACTTGAGGGCTTACAGTCCAACAGTGGCTCTCATACTACTGCTCCAAAGGACTAGGCCAAGCTGGAATTTATCTTATTTCCGCAACAGTTAAACAGTATAAGCAGCTAAGCTGTACTACCACTTTAACCTTGATTAGTTCTCTCTCTCTTTAAAAAAATGCTATTAAATAGCATAACATACAAAATACAATACATTCCTTAATAAATATTAATACTCCAGGCTGTATGTTTCCAAAGATTTTTTTTTTTTCTATTTAGATATGAGTGACCGTATGTGAGAGAGAGAGAGAGAGAGAGAGAGAGAGAGAGAGAGAGAGAGAGAGAGAGACCACAACAAACATAAACATCATCATTAAGATGTCTGCTCACTCATAGTATGGAAGGGCGGAGCATAAAAAATACATTTTCTTCAGATTCTATAGAGCTATACAGGCTGTACGTTATAACTGTGGGCATGTATTTTCATGTATAGCCAGGCTAGGATGAATTATTCTTAAAATGACAGCATATAGATCATATTAATAATGTAGCAATGCCTAAATCAAGCAATATCACAAGCTGCATCACTCTGACACCACAGAGACATGAGTTGTACAAACAGTAACATTCAGATAACGTTAATGTTCCTCCTGTAACTATCCTGTCGCAGCAGGAACGAGAACTGTACACGAGTGTACGCCGTCAGAGCTTGATTTCTGCCAGCGCGTGATTGGTGGAAGCACTGCTCGCACAAAAACCACCAGAGCTTCCTTACTAATCCATCAAATGTTTGGTTGACACCGAGCTAAATGTTTAATGATTTCCAGCGTTCATCTATTTCAGCTCCCTGCACTGAAAGTAGAACTATTCTACTTACCGAGTCGGACTACTGAACTTTAATCAGTACTCGTGAGGAATTCAGTACAAAAAGCTCCAATGGTGCCGTTTAAACTTTTAGCTTTCTAGAAAGAGAGAAATTAGTAGTTTCTTAAAATCTTTTATCATTATGTGCTGGCAAATAAATAAGTACATATGTAAATATTTCAATGATGTTCTTAATATTCAAACCGATCCTGTATACGACAACATACATGAGTGTAACACAAACATCAGCGTTCGAAGGAAAACAACTGCGCAGAAACTCCTTCGTCGCGTGTTTGTTTAATTATCATCCGTATTCCAGAGTTTCATCACGGCACACGCACTATTATTGCCAGCTTAGCTTTATATGGTTTCAGCAGGGATTCCCCACCGTCAGCTGTCTGAGACAGGAGTGTAACACACGTGAACACACGAGCATTCAGTTCGTTCAGGGTTCAGTACGTTCTGTGCTTTCCTAGTTGCCCTGGCTACAAAGGATCTGTCTAAAACAGCTATTGGATTAAGCTTTAGCGTGATGTGTTTGATGTGTGTGTGTGCGTGCGAGGGAGAAAGAGAGCGCGAGAGACTGCATTCATGGTCAGTCTACCATGGCTTTCTCACCAACTTCATCAGATGCCCTTTTTGCACAAAAGACCTCGACAGAGCGTAAGTATAAACAAAAGCCAGCTTTCAACACAATAAAGTAACCCTGAACTCAAAAACATGACTTGTAAATGATTTCCATACCCCTTTCTTCAAACTGCGCAATAAATCTGCTGGCACAGCCCTGTGTTCGTTAGATGTCAAGAAAAAAAAATAAAGAGACTTTTCCCTCAGTATTTCGGTAAGAAAAACATACCCATGGAGCACTACACAATCCCAGTTTGTGATGTCGCAAAACAGGATTAACTTCAGACTAATCATGTTCAATTACAGAATTATGTGGTATGTTAAGCTAGACTAGTTTAGCTAGTCTGAAGTACTATTCTGACAGGATAAGATTTCCAGACATTTGTGAAGTAATGTTGCCAGAGTGTTATATGTACTCATTTTAGTTACATACAGCCTGCTATATTACAAATATACAGTTGCAATCAAAATTATTCAACCTCCATTGCAAATCAGGTTTATTGTCAAAATTTACCTTCCAACATTACAATGATCCCAAGCATACCTCAAATTTCACCAAGGTTTGGTTGCAGAACAAGTCCTGGAAGATTCTACAGGACCATCACAGTCACCTGACTTAAACCCCATAGAAAATCTCTGGTGGGATTAGAAGAAGATGGTTGCAACACCAACCCCAAGAATATTACTGAACTGGAGGCCAATGCTCATGAGGAATGGGCTAAGATCCCTCAGGAACGCTACCAGAAGCTATGCATCTCATTTGCAGCAGGTCATAACAGCAAAAGGGTGCTCTACGAAGTACTAAAGATGCTTGCCATGAAGGGGTTGAATCATTCTGAGACTGGAGAAGTCATTAGAAGTTGCATTTTCAGTTGAATTTGAGGAGGTCATATCACAGCAAACCAGTGACTACATTTCCCATCCTGCACTGCAGTCTACAAACATGGCCGCCATGGACTGCAATTCCCAGAACGCACATTCATTCTAATCACAGCTGCATCAAATTCACAGCACTCACAACCCCAGTATAAAGAGACTGTTTGAAGACAATGACTTTGCGAAGTATTGAGTGTATTCACCGTGCCGAGCCTTTGTTCGTGTTCCATTTTATGGTTTCCGCTCTTGTTTCTCGTTCTCGATTCTTGCCTTGCGTCGTTTATGCCCGTTTGCCAATCGCCTGACCCATTGCCTGTTTTTGACCACGCTATTGTCTCATGATTTGGATGTCTGCCTGTGTCTCTTTATTAAAAGCTCTTATCTGCACTTGCATCCGTCCTAGTCTCCATTACGTCCCTATCATGACGGAGGACAACACTTGAAGCATTCATTGTGTCAAACTATTCCAATTGCTTTTGTTTGATTTGTTCGTCGCAAACAGCTGCAAGTCTGTAAATTTTGACAATAAACCTGATTTGCAATGGGGTGGGGGGGTTTGAATAATTTTGACTGAAAGTGTTTCTAGGCTGAGGAAATGCATGAGACCAGCTTTCCCACATAATAGAACACGATCTTCGCCAACATGTCGGTTCAGTTTTTACACGTTCTTCAACAGTAGCTAAAAGACGGTGAACTCTTTCCAGATATGGGAGCACACACAGTTCATAAAAATGAAAACGAATCACAAAAATCGACTTAACTCTTAATAAAAAAAAATGTGCCGGCCAAATAAATACGTATAAATAAGGAATATATCAACGCACGTTTCAAGGCTATGGGTTTGAGACAGATAGAACAAGAACACCAACCGAGTTTATCCAAAACTACAACTTCAGCACAACACTGTTCGCTTGATCACGTTAGTCAGTGTGGGTCAAAAATACATGGATATACAATTCAACAGTCATCCAGTGACTGACAAAAGCTCACCGCTTACAGTGATCACATTGTTCTGATGTCTTCCCCTCTTTTTCCCCCTCTTTCTCTCTCTCTCTCTTTCCCTCACACTCTCCTTTTCTGATGCTGAGTTAATCAGAGGCAATGCCTGTTCTACACATTACATAACTATTCATTCAGCTGGAGACTGATACAGTGAGATACAGCTTGGAGTGTGAAGTTAGAGAGTTAGTCTCAGTCACACAAACGTCCAAATGTGGGTTACAGGAGCTCGTTTTCCTCACACACACACACACACACACACCCGCATGAAGCCAGAACCTTTTGTCGAGCCAACAATTCTGTTTGCTCAGGTTTCAGTGGCCACAAAAAATAAAACACAGCACACAGCACCTCAGCACAAAAGCCGCTCTTCACCTGGCCTTTCATGCTTACTCAGGTTTCCTTTGCTCTCATTGTCTGAATGCTGACTAACATGGCTCCTCTGTGGAGAATAAGCCGATCACCAGACATAACCGGATAATACACAACTCCAGATATAATACATCATGATCCAACACATACGGTCTGGGAGTTAACCTACAGCTACAAGTGTTTCAGAAAATGTAATGAGGATGCAGGATAGACCTGTACTGTTGGAGAAATCACTGCTGCAACAGTGACTACGTTTACATGGACAGCAGTAATCTAATTATTGACCTTATTCTGAGTAAGACAATATTGTGATTAAGGTGTTTACATGAGTCGATTTTAGAATACTCCTTTCATGTTCCTGTTTTACACGTTATAGAACACAGCTGGATTAACGGCACACGTCATTACGTCACCGCGCCACGCCGTTCCGTTATGGTACCGTATACAGTTTTGGCTGTTTCATTTTTAATTTTACGAAAGCTTCAAGTGCGGTTAATTATTTGTCATGCTGTATGTGCAAATAGACGACTGCTTGAAGCCGTGGGCTGCGTCCCAAACTGCGTACTTACCCCGAAATACATGTATCTCGCTAACTATATACTGTAGTAGGTAAGTACGTGGTTTCGGACGCAGCCGTGCTCTCTTGTTTGCCGTCAAATAGTTGAACACTGCCGTGTGTGTACGTGTCCTGTCGCACAATGCGGTGAAAACTCCCACACGATGTTAATAGTATGATTAAGGTGTGTACATGTCTGTAATGCACTTCCATAATGCAACTAAAACAGGAATACTCCACATGTCTTAATTCCATTTGTGTTTACTTCGAGTATTTTTTTAGTCTGATTAAGGGCATCAGTAATCGCTGTTTACATGCTAGTTACTTAATCAGAGGATCAGCTTCACGTACTGAGTGATATTTAATGAACACAAACGTAAACAGGATCTAACTTCATGCTGATTTAGATCTGTGGTTCTCAAAAAGGAAATAAAGTGTAATAAAGTAGTTATTATAGACTGAATTGAATGGTTATGTATAAATAATGTCGACGTGAATCTACACCTTTGAAAAACCGTGTAACTGGTTAAGACTCTAGTTGTGTAGTTCAACAATAAAAAAAAAATTCTAACTGCTCTGGTATTTCTTTCTTTCTTTTAATGTTGATATATACAGTTTTGTGCAAATTCCATATTTTGTAGATTTTTGAAGTGAAATGAAGTAAACACAACCTTTGCAGCAAACTATTTTAAAGAATAATATTTTTCTGCAAATATTAATGCACAATTACTTATATTTGATAAAACTTTAATAAATCGTTTTATTACATAAAAATAAAATAGCAATTGTGGCATATGCAAAAGTTTTGGCACCGTCCCAACTCAGTACTTAACAACACAATTGGCATACAGCTTGCAAATGCTTTGTGTAGTCAGTTAGGTGTCTTATTTAATCGTTTTTAATCCACTCTTCCTTACAGAACACTTCTATTTGTGACATTTTTGAGCTTGTCTTGCATGTAAAACATGTTTAAAACCTACCCACAGATTTTCAGTGGCGTTCAGAGGACTCTGAGGGCCATTACAAAAGCTTCAGGTTGTCTTTTTTGAAGTAATTCATGGATCACTGTCTTATTGTTTAAGCCGGCCTCTTTTTAGCTTCAGGGTTTTTTGTATTTTTTTCACTAATTTCCATAATTTATTGCTATTTACTGAAATCTATTCTTCCATTTACGTGTGCACTGTTTCCTGTGCCACTGCCTGCCACAAAACACCAAAGCACAATGCAGCCACATCATGCTTAATAGGTTTTCTTTTCATCAAACGCGTCTCCTTTTTTCTCCAAATATAGCATTGGTGATTGTGGCCGGAGAGTTGCATTTTTAGCTCATCAGTCCACAGCACTTGTTTTCAAAATATCTCTGGCTTATCTAGATATTGTTTTGCATACGTCAGATATTCACTTCTGTGACGAGGTTGCAATGCAGCAGAGAACGGCACACCATGACTCCTGTGTCAGCGAAAAGGTTCCTGCAGGTCCTTCCTGTCATATGGGGGTTTTGCTTTGCCTTTCTGCCCTGCATGCGGAAGTTTGTTCTGAACGTTTTCTTGGTCTTCCAGATTCAATTCAATTCAATTTGATCTGTATAGCGCTTTTTACAACGGTCACTGTCTCAAAGCAGCTTTACAGAAATACATAAAGACAGGATACCGATTTTAAGTGTGTGGATTAATCCCAATTGAGCAAGCTGCTGGCGACGGTGGCAAGGGAAAAAATCCTTAAGATGTTAAGAGGAAGAAACCTTCAGAGGAACCAGACTCAGAACCCATCCTCATCTGGGTAACAACGGATAGTGTAAAAACAGAGCTTGTCTTGCCTTCCACAGTTTCTAAATGGCATTTCAGACAAGTAGAAACCGTGACCTGGGAGCACTCGGAAATCTTCTGATAACCTTCCTCTGCTTTGTAGGCATCGGTTAGATTCATTTTCAGACCCTCAGTCTGCAGTTTAGAGGAGCCCGTGGTTTTTGAGTCTTACAATAGCACATGGTCTGAATAGTCAGAAAATATATTACACTCTGGAACTGTTATTCCTAATGGTGATTCTTTACCTGCCTAAAAGGTAGGTTGGAGACTCTAATGACTCAAATTAAGGCACGAGTTCATTAAGTTCTGAGTCTTTACAGGAAGGGTGTCCAAATATAGGGTGTCCCAAACGTCTCCATACATAGAGGAAATGAACACTTTTCAGCAAATTGTCTTCCGGAATTTTTCATGCTTAGTCTACATTCTATATTTTTCCTGATAGCCTTTAAGACCGCCTTTGACAAAAGAAGGACGAAGCCTACAGAAATCATTCCCCTGGCTGGATCGGGAAGCTGTCGCAAAGTTGTGCAGAACTTTAACAGGACACGTGGCAACAACACACACGACACTGTTGCCAAACTTATTAACAAACTCACAAAGACTGGAAGTGTTTTGCAGACCGACCGAGAAGTGAACGTCCACCAACGTCCACTGACGAAGACACAACCGACATGATGCTGGCATACATAATCCCCTGTATATAGAGACTTTCTGACACCCTGCATTTGCACATGCCACAATGACTACTTTTTCATCGGTTTTTACATGTTATGAATTATAACGCAACTCCCCATTAAATAAATGTATGTATTTTTTCTCAAATAATTTGCTGCAGTGGTTCAAAAATCAATCAAACGTGTTATTCGGCCAGGGGTCCCCAAACTTTTGCATTCAAATGTACCGTTTCCTAATGCGACTAAAATATAAAAGATTATTATATTTCGTAAAATAAATATTCTCCAGTCACAAAGGTTATAACACTGTAATGGGTTAATGGTTGCAAATAGTTCGATAACCTTTCAGCCAAGTAATAAAACTCAACCTAATTACATTACACGCCTTTAAATGTACCTGAAGACTGTAAAATGTATTTGAAGCTGAGACTCTTTTTTTTTTTGTAGTTAAACCTTTGTGTAAGGAGTAATGATATTCAACAGAACAGACCTGCAGCTGATAAGAAATGCCACTGGATCTGATGACTAATCTAACAGCACACTTCATGTGAAATTCCACAAGGGAAACAAATTACACAGTCCAACCTAAAACGGTTCACTGTGTCATTTGACTGTCGCTGATTATATTGCGCAATACGTCTATTATTAAACCAGTTGAGACTTATTAAAGCATGTCATTTAAAGCTATTGTAACTGATATTAAGTAAGCATCTTTCAACTTCTCTTCCTGTGGCTTATGATCAAGCTTCTTCCATTCATTTGTCCATAACGGTATGTCATGAATGTCATGAAATGTCATGAACATTGACATTTATTTGCTATTTATCAAAGTAAAAATGAAAGTAGCCTATGGACATGATGTAAACCTGTGATGTAATGATGTAAAGTGTAATGATGCTAGGTTCATAAGTTCCTCGGATGTTGATGTTCAGCTGCGTTCTAATGTGTTTGTACCCGTCTACATGTCTGTCACTAGGAAGTACGTTTAGATCAATAATCAATCTTCCTTCGCCCACCGAAAAGAGTGAAAAGATTAGTAGACCTGTTACTAAAGGTTAGTAACAGGTCGGACAATTGGGTATCAAAATGATTTTCTAACTTGCACCTAGTCACTGTGACGAACAGAGACGTTCAGTGTAACTCCGAGACCGTGAACTCTGACTACGTTTACATGGACAGCAGTAATCTAATTATTGACCTTATTCTGAATAAGACAATATTGTGATTAAGGTGTTTACATGAGTCGCTTTTAGAATACTCCTTTCATGTTCCTGTTTTACATGTTATAGAACATAGCTCGATTAACAGCACACGTAATTACGTCACCGCGCCACGCCATCCGACGTTCCTCCAGAATTTCACGTATCAACATACAGTTCGTCTTCGTTATGGTACTGTATACAGGTTTGGGTGTTTCATTTTTAATTTTACGAAAGCTTCAGGTGCAGTTAATTATTTGTCATGCGATACATGCTAATAGACGACTGTTTGAAGCCATGGGCTGCTTCCCAAACCGCATACTTACCTACTATATACTATATAGAAATACATGTATTTACCTTCTATATAGGAAGTAAGTATGCGGTTTGGGACGCAGCCGTGTTCTCAGTTGCCGTTGAGTACTGTTGAGTACTGCTGTGTGTGTACGTGTCCTGTCGCACAACACGGTGAAAACTCCCACACGATGTTAACAGTGTGATTAAGGTGTTTACATGTCTATAATGCACGTCAACAATGCGACTAAAACAGGAATACTCCACATGTCTTAATTCGATTTGTGTTTACTTCGAGTATGAGTTTAGTCGGATTAAGGTCATCAATAATCGCTGTTTACATGGTAGTTACTTAATCAGAGTATCGTCTTAATCGGGTTAATATGGGATTATTGTTGTCCATGTAAACGTGCAGTCTGATTGACTGTAATTCCGGTAGCACGTGAATGCAGCATTAAATGAACCGTTAAGGAGAACAGGATGAAGCTCAGGCAAGCAACAAGTGAACTGTTTCTCATATTCAGAGCCACAGGTTAGATATGATGTACTTGCACTGCGTTGTACTCACCTGCACATGTCGGCGAAAGCCAAAAAGTTGAGCTTCTTCATCTTCTTCTCGCTGAGCCAGTAGCCCACGCGTTTACCCCGCAGAAACGTCTGCATGTCTCTCGGTCCAGATCAGCCTGCGACTCGACGTTAGAGCTCCAGCGACTCCAGGAAACCGTTCACTTACACACAGCCCTGCCAAGACGAGGCAGGAGAGCTGGTTAGCTAGCTACAGGAGAACTGACAGATGTACAGCGAGCGTGTTAACTGTCATTTACATAACCGTTACAAAGCTAGAAAACTCCGACTTCAACCTGAAACCCCACAAAAAAAAAAAAAAGAATAAAAAATCCGACCAGCGCTGAGTAAAGTGATGCTGCTCCGGTTTAAATGCTAATCGTTAACAGTCATGACTACAACACCGTGAGGAGGAGGAAGAATTCATTACACTAGCACGATGAAACAAAGCGCTAGATATGATACATACCCGGTCTCGTTTCGACCGTTCGGGAAATTTCTCTAATGTCGGCTGGCTAACTTGTTTATTTCACCCGTGTGGTGTGAGAAACACATAGCGTGGCTAGCTAGCAGCAACATAGCGCATCGTCGCTTAGTTTCTCCTCAGAGCCGTTACACTACTGATGTGGCAGTACATGGCTTTAGGGTATAAATGACGCACCGCTCTGTATTTACAGCTTGTATTGAACACCACTGGCCCACATTTGTGACGGAAATCAGCTAAACTTGTTCAGTTACATACCGAGCTAGCTAGCGAACACATCTCCCATTCTGTCGGATAAAGCTGCCGGGTTTAGTGAGCTGGAAGCCCGGGCTGCTTCATTATCTCTCCCGGTGAAGGTCGCAGTCAGGCGCTGAGACTAAACACAAAATATGAAGTCCGATCGCGTTAGAATTGCCAAGTGAACCCCTGGACTGATCACACCCTCGTTACGTCAGGCCGGCCTCGTTCAGTCATACCGCCATATATATATATATATATATATATATATACACACACACACACACACACACACACACACGTACACACAGCGCCCCCTGCTGCTCGACAAAGTGACTTTCTGTTGTGTATTTCTGTGTGTCCTCTAGGTTGCGGAATTGTCCTCCCAATCCTGTTTTTCACATTCAATCTTTCATATTCATCGGATTAAGGCGCAAAATTCACACACGAAACAATTCCATAACAAAGCTTAATTTAACAGTAATTATAAACAGTGTATTACAACATTTTTGATGTTTAATAAAATGATTTTTTTTTAAAAACTTTTAAAACATTTTCACATATGCAGTTCTGACATTTAGGAGCTTGAAAAGGGATAATAATGCTGATAATGAAAAGACTTCAACGCCAATCTCTAAATTACAATCAATATTTTCAGCTATATATGTAATGTTACATGTGTCTACAATATTACACGTGTGTAGTGGAACTATGGATATTTCAGTAAATAAACACACTATAAAATAAACACAAATAAACTAGACTGAAGACATTTGGGTTTGGATTCATTAAAAGATGAATATTACAGCTTTAATTTCCTGATATTTACATCTAGATGCGTTATACAACTTAAAACATGGCGGCATTTGGTGGCAGACCACCCGATTTTTAGGTGAGAAAAGTTTATAGTCTGTAAATGAAGTAAATTAAAAGGAAGTAACACTTAATATTTAGTTGCATATCCCACTGACATCACCAAACTGTTCTTCTTTTGTGATGATTTTCCAGGTTTGTACTGCAGCTTCTTTCAGTTGTTGCTTGTTTCGGGGGATTTCTCCTATTTTAGTCTCTCTTTTTAAGTCTAGAAATGCTTGCACAGTTAGGGTAAGGTCTGGTGCTTGACTTGGCCAGTCTAAAACCTTCCACTTTTCCCCCTGATGAAGTCCTTTGTTGAGTTGGAAGTGTATTTTGGATCATTGTCTTGCTGCATGATGAAGTTTCTCCCAAATAGATTGGATGCATATCTCTGTGAATTGGCAGACAAAATGTTCCTGTAAACTTCTGAAGTCATTCTGCTGCTACCATCATGAGTTACATCATCAATAAGGATCAGTGAGACTGTTCCAGAAGCAGCCATGCAAACCCATGCAGATCCTTTCTTTCTCCGCACTTTGGTTTTTACATCACTTCGGGAGAGGTTAATCTTGGTTCTAAAACTTTTGTGGCTCATCTCTGCATTTCTTTGTGAATTCCAATCTGGCTTTCTGATTCTTACTGCTGATGAGTGGTTTGTATCTTGTGGTATGGCCTCTATATTTCTGCTCTCGAAGTCTTCACTGAAGTGGTGGGTTGTGATACCTTCACCCTTTCCCAGTGGAGGTAGTTTGTGATGTCACTACCAGTTGTTTTGGAGGTTTTCTTCACAGCTCTCAAAATGTTTCTGTCATCAACTGCTGTTGTTTTCTTTGGCCAACCTGTTCCATGTCCGGCTGTTAGTACACCAGTGGTTTCTTTCTTTTTGGCATATTCCAAATTGTTGTATTGGCTGTCTAATACTTGTGCAATGACTCCGATAGATTTTTCCTCTTTTCTCAGCTTCAAAATGGCTTGCTTTTCTCCCATAGACAGCTCTCTGATCTTCATGTTGGTTTATACTTTTTAACAACTAATGCAGTCTTTACAGGAAAAACACAGGGCTAAAACCAAGAGTTTAAACAGGGCACATATGGGCAGCAAGAAACACCCATCAGTCACATGTTCCAATATTTTTTTATCAATCAAAAAATGGGTAGGTTCAAACAAAAACTGTTTATTTACTTTTTTTTCCCTCATATTTTTCCCATAATCATGTAACTTTATATATTGCTAACAAAGCCCTTAGAAGAGGGAAGTGGCAGCTGGTTTATTATTTTTTATTATTTAAAAATAAAATACTGAGATGACTAGTCATATTACCCAGCAGACAGATGTTTATTATGTTTGTACATCTGACTTTTCACTGAAGCCCAGAGGATACACTGTCACAATGTAAAAAATACAAATGCACAATACAAGAAGTTCAAGAAACACACTGTACAACATAAAAATATATACTTTTCATAATTTTTGGAACAATCTGTACAACTGTTTAAAATGTATTTACAGACACTTAATGCATTTTCAGGAAGAGAATTTACAATGGATGAAGTAAAAAAATAAAAAATAAAAAAAAAGCAAAAGCAAAAAAAAAAAAAAAAAAAAAAAGCAAGTGCTTTTGACTGCTTTTCACCGTGCATGGTGATCGCAGCATGGGCTTTTCTGTGTAAGTGTTGCTGCTCAGCGTCGTGCAGCAGGACTTGCCAAAAGGCTCAGGATGGATGAAAGGCAATGCAGCTTCTCCTTAACCAGCTCAGGTAACTTCTCATTCTCCTTATACCTAATCAGAGATAGGTAAGGTCAGGAATAAGCAATGCTTATTAAAAAAAAAAAAATCACTATTGTTCTACATTGTTTTAATAGGAGTGCTTTACCGGGTGATCTGTCCTTCAGGAGAGGTGAATGTGATGCAGGAGACTCCTGCCTGGACCACCAGCTGGGATCCATCATTAAACTGAACCCATACTTCTCCACTTGTTAGCTAAAGATGAAATAAAATAGAAACACATGATAATTTGATTAAGAATTAACTGCTTTAACGTATAGAGTGATGATGATCTATTTCAGACAAGGTGGGTTTTGTGCGAGATATTTTTAAATTTTTGCACTTCATGTCTGAAGAGATGCAAGAGCAGTAAACATTTCACCTGAGAGGCCCAGCCAATGTTGGGTACAAAGAGGGACTTGAGCACTTTTCCTGCGCTGACACTACATCCATCTTTGGCTGACTGCGGTGAGCTGCCTTTAGCCAAACTGGTTGTCGTAAAATCAGACCCACTGTAGGAAATCATCTAGTTATGTAAGAAAAAAGAAATAAAGACAAATATATTCAAACCTGGCATTTGTAACATTATACACACACAAAGGCATCATAAGCATACTTTAAGCATGTCTTACAGAGGGGGTGATGTGGGGTTGGTGAGGTGGACTTAGGTACACCTGAGCAACCTCAACAGGAGCTGCAGGAGCCCGATGAGAGGCAGGCTGGGCCACTGGGCAGGACGAGGAAGAGTTAGTGGGCCTCCTAAAAAACCACACGTGAAACAAATACATGCAAGAGTGAGGGTGAGGCAACAGAAGAGAAATTGTAGTACAGCAGTCCTGCTAGACATTAAATACAAATGATGTGGAGAGAAGTTGCTATCTTAATGTATGTCAGAGACTGAGGACTGGAAATGTTCCACAGTCTGAGGAGTGGTATACAGTACATCAGAAGAACAGTCTGACCTGCCAATAGTTATGGGGAAGAACGGAGTAGCTCCAGCACTACGTTGCTCCTCAGTACTGATTGCAGCCTCCAGAGACAGACACATCCTGTGCCCCTGACACAAAGACAAACACATACGGAACTGACTCTATGTAGCTACTGTAGTGTTTAAATAGTATCTTTAATAGATGGTGCAACAACGGAGGACCTGAGTACTCAGAACAGTAGCACGAGAAAGGACTTCATTGTCACAATTTGGGAACCAATTAATTATAATATTTAACGACTTTAGCAGCGTAGTACCTCATCTGTGAGCTCCATGTAGCGTCTGCACTCAGGGCTTACGCCACTTACACCTACATCCCCTTTCACTGTGTATGACTTGCCACTTGTCTCCACCACTCGCACCTGATCACTTGACTTATGGGTTTTTGCACCTAAACAGGTGAACAAAGAATGAGGACAGAGTGGATATGGAGACTCTTAGCAACAAAAATAAACTTGTCAAACATGTCTTTTATAAAGAGACAAAGGCACTGTCAAGGGCGTATTGCACATGAAACACAAAGGTCTTATTACATCTCAGTGAAAAAAAAACATGCTTACAAATGTGTGTGTGTGTGTGTGTGTGTGTGTGTGTGTGTATATATACACACACACACACACACTCACACATATATATATATATATATATATATATATATATATATATATATATATATATATACACACACATACACACACACACATATATATATATATATATATATATATATATATATATATATATATATATATATATATATATATATATATATATACACACACACACACACACACACACACACACACACACACACACACACACACATACATACCATTGCTACAGACAGAAAAATAACTACAGATATAATAATTGAGTCAAATGTGAACTACAGTACCCACCATCATAGAAGCACATTTCCAGGTCTGCATTGGGAGAGTTTTCCATTAACATGCACTTGGCAAACTTGGTGTACAAGGTTACTTTTGGAGTCTTTGATTTGACCAACTGAACAAACTTGGTGGCATACTGATACTTCTTCCAGTACTTCTCTAAATGATAAAACAATTCATATGTGAAAAAAACTCATTCCCTTTACATAAGGGCAAACGCACAGAATAAATTAACTTTAGCAAACAAACAACGACCATAATTATAAATTCAGAATCCTATTACGTCTTCCAAATAGTACCTGGCAAATCTTCATAGCTGCATATAAAAATGTCTTCTGGGGGCGAGGGCGGATGATCCAGCACGGGGAAACCTTTCCCGTCATTGGGTTGGTACACAGTAACCTGTACAGGCAGACAAATAATATTCAAGTCACCGACTTCTGTTTAATATAATGTCTTTTTTTTACGTAAAGAAAATGTCAGCAAATAAACAAATGAGTGAGTCCTTTACCATGGAGCCATCAGAGGATATCCTCAATACTTCCTTGACCCTCTCCTGAGATCCTTGGCCTTTTAGAAGCTCCATACACACCTCTCCTGTATCTAGGATACTGACCTAAAGAGGAAACATATTAGCATATTATGCACATGCAATCCCAAAAATAATTCACAGTAGCAGAGAGTACAAATGTCGTCCATGCTGGTCCACATCACACAAAACCAAATACTCCCACTAACCCATTCTTGGGGATATGTTATATGGGGAACAGCCCTAAAGTAACCTCAACTGACCACAGCATTTTTGGTCTTCTGTCGAATGGGCTTCAGTCTAGCTGCGCACAGAGGAGGAAACAGAGGACTCTTCCTCTCCTTTCCGTCATTAGCTTTGCTCCTGGATAGAGGAGCTGTTTGGACATCTACACAGCCCTGAGGTGTTGGGAAGTGGCTCATTCCAAACCCATCCTTCCTACAGGGCCCCGGGTCACCGTAAGAAGACGACTGATGGTATAACTGAGGAGGATGGTCACTCGTTGCTCTCGCTGTTGGTTGGTCGATGCAGGAAGGCAGAGCCCCAACTGCCTCTCGCCCAGAATGGAAGCTGCCACCACTGCTGTAAGTGCTGATGTCTGCTGGTCTCTTGAAAGACCCTTACAGTTCATAAAAACAAATTAAATAAATAAATAAATAAAAATCAGATGATCAACATTATGTTTAATGGTTATCACTAATGTGTTGCTTATACACAACACTTACATTTAAAACGTAGATGAAAAATACATTAACAGCTATATGGATTTGAAAAAAAAAAAATAAAACGAAAGAAATCTCGCATCAAAGAAGTAAAATACCATCTGTGCTGAACCAGGGCTGTGTGTTAGATTCTGCTGTCTGTAATCTTATAGGATGCACCGGAGCAGAAAAGGAGGACCCAGAGCTGTAAGAGGAAAATTGCTAATTACTATAATGATACCATAATAATTTAATAATAGATATAAATTGCTCTATATTTGACCATTTCTGGTAGGAGCAAACTACAAAACCTTTGATATGAAAGGGGATTCAATGCCATATAGGAACATCAAGTAAAACGTGTACCTTGCAGGCTGTTTGACAGGTGGAGAGGGTAGACGTCCATGTTCAGCATATCCACTGCCGTTGTCCTGATAGCTGGAGGTTGATGGGAAAATTCGACCAGATCCTGGAAGCACCTCCTCGGAGTGGCATCGATCGCGCTCCATCACCTGCCTAGCATGGCTATAGCCGGCACCAGAGCGATCCGAGGAGTGAGCCCGTCTCAGGTATCGAGAATGAGGCCTTCCGCTGACAGCATCCACTGGAGCCCTCATACTGCCTGGTGCATGTGGCTGCCAGTCCTGCTCTCCTTTAAAGCTGGAGCTGGTGGACTGCTGCGAATGGCTGGGCAGCGGCACCATGCGGTTGGGTAAGGCCTGCCCAATCACCTGCCTGGTTTTCCTGTGGAGCCGACTGCTGCTATTGTTGCTGGTAGTGTTGGAGGCTGTAGATATTGTCGCTATGCCACTGTCCATGGAGCCTCCATCACTACCCCCAGAGTCTCTGCTTCCGGTGGATCCACTCTGAGTCATGAAAGGGTGGTCTAGCACTGCTGACAGGCTGGGCCTCAGAGCAGGAGTCTTCTGCAGCAGCAGCTGAATAAGATCCTGAGCTTCAGCTGACACATGAGTGGGCATCTGGTACTCCCCTAAAACCACTTTACTGAGGGTGTGTTTGACAGTGTCCGTGTCGAAGGGGGGCCTGCCGGTCAGAAAGGCATAGAACATACAGCCGAGAGACCACACGTCCGATTCCAGGCCGTGGGCACTTCGTGTGGCCACCTCAGGAGAGATGTAGTTGGGAGTGCCACACATGGTGAAGTGCTTCTCACTAGGCAGCTTGAGCTGCGTGGCCAAGCCAAAGTCGGCGATTTTAATGTTCATGCTACTGGTGAGAAGCAGGTTAGACAGAGTCAGGTCTCTGTGCATAATGCCATGTGTATGCAGATAAAGCATCCCCTTCAAAATCTGGTGCATGAACTGTCTCACTGTTGGAAGAGATTCATTCAGGACAATAACTAAGAGGTCAATTACTCCCAAACTACTTTCATGCTTCAAATCATTATAAAGCAGTCATCATCAGACATTTAAGCATTCTACCAACTCACAGTTCAAACAAACAAACTAATATATATATATATATATATATATATATATATATATATATATATATATATATATATATATATATATATATTTTCACCTTCATCTTCTGTGAAAGGCTTCTTCCTGTCTTTCAGATAACGGCTCATTTCTCCATTATGGCACATCTCCAGGACCAGATACACATAATTGCTGTCCTCAAAGTAATTGTACAGCTTCAACAAAGAAAAACAAAAGCAGGGGCGGAGACAACAGATGCTTAACAAATACACGAAAACTAGCAGGTCAACTTTTACCTTTGAACTAGAATAACACAATGTTAATATGTTTTCCATTACACACAACTTCACAAATGTATACACAAGATTATTTTGGACAAGCATTAAATATCCATCTATCTATCTATCTACCTACCTACCTATATGATGGTCAGGTAATGACAGGTAAATCACAGCTCACTAGTTTGACACCACAGTAACGAGTCCCTGAGGGGGAACTGTAACTCACCTCCAATATTGAGGGGTGTTTTAACCGACACTGGATCTCCACCTCGTTAATGACACGTTGCACCATGCCAGCTTTGTGCATGGCCTTCTTATCAATCTGCCGTAACACCCGGGCACAAAGAAGCACAATTACACAGAGCGTACACCGCATATAACCGCCCATCTGCTCCAACAGCAACAAAACAACACAAAACACTCCGAAAGGACAAGCAGAGGGGACAGTCTTACCATTTTGATCGCTACTTCCAAGCCCGTGTTGACAGATTTGGCTCTGTAGACACAGGCAAAGGAGCCCTTACCGAGCAAGGTGAGAACTTTGAAGTCCTGGAAAGAAAAATTAAAGGCAGATGTACTGTATATACAAGCCTCAGCTTTAACCTGCAGTGTGTGATGGGTTAATAACACAGAAACCAGAACCTAGAACCCAGTGTTCAATTAACACCTAGAGTGTTCAATAAACTTTTTCAGTGTCCATCTGGACATGAATAAACCCTGTAAGTGTTAACACAATCACACCAAATCCTTCTCTCTACAGAACAAGTCCAAGGCGGTTATTTCCACTACCTCGATGTGAAGATCTTCGGATGATGTGAGGATTTTATCATCATTTACTGCACATCTTCCGCTCTTAGTTAAATCTTGCATTAAAGACCGGATCGCGTCAAACATCTTTTCTAAAGTGTGACAACGTCGAATTTGGTGTCGCAAAAGATTTCTGATGTGATCCGTGTTGATGTCCCTCCGTGTGTGTGCGTGTGTGTCCTGCTCTGTTAGCGTCCCTGGATACCTGCATCTGACAATGACATTTTACTAAACCGAGCTCAGAGTGATCCCGGCTCTATTCCCGCTAATTTACCTCCATAGGACGCCATCGCACGTCTCCTAGCAACAGACAACGTTCCAATTCTCCAAACACAAACCGTCACCGTAAACACAGGTGGTTAAAACTCTCAAACCGAGGAGATGTTCACTGTTTTATCCTCCCCCAGTCAATCCCTTTAAGCTGCTAGTTAGTTAGTTAGTTAGTTAGATCGTAAGTTAGCCCACACTCACAGCTACTCTAACCAGCTCGACTACACAAATTAAACCTGCTTTGAACATGGACCTGACTAGCATGTCGAGTTTTAGACTAAGGATTGCTAGATAATTGAGGTTGTTTTTTTGTTTGTTTTTTACAGGTAACTAAAATAACTAGCCTAGCTAAAGTGACCGCGCAACTCCACAACTTACCTCAATTTTATCGCCGATAGAAACACTCATTTTTACTTCATTAGACTCCTTCCTCGATAAGATTCTTTAAGTACGATGATTTTTCATTTCATGGAACCCGGGCCTTCGTCGCTTGCAATGTTTAAAAATACATTTAAAGGTTGTAACTTTGCTCCGCTGCAAAATATTTTCCTTTCCTCCATTTTGAAAAGTCCGCCCGTTAGAATCGCGATGACGTAGACAACGTCATCGGGAGGGCCAACACCCCTGCACGCGCGTGCTTTTTCCTGTAATAAAAGTCCGTGTTACTCCGGCTGGTTGTTGTATGACGACAATAGTTGTTATTGCTTTCTAAGCATTTAATAATAATAATAATAATAATAATAATAATAATAATAATAATAATAATAATAATACAATAAAAAAATAAGAATAAAACTCCGTGTTTGTGTGATTAGCCTACACAGCTTTATACAACATAAATATGCTAAATTTAAACACACAACAAACGCATGTGTATGTTAACCCCTTTAAACCTGATTTTATTTCTAGATACTGCAAAAATTCTTCTTTTCTTTCTTTCTTTCTTTCTTTCTTTTTCTTTTTACACGTAAACCCTTGGGAAATAAAGTTGAAAGCTTTTTCTCATGTCCACTGCAATGGACTTTAGGTTTCAATAGTTGGAACTTAGCTAGAACTTTTCTTTTTGTATATTCAGGGGTTTCCCCTGGGTTCTCCAGCTTCCTCCTCCTAGTCCAAAGACATGCCAATGGCATGTCCAAATTGTCTGTAGAGTGTGAATGGGTTGCACAGTGAGTGTGAGTGTGTGTGATTGTGTCCAGGGTGTCCCCCCTGTGTCCAAAGTTCCTTGGGATAGGCTCCAAGCTCCCTGCAACCATTCTAGGATAAGCAATACAGAAAATGGATGGCTGTGTGGCTTAATTTAACTGTATACTTTTATTTTTCTAATTTTCTTTTAGTATACTACACATAAAAACAAATTAAAATACTGAAAATGCTAACTTTTTTCCCCCAATTTGTCCTAATTCTATTTTGTGGCTCAGTAATATTGCCTGAAAAAGTATTTTTAAAAACAGCTAAAAGTAACATGTTGCTGATGTTGCTCACTTCCCATTTCACATGAGTCACCTTCACCCTTTTAATGCATGTTCTCCTCCCTCCTTTTTATTTGGACACTGTACGTGATTAAAGTTGCTTTTTCTGCTACATATGTTGCCCCTTTGATTAATGTTGAATGAGACTGAATAACTTTCAAGTTACCTTAAAACTTTGTTGTGAATTAGTTTTTAAATGTAACTCTCATACTAGCTAATGTACACAAATCTTGCCAGACTGACATGCAAAAGCAATATTTCAGCAGAGATTAATCTTACCTGAGACTAATAATGAAGAATGTGGAGATGAATTCCCACCTGTCAGCCAGCATTTCCACAAATGGCCTGTTTTTATATTTGCATTTCCATATCAGAATTGAATAATATTTCAATGTCACATCTAAATGTGAATTATTACACTGGACACAGACATGGCTTGTTCCTGTGCAGAATGGTCTCTTGCATCTTGTAGAACCTTTTACCATAGTAAAAATGTTCAGGATACTGTATCTTTTTTATACTATATCATATCAAACTCTGTTTCTGTTAAGGGCCCTGATTCAAGAGCTTGTTTTTAATATTAACAATCATGTGGACGAGCCAGAAGGTTACTGGAATAATATTTTGTGGATAGATGAGACCAAAATAGATTTTTGGTTTAAATGAGAAGGGTTATGTTTGGAGAAAGGAAAACACTGCATTCCAGCTTAAGAACTTTATTCCATCTGTGAAATATGGTGGTGGTAGTGTCATGGTTTGGGCCTGTTTTGCTGCATCTGGGCCAGGACGACTTGCCACCATTGACTGAACAATAAATTCTGAATATTCCAGCTAATTCTAAAGGAAAATGTCAGGACATTTGTCCATGAACTGAATCTCAAGAGAAATTGAGTCATGCAGCAAGACAACAACCCTAAGCACACAAGCCATTTTACTAAAGAATGGTTAAAGAAGAATAAAGTTAATGTTTTGGAATGGCCAAGTAAACGTCCTGACCTTAATCCAATAGAAATGTTGTGGAAGGACCTGAAGCAATCAGCTCATTGAGGAAACCCACTAACATCCCAGAGTTGAAGTTGTTCTGTACTGAGGAATGGGCTAAAACAGTTACTGGAAACGTTTACCTGCAGTTATTTCTGCACAAGGGGGTCACACCAGATACTGAAAGCAAAGGTTCACATACTTTTGCCACACACAGATAAGTAATATTGGATCATTTTCCTCAATAAATAAATGACCAAGTATAATATTTTGTCTCATTTGTTTAATTGGGTTCTCTTTATCTACTTTTAGGACTTGTGTAAAAATCTGCTGATGTTTTAGATCATATTTATGCAGAAATATAGAAAATTCTAAAGGGTCCACAAACGTTCAAGCACCACTGTATGTTTAGACTGCCCTCCACTAACATTGGCACCCTTGGTAAATATGATCAAAGAAGGCTGTAAAAATTGTCTGTATTGTTTAATCTTTTTATCTTTTGTCTAAAAATTCTCAGAGAGTATTTTTGTGATTTTTTTCAACAAAAGATCAAAAGGTTAAACAATATAGACAATTTTTCACAGCCTTCTTTGCTCATATTTACCAAGGGTGCCAATATTAGTGGAGGGCATTGTATTATTGAAAGTCCTTTATATTTTGAACATTTTACTCTTATTTTGCCATTTCTAAAATTAATTAATTGCCTTCCTCCTGAGTTGATATTCATTCTTATTCTTAGAACCCAAATATTAGATCTCTAATCCTATGAACTGTAAATACAAACTTTGTTTTTAAATGTTTATTTTTTTTTAAGCCCTTCTTTGCAATAGAACAGACTTACTAACAGTGTATCTCCATAGATACAGTATGTGCTTACAGTAACCTGACAGTGGTTAAGACTGAATGTTCACTGTGATGGACACTCAGGTGGGTTTTTTTGTTTGTTTGTTTTTTTGAAGTTTATGATATTACTGTTCATAAGCATTAATTTGAACACTAAATTTTTTTTGTTACTGCTGTCACACCTCTCCTCTGAATAATGCAAATTGACTATATTACACTTAATAGGTTACCCAGAAACCTGTCAGTGAACCTTCTGTTAATTTATCCACTTTGTCTGAAGGGTTCAATGTAAATACAGAACACACCTCTACAAAAGCCAACAGACCTTGGTCATAAAGACTTTATTAGATGCCACCGCCAAATCTCAGGACTTGATATTGGGAAATGAATGAGTAAAGGTAAATTGAATAAAGAGCTCTTTATATTCTATTTCTAAATAACAACTTGGAGCTGGAAGCATTGCCATTTCAACAATGGGACCCCTATATACCCTTATATTGATTGATAAATTAAAATTACTATATTATACTAATATTATATTATAGTCCTAGACAACACACACTTGAATTTCATATAGAAATATATACTCACTCTCTCTTTCTATATCTATCTCTCTCTCTCTAATATATATCAATCATTGCATATATATAATTGCATATTATATTTTATTTATTTATTTTGCTGCTGTGCAATAAAATTGATCTCTTGACACAGCCAGCACTTGGGATTGATTAATTGATTAGAATCCAGCGATTACATTGTCTTAACATATATTTGTTCCGAGTGGCAGCACTGTTTTATTGTTAAGCTGAAACTAATTTATTTGAGTCTATCAATGTATGTCTCACTCTGGGCCTACTTTTATACATAGATATAACGTTCAAAGTATAAACTGAATCCAAAATGAAATAAATACAACAGAAAAACAAACCAGAACTCAGACTAACAAGCAAAGGTGCAAACTAGAACCAGCAGAGTTGTGGGCAGAGACAGACTGGTATTGGCTACAGGTTAGGAGTCAGCTGCATGGGTTTGACGGAGTCTTCTGTGAGAATGAGAGCAAGGCTGGATAAGCAGTTCAGTTCACTTCCATCTCTCCATGGTTCTTAGTCTGCTGGTTGTTCTTGCCATCAGCCCCATGTCCTCCTGCTGGACCATTGTGAGCTGTGATGTCTTCTGCTGACTCCTCGACTTTGGGTTTGGGTAGGTTCACCACAGGACTGCAAATCTCCTCCAGCTCCTACAGATAAAGAAGACACACAGGATAGTCTCTCTTTGACAAGACTTGTTCACAGTATCATGCTTGACTCATGACATGATGCTATTGATACAGTTTCACTCACCTGAATCTTCTGTATGATCTCTGCTACTTTCACTGCAGGATCCTGAGCGATGCTGAGTTTGCTCTGAGCGAGCATCTTGCTGTTCATCCAGCTCATGGCCTCATTCACACTCTTCTCCACGGTGCTCATCTCCTCAGCGCTCAAGTGTTCATAACGTTCATCCTAACAGTCAAAACAAACTCCGCTGTCAAACTTGACACCTCATAACACCCATTTCATAGAGATTTCATTTTTAACAGTCATTAAAGCTAATGTAGAATTATTTTAATTGTTTCAGACCTCAGAGAAGTCTCTTTAAATATTTCTATCACCTATCTACCTTTAATCCCAAAACTACAGTACCTCACATTTGCTGCTGTATTTAAATAAAACACACTAATAATAAGGGGTGCAAACAGTTCTATAGGGAACATAACCTAAACAAGACAGACTTAGCAGGCTGTGGATAATTAAAATAATCAGAATTATGAAAATAATTAGGCCAGTCCCAGCAGTGCAGTGATCTTTAGAAAATCCATTATAAAACACTTTAAAAGGAGGTGGTAAACGTCTCCCAGAAGAATACTACCATAACAGCTCATTTGTAAAACACTTCAATTATATTCGGTAGCAAAAGACTGACAGATTTTCATAGATAGTCATAAGTTTGGACACACTTGCTCATACATGGTTTTTCCGCTATTTTGGAAAAAATAATGACATTACCAGTAGGAAATAACACGTATGGAAGTATGCAATGACCAAAATAAGTGGCAAACATTAAAACTCCTTTATATTTTACATTTTTAAGAAGTATTTCTGACGAGCCATGTGCATTCAGGTTAGCTGAATATCAGCAGTTCAACACCTTAGCACAGATCTAAGCTTAGGTAAGGCCCTTAACCCTCTCTGCTCCAGGGGTGCCATATCATGGCTGACCCTGTGCTCTGACCTTGTGCTTTACCTTTTGCTTAAATGCTTCCAAAACCTTCAAGAAGAGCTGGATTTTCTTGCCTAGCTCATCAAAAGCTTGTGGCCTTTCCTCCTGCTCCCTGTACCGCTCTTCAATGGGCCCACCAAACCTCTATAAACAAACAAAGAAATATAGACATACTAGTATATGCACAGAAGCAAAGGTAAGATTCTATACTCAGTTCTGAAGCAAAAAAAAAAAAAAAAGTCATCCATGGTTCTGTAAGCTGGAGATTTAACCATTGAAACCAGTTTGACCATTCTGTCAAATGATACATATTCACTTAATGAAACCACAAGGGTAATATAATTAAATCCAAAACTAAACGGCTTCACTGAAATTAATGAAATCTATTTTAAAAAGCCTATACAGTTAGAATACCTACTTTGAGTTCAGCCAGTTTATCCAGATAGATCTCTTTTGACTGGTCTTCTCCGTCCTCATACAGCCAGTTCTCAGTATCCTCAAGCACTAGAGTGAGTCTGCTGCTGTCCTGCACATACCCCATAAAGCAAAGAACACAACAGAATTTTGCTTTAGCCTTATTTTCATGATTACATTCACTTCATAGAATATGTTAACGCATTACATGCAGAGGTGGCGGATTAATGTTTTGTAAGACGCAGTCATTAATGATTAAAGAGCTGATTTCCTCACATCCTCAGTGATGTACTTTTCATAGATGCCACACAGTTTGTCTCGCAGGTCATACACATACTCCTCCACAGCATTCTTGGCATCATTCCTCTCCTTCTCCAGCTTATCCTGAACTATCATTTTCCGCTGAAACGGAGAGTGTTAATTACAGTCACAAAGATGTAATATGTCCTTGGATGCACAATATTCTTTAACCATCACAGTAACCAGAGACAACTAGAGTATTATCATAGTACTTTGATTTAGAGTATACATAGTCAGCATTTGTACACAAGTAAAACAACGAGAAGTAAAAGACAACACATAGATATAAAGTATTTAAGTATTTTTCTACATGAGCCCAACACTATTCCACTGATGTACTAATATTTATTTTCTGAGCTCTAAACAGTACTCCACCATCTTTAAATGCTTTGATTTGTAAAATTTCTCCAAGTATGAAAACCAAACTGCAATTACCGCTTTGTGTTTAGGCTCAGATGAATTAAACATAACTGAATCAAACTCACTTCCTCTTCCACAAGGCTGTTAAGTAGGTCTCTGTCTAGCTGCCTGACAGTGCAGGTATGGATGGGCAACTCAACACTCTTGACCTTTGTCTTGGCTTTGCTCGACCCTGCGCCCTGTTCTTGGTTTTCAGGAGATGCACCATCCTTTAAACCAGAAGAGGGTATAAGTAAACACATCAACAACCTTATAATACAGAACCTTGGGCCTTTATACAACATGGTGTGTCAAAAAGCATCAAAAAGCAAATAAGTACCTTAGTATTTGAACCTGGTGCTTTCCCCTCTTCATTGAGCTGCTCACCTTGACTGTCTTGGTCCACTTGCATTTTAGTCTGAAACACACACAAACAAACATCAGCATCAACATCAGTGGCATCTGATCCTGCGCATATAAAGCATTTGACTTGAAGGAGTCCTACACACATGAACAGCTGAAGGTCTTTTCCCAACTATACATGTACGTTAAACTCAAAAGTCAGTTCAAATTCACCATGTCTGTCTGATAATTACATTTAGAATAAAGTTCTGGTATTTTTGCTATACATGTGAAGAAAAATGCTTTATTTTTCCACCTGCTCTTCTTGCCTGCTGTCATTCTGAACTGTGGGCTCCATCTCCATCTGCATGTCCTCCGCTTCGCCTTTCTGCTTCTCGATCAGAGAGGCGCTGGATACACTGAAGATTCCATGCACATTTACACGCACTTTCACTTTGATCTTTGAACTGTCTCCATCAGACTGGGGCATAACATTCTGAATAGTAAAACGGCCTAGAAGGACAAAGAAATTGAGATTATTTCAGGTATCCTGTGCTATCTTACTTTGTGAGAATCCCTGAGAAAATTAATAACATTTATAAAGATGGGAGGTGACGAATAAGATGTACAATAAAAAAAAAAAAAGGATCTATGCAGTCACACTGAAGAATAAGGAGGATATGGAGAGAGGGAGTGCACAAGCTCTGACACAGGGACCCCATCTCTCTGATCATAGCCATTTTAGCTCCGATATATTATCAGTGGTACTGTCGATATTGGACTGTCAAATGAGAGCTGTGTCTAGCTATCATCTGAGTCCTGGAATGGATATTTTTAAGATCAAAAATAAGATTTCAACCCAATTTTTTTATAGGATAAGAAATCCTACATTTGCAGTAAGCCTCATAACACATCCCACCTATAGCGGTGTCTGGGAACGGCAAATCTTGTGAAGTGCTGTAAAACGCTTGCAGATCAAAGGGCTCTTTCTTGTGGAAAGTGATGACTTTGGAGAAAGGTGCTGCATGGTTCTTGCTGTACACTTCACATTCACTATGAAAAGAGAACAGTAACAAAAAGATAAGTAGGACAGAGGTAGGTCCTGTATTTTCCCCCAGTAACATTTTCAAGGTCTGTTTATCCATGTCACACAAATAAACATGTCAGTCACACGTTGTTTAATATCCATTTGGGCTGCTTAGCCTGCTTTGCTGATGCACCCTTAACATTTCATCAGCAGTGACTTCACTGATCAGCCATAACATTAAAACCACTGAGAGGTGACGTGAATGACGTTGATTATCTCGATACAGTGGCACATGTCAAGAAGTGGGATATGTTAAGCACTTAGAGAACAGTCAGTTCTCAAAGCTGATGTGTTGGAAGCAGGTAAAATGGGCAAGCTTAAGGACTGGTCAGAGTTCCCATGCTGACTCATATCCACTGCCGAAAGCACCTACAATTGGCATATGAGCATCAGAACCAGACCATGGAGCAATGGAAGAAGGTGGCCTGGTCTGATGAATCATGTTTTCAGCCGGGTGCGTGTGCGTCGCTTTCCTGGGGATGAGATGGTACCAGGAGGCACTATGGGAAGAAGACAAGATGGTGGAGGAAGTGTGATGGTCTGAGCAATGTTCTGCTGGGAATCCTTGGGTCCTGGCATTCATGTGGATGTTACTTTGTCATGTACAACCTACCTAAACATTGTTGCAGACCAAGTACACCTCTTCATGGCAACAGTGTTCCCTAATGGCAGTGGCCTCTTTCAGCAGGATAATGCACCCTAACACACTGCAAAAATTATTCAGGAATGGTTTGAGGAACATGACAAAGAGTTAAAGCTGTTGACTTGGCCTCCAAATTCCCCAGATCTCAATCCGATCGAGCTTCTGTGGGATGTGCTGGACAAATAAGTCCAATCCATGGAGATCCCACCTTGCAATTTACAGGATTTAAGGGATCTGTTGCTAACGTCTTGGTGCCAGATACCACAGCACACCTTCAGAGGTTTTGTGGAGTCCATGCCTCGACAGGTCAGTGCTCTTTTGGTGGCTCAAGGGGAACCTACAAAATGTTAAGCAGGTGGTTTTAAAGTTATGGCTGATCGATGAAGAAGGTGAAATAGATGTGAAATAGAGTGGTGGGTGTAAATGCCTTTGGAGGAGAAACTAAAAGCAAGTATTCTAAGTACACCTTGTCCAATCAAAGTACAAGTTATACAAAAGGACAGATAATAGAACTGTAGGTTTAGTGGGTTTTGATTTAAACAAATGGGTTACAACTTTTCTGGGTTTGGTATTTGGAGGAAACAGGGCACCAATCCAGTAGGGCACCTTTTGTAACTAAAGCCCCCCCAAGCCTTAAGAGGTCTGAAAAGTCGCTAAGTTGGCAACACTGGTCTGCACTGACAGCTAGATAAAAGGCAACTAAGCTCCGGCTTAGTAAAAAGAAAATACAGAGGGAGAGGGAATGCGGGGTTTTTCATTTATGCACATTCTATTTGAAAAGCAATAAAATACACAGAGTCCCCGAATGATGCCCTGTCTTTGTTTTTTTTCCTTGAAAACAATTTGTGCCCCCTTCCGATCTCTCCATGCCCCCTGGTTGAGAACCACTGCTGTAGGGCATTACAGAATTGAAATACTTTAAACAAAAATTAAAAATCATGAATGCAATTGCCTATCTGCCTTTGAGTGTGTGTGTGTGTGTGTGTGAGAGAGAGAGAGAGATCACAACATTCCTATGTCTTTGATGTACAATGCATTGCTCAATCCTAACAGCTTCTGCTATTGATAAATATTACATTTTAGCCCTCTCATCAGGACCAGCCATCACTGGCTATGATAACTTCAGGACTTATGTATCTCCAAAAACTGAACATCCTTATTTTTCACTTAATCTAAATGAAAAGGCTAGTGACCGACACTATTAATAATCTATCATATAATTAACTAGCTATTTAAGTTTAGAATGCTGCACTCTACCACCAAAGGGTCAGGAAATGACAATCAAAAACATCTGATAGCATTTAGCAACATATTTAATCCACATTAATTATATTTCTTCTAGAAATCTTTTGTCTATTAATTAAATAGTTTTTCAAATTTGTATAGCTCTTACCAAACACCCTCATCTGTGGGAGATTTCCAGCGAAGAGTGATTGGGAAGGGAACCACGTCAGTGATAGAAAACTCACGGACCTTAAAGGCTGGAGACAAGATTGCACACTACACACACACACACACACACACACACACATTGAAACAACTAAACATATAGACAAACATACATACATACGCATAAAGTTGCTATTTCTTAATTAGCACAATAAAACATTTTGTATAGTTAAGACTGAGAAACCTTCATATTGCTAAACACGGTATATCTGGAGAATTAATCTCCAGACTACAACTCCCATGATCCTCAGTCCTCTACCTCATCACTTGACTTGCTTTCACTGCTCAAATCACCTGATTATTAATGCCACTCACCTGTTTGGCATCACTCCCTTTAATAAGTTAAACTCTATGTGTTGCTTTGCAAAGTCTTGCTCCAGTATTGTGTCCGTCATGAGGCAAAGTCTTTATCTGTTTTCTTGATTAGTGTTTGACCGTTGTCTGCTTTATGTTTGCTGATTTATTCTAGTTAATGCTTATTTGCTGATCATCTGACCATTTTCCTGCCTCACATGTCTGAGTATTGCCAAGCCTTAGTGTTTGTTGCTGCACTGGTTTTAATAAATCCAGAAAAACCCATATGTGTCCATCTGTCTACTTCATGAGAAAAACTTCAAGTTAAGCCAAATCTTTACAGAGTCTTAGTGACCTTTAATTGGTGTGCACTATTTTCTGCTGACTGACTCTTTACCTGTAGTGCACATCCTCGTGCCACTGCTTCATCTGCGTTCAGGGTGGTACTGATGTCTTTACAGAAGAACCTTGAGATTCTCTCTTTAATGGCTGGAATCCTAGTAGCACCACCAACAACCTCAACCGCATAGATCTCATCTCTGCCTAGCTCTGCCACACAGAAGAAAACAGTTACTTTTGATGCATATCTATAGTGAGAAGCAAAGTCATTTGACTTGTTGTTTGTACTTACTTGATTGTTCCATGACGGCTTTAAGTGGTGCTTCCACTCTCATCAATAGCTGGGTACAGAGCTCCTCAAAATGGCCCCTGCCAAATCAGAACCACAATATAGAATATAGAAATACACTCCCAAAACTACAAAATACACAGTGAAAGACACCTAACACAATATAATCGATTCAAAAATACAGACAGAGACATCTGTTACACCCTCATTATCTTCTTTAATCGTGTAGTATGAATCTACTGATCTTGTGTGGCCTTACCTATTCATCTTCCCTGAAACATCAATGTCATTCATGAAGCACTCAATGTTAAGTGGTAGCTCTGAGGAGTTGGCACTCATGAGCTTTTTCAGCTTTTCACACTCTTGGTAGAGCCTCAGCAGGGCTCGAGGGTTGTCCTTCACATTTAACTTATAACGGCCTTTAAACTCTTCGCAGAAATACTCAACGAGTGCTTCATCAAAGTTACGCCCACCAAAATATGGGTCGAATGCTGTGGCCAACACCTGTGGAAGGGGAAAGACAGAGCTCATGGGAGTTTGTGCAAACAGTTAGATGGGGTATGAAATGTATTCTAGAGCATTTATGTAATACAATTACAAATTACAAACAACATCCAAAATACACTGAACAAGGCTGAATGTGCCTCTGACCTTCAATTTCCCCTTGTTGAATGAGACAATTGACACTTGATAAGATGAGTGACCAATGTCCACAAACACAACATTACGGGGCTTTTCTTCCGGGTTTGGTAAGTCTTGCTTGTAGATTCCATAGGCCAATGCCACTGTAACACAAGTCCAGTGAGAAATAATATTTCTCTGAGAAATATTACAGGAAAGCAATTTCAGATTGAATACTTAGCCCAAAGCACAATGTGTTTATGAAGTAACTGGTTTATCTGTTAATAATATATCAGTATCAGTATATTAGTATTTGCACATAATACAATCACTGTCACATCAAACTACACATAAACAAGGAAGACCAACATCGCTGTTGCTGCCAAGAGAGCGAGATCTGACAGTGCTGTCCTTGGTGCTGAATATCATGTCTGAATGCCTGGATCATGTGACACAACATTCCTAATGACCTGGATGACTGAAGCATTTGTGTCATATTCTGTGCATGGCTGTCTATGCAAAACAATTCCTCTTCAATCACTTCTTGTATCTTTGTAATTTCATACTTGAGATTTCAAACCTGAAAAGCTCACCATGAGTTCAAGATGAATGCATGGCCATAGACAGCAACATGTTGGATAATTAAGCTGACTCGATTTTGTACATTGGCAAGTAGGATGCATTCTATTAATGTCAATTCCTGATGTAAGTGAAAATGCATGTCTTCCCTTACAAACCTGCTGTTGTGTCATTGATTAGTTTCAAGCAGTTCAGCCCAGCGATCTGAGAAGCATCTATCATCGATCTTCGCTGTGCATCAGTAAAGAAACTAGGAACCTGTACAAAAAATTTTTCATGAGAATTGTGTACAAATTATGGACAGTTTTCTGTGAGGGAAAACACTGCTATCACTTACAGAAATCACACAATCCACCACTGGTTTCTTTAGTGCACTCTCAGAAGTCTCTTTCAGCTTAGTGAGCAACATGGCTGTCACCTGCTCAATGGTGAAAACCTTATCCTCTTCCAAGTAATGAACCTTAAAAAAAATGGCATTTACAGTTTTTCATAACCTTGATACAGAAGTGACTCCATGAATTGTACATGGCTAATTATCTATGTCTACAGACAACAAATACACCAAGAGTGAAAACAACATGAGAGCACTCTCTGCATATCTGTTTCAGCAGAGCTTTACATATTCATGGTGTACAGTAATGACAGAAAATAGCTGGTGTGGACCATTTAAACCTTACCTTTACTCCAGTGCCACCATTGGCAAGTTTGTGAAGACTGTAAGGCAACTTGGATTTTTCATTTTTAACAAAGTGATCGTCAAATGCTCGGCCATGAAAATTCTTAAAGCCATGGACTGAGTTCTTAAAGTTCGTTATGATCTGTAAGACGAAACGCTTTATGTTCAATATTTCACAACAATTCCCAAATTGTAGGTGGTTTATATTCTGACAAGACAAATCTACCGCTAGAATAGAAAACAATAGCTTATCATTCTGTACCTGACTCTTTGCGGCATTTCCAATGGTTCTGTTTTTAGATGCCAAAGAAATACAAGCCCTGTGGGAAAATAACACAATTATATATATATATATATATATATATATATATATATATATATATATATATATATATATAAATAAATCATTGATGTTGCAATCATCATAGTCCAGCACAAAAGACACTCAGTACATTTACATGGACAACAATAATCTGATATTAACCTGATTAAGACAATACTCTGATTAAGAAACTACCATGTAAAAAGCGATTATTGATTACCTTAATCCAACTAAAGTCATACTCGAAGTAAACACAAATCGAATTAAGATATGTGGAGTATTCCTATTTAAGTCACATAATCGAAGTGCATTACAGACACGTACACACCTTAATCACACTATTAACATCGTGTGGAAGTTTTCACCGCATTGTGCGACAGGACACATACACACACGGCAGTGCTCAACTAGTTGACGGCAAACAAGGGAGCACGGTTGCGTCTGAAACTGCTTACGTAGCTGCTATATAGTAGGCAAGCTACATGTATTTCTATATAGTATATAGTAAGTAAGTACGCGGTTTCAGACGCAGCTCACGGTTTCAAACAGTCGTCTATTTGCACGTATCGCATGACAAATAATTAACTGCACTTGAAGCTTTCGTAAAGTTAAAAATCAAACACCCAAAACTTTATACGGTACCATAACGAAGACGAACTGTATGTTGATACGTGAAATTCTGGAGGGAACATCGAACGGTGTGGCGCGGAGACGTAATGTCGTGTGCCGTTAATCCATCCATGTTCTATAACATGTAAAACAGGAACAAGAAAGGAATATTCTAAAAGCGACTCATGTAAACACCTTAATCAGAATATTGTCTTATTCAGAATAAGGTCAAAAATTAGATTACTGCTGTCCATGTAAACGTAGTCAGTGATGTCCTTCAGGAACAACAAACCTATTAAGACAACAGGTCAGGACCTCAGAGAGCACCTTCAACCTGCTTTCTCAAATGTAGCGTTTTGAAAGTGCTGTAATGGTAACCGCACTATTAATATTTTATCAGGGGCTTGTTGAATACCTGAGAATTAGATCTGTTGGCTTTCACAATTAAAAAATATAAAACAAGCAACACTTTCCCTGCATGCAGACTGCAACATGCTCTGAACACAAGGACTGCTTTGTCACAAGGTAAACATTTTCATATTACAGCAACCTAAACAGCAACGAATCAAAATGAGTCATGAT
This sequence comes from Ictalurus punctatus, assembly GCF_001660625.3. Classification (NCBI taxonomy): domain Eukaryota; kingdom Metazoa; phylum Chordata; class Actinopteri; order Siluriformes; family Ictaluridae; genus Ictalurus; species Ictalurus punctatus. The sequence continues at coordinate 15,190,828 of NC_030424.2, read as the reverse complement.
TCATGAGTATTGATGGGCTACAGTGCAGAACCCAAAGTAATAACCTATTCCAGACAGCCATCACCATAACACAGGTTTAACCTCAGTCAGGGCGTAGCGTTGGCCCAGAAGTCATTGCACTTGTGCTCGGTTACAGTGAAGGAGACACCTCTTCTCGTTTACAATTCAATTAGAGTTACAATTCTCCCTCCATCATACAAAATACATACAGGTCAATGTGTCAAATAGGAATAACCAAACATTAGGCTAGAGACAAAAAAACAAACAAACCCCGTGTAACAGGGCGCATTAGCAGCTCGTCAACAGAAAACACTGCGTAACAAACTACAGCAGCATCGTTTTACACTGATGTACTTACGGAGTGCATCTGTCACTGTATTCATTTGCAATGGTTTCAATGCCGCCGCTCCTGGCAACAGCGATGTAACAGTTCTGGAAACCCACATCAAAACCCACCACAGACATATTCAAGCTTTATTTTCTCTTATCTTTTATAATTTGGATGAGAATAACCTTGCCACCGTTAGTCTAAAATAAGTGACTATATCTGCAGTATAGATATATCCGAGGTAAGAGTTACTAGTTATTATGTAAGATAAGCTTTAGACAGCTCTTTCCAGACTAATCCTAAAACATGACGATTCTACCGCATTCTCGATGCCTGCACTGATGTTCTCCACCGGTAACACTGCGCACTGGAATAAGATGTAGCCCCGCCCCCTGCGCGTTATGATTGGATAGCGGGCACAGAACGGCAACTCGATTGGTGCAACGGGGGAGATAAGGAGGAAAAATCTAGAAGCTCGCAAGACGGACAGGCTGCTACGTCACCAGGACTGACCGGGTACCTGATTGACCAATTAGAGACCGCAAAACTGTCACTAGGTCAACCAACATAATAATAATATAGTAGTAGTAATAATAATAATAATAGTAACAATTTTATACTTTTACCTATAAGTACCATAACCTATGAGTAACCTTTTAAATTGTTTGCCTAGCATTGCTAACATCTAATTTTCCCCTTAATAATAAAGCTCAGGGGGGAAGTCACAGCAGCTTAGTGGTTAGCACGTTTGCCTCGAATCCTGGGGGGTTCCTCCGGGTTCTACAGTTTCCTCCCCCAGTCCGTCCAAAGATATGCGTTGTAAGCTGATTGGCATTTCAAAATTGTCCATAGAGTGTGAATGGGTGTGTGAGTGTATGTGCGATTGTGCCCTGAGATGGGTTGGCACCCTGTTCAGGGTGTCCCACAACTTGTGACCCGAGTTCTCTAAGATAGGCTCCAGGCTCGTGCGACCCTGTGTGGGATAAGCGGTATTGGAAAATGGATGGATGGATGGAATAATGAAGCTAACTTTCAGGCTGTAACTAGCAGGGTCACAGTGGATTGGGTGGGAATAACTCACCCCGGATGGGATGCCAATCCATCAAAGGGCAGTATACATACACACATTCACCCACTCATTAATGACTAGGGCCACTTCAGCACATTGTTTGGAGGTTGGAGGAAACCAGAGAACCCAGAGGAATCAAACCAGGGACCCTGGAACTGTATGATGGCAATACATATATGAATACATCCTAGAAAAATCCTGTCAGGGTAGCTCATATTTAGCCAGCTGACTTGCTTTAGCAGGGTCGATTATTGCCAGGTAATATGTTTTCTAAAAGGATTTTTTTAAAGGTTGTATTCATAAGTATAGTCACTGTTCTATAAATGTAGGTAAAGTTCACTTGCTAATCGTATTAACAATCCATTTAATAAATTTAAGGCAACACAGCAGAAAAATGCATGGAATATCTAAATTCCACTCAGATGCATTAGTCTGCCCCTTTTAATGTAGGCTACAGCAAGATATTCCATCTAGCACCATGCAGCAAAAGTTTGTAAAGCAGACATACACTCACTGTACACTTTGTTAGGAACACATTTACACCTGCACATTCATGAAATTATCCAAACGGCCAATCATGTGACAGTAGCACAAAGCATAAAATCATATCAGTACACATCAAGAGCTTGAGTTAATGTTCATATTAAATATCAGAATTGGGGGAAAATGTGATCTCAGTGACCTTGACCATAAGATGGTTGTTGGAGACAGGCTGGTTTGAGTATTTCAGAAACCGTTGATCTTAGTGGAGTCAGTGTAGAGTTTACACACAATGATGAATGCCCCCCCATCTCTAACTGTCCAGTGTGGGTGATCCTGTACCCTCTGTAGCCTCAGAATCCTGCTATTAGCTGGCAAGAGTGAAACCCAATGTGGTCTTCTGCTATTGTAGCCCAATGTTCTCAATCTCAATGTTGTTCTGCAATGCTTTTCTGCTCACCATGGTTGTAAAGAGTGCTTATTTGAGTTATCATTCATGTCAGCTCCACTGCTGATAATGTATTTCCACCTGTAGTACTGCCACTCACTTGGTGTTTTTTATTTATTATTAATTTTTTTTTTACTTTTTCTTTTTTACACCATTCTGTGTAAACTCTGAAGACATTTGTGTGTGAAAATCACAGGAGATCAGAACAGAAGTTGTACTTGACAATATTTATATATGATTTAATAGCTTATTTGAATGAATATCAAAAATCTGTTTCTCATACCTGACACCTAGATGAACACTTTCCAGTTGGTTTTGTGACTGTAAGTCATTCCCTTCAAATGCTATTGAGCTTTAAAAAAATGTATATTTTGTGTATGGGCCCATTCTCCGTGAGATTCATGTCTAATTTAAATGTGATTTAATAGCTTATTTTAATGAATATCAAAAATCTAAGAGGTGTTTCTCATACCTGACACCTAGATGAACATTTTACAGTTGGTTTTGTGACTGTAAGTCATTCCCTTCAAATGCTATTGAAGTTAGAATCGTGTATAAGAATGTCGTATGTAACTTTAGAGACTGTGCCTTAATTTCCGCATATCCGCGAATATCGAACTTCCATCGTCAAAACAACTTTATTTCAGTCTGCAAAGTTATGTCAAGCTCGGCTCCGGTAGAGCAACAGCGCTTACAGAGATTTAAACATTCCCCCTCTTCACACCAAATTCACCCCATGAAGGTTTTTGTGATCAGCTAATGGGTTGACTAAGATGTGTTAAATGAGCCAGAAAGCGAAACTCTATAGTGCGGTAACCCTTTAAGTCTGGATTTTCACACTTTCACTCAGTCTGCTCTGAAAACACGCTTTTATTCTGCACGGTGACTCGGACACGAGAACCGGAAGTGACCTCAAGTGGGTGACGTAGCCTGTTTGGAATGGGGAAGAACAGTTGTAATGTGTTGTTTTGACAGCCTCGATAGCTCTCCAGCTAGTTAGACTTCAGGTTTCAGGATGGGGCTTTTCGGGAAAACACAAGAAAAACCGCCTAAAGACCTGGTAGGTGAATTCGGGATTAACTCTGATGTCTAGAAAGCTGTTTGTTGCAGTCCATGGAGTTCAGTAAGAGTATTAGTTAGCCGGCGGAGTAGTTCGCTTGCTAACGTCGCTAGCTAACTTTGGGTAGTTAGATGAACAAACCACTCTTATTTTCTAACATTATTAATCACATAGACTGCATGACTCATAAAGTAACGTTCTAATTGGCTGTTATACTAATCGTTAAACATGGCTAATTCACAGGCAGGTGGTACAGGCAGGTGGTACAGGCAGGATCCTTTGAAATGTATAGTACAAATAATTATTTTAATTATTCAGCTGTTGCTGATCCATTCTGGTTTGGAAATATAATAATGTACACTTTTCCTCATAGATTAATGAATGGTCACTAAAAATACGGAAGGAAGTAAGAGTGATTGACAGACAAATCCGAGGTGAGTCTCGCCACATAAAAGTAATGAAAATGTACACTATTCTCATTTAATTTCTTATGTATAGTAGTCTAATAGCCACTTCACATAAGGAATGTTGTGCTTGAGATGCCTGCTTGATGTGACTTTTCATATGCAAGTTTTTATCGTTTTGAAGATATCCAGAGGGAGGAGGAGAAAGTGAAGAGATCGATCAAGGATGCAGCTAAGAAGGGACAAAAGGACGTGTGCATCATACTTGCTAAAGAGATGATTCAGTCAAAGAAGGCAGTCAACAAACTTTATGCCTCCAAAGCCCAAATGAACTCTGTGCTTCTGAGTATGAAGAATCAGTTGTGTGAGTATGGCCTACATCTTACCTACACCATGCAACCTTCAATCATAATACCAAACCCTTTAACTGGGCATAGTTTTATATATATATATATATATATATATATATATATATATATATATATATATATATATATATATATATAAATAATATGTGTGTGTGTGTGTGTGTGTGTGTATATATATATATATATATATATATATATATATGTATATATATGTATATATGTATATATATGTATGTATGTATATGTATATGTATGTATGTATGTGTGTGTGTGTTTGTGTCGTGACAGCTGTGTTAAGAATGGCTGGTGCATTACAGAAGAGTACAGAGGTCATGAAGGCCATGCAGAACCTGGTAAAAATCCCAGAGATCCAGGCTACCATGAGGGAACTCTCAAAGGAGATGATGAAGGTCTGAAACTCACCCGAAATTCAATCACTTAAAAAAAAAAAAAAAAAAAGTTACAACATTGTGGTCTTTTTGTCATAACGGCACAAACTAGATGATTAGGCAAACAATACAACACGCATAACAGCCACAACATATAGGTTGCAGGACACAGTCCTTAGATTCTCAAATCTCAAGGTAACCCTAAATATGTTAAATATGATTGATTTACATGGTTTTTATGTTTGGTATCAAATAGTTTAAATCAGATTCACCTGAACCAGAATCTGTGATACTTAAAAGAAGAAAAATATTGTGTAATATGTTGAAAAAAATTATATTTAGATATTTAAATATATTGAGCCTGTGAGCCACACTGTTATTTTCATACAGGTCTTGAAATGTCAGGTTCAGGCAGTGGTACATAAAATTCAGGCCATGGAATTTTTTTTAACCTCAGTTTCCCTAGCCTGATTTATTTAAGTCTGTGTTTTCACAACATGAATATGAAGCGCTTAATTATTTACTTCTTGAATATTTTTTTTAAACCTACATTTCAAAAAGTTACTTCAGATCAAATATATTTAAATGTCTAAGATTCACAGTGAAAAGTTTCAGGAACATAATATTACACACTTTTTCCAGTTTAAAGAAACAGAATCTTGTTTTCATGTGGCACACACTCACACTTTGTGTATGTTTTAACACAAAACACATTTGACAACATTTCAACATTATGATATACTGATGTAGACCATGACATGATCTTGGCAGTGCTGTTGCTGTATTATGTAATTTAGTCATAAGTAGGTACCATGTTATACTGACATCCATGGGAATAGCATTCCATTCCTAGGCCCCATTAAAGCAATTTATGACAGAACTTTAAAGACTTTTATTACTTGATTTATTCCACTAGAACAGACAGTATTCATGGTATTATTTGTTTTATGTGGTTTCATCATTAAGTTGTGTATGTTGTATAGGCGGGTATTATAGAAGAGATGCTGGAGGACACACTTGAGGGCATGGAGGATGAGGAAGAAATGGAGGAAGCAGCAGAGGCAGAGGTTGATAGGATCCTGTATGAGGTCACAGCTGGTAAGGAACCAAAATTCTTGCCCAGTTTTCTGTGTGTCTTAATTGACACCATAAGTTAGACTTCATTTGGTACAACATTTAGTATAAAATTATTTGGCAAAATAAAGAAAAACTACACTACAAAACAAAGCAACCATTAAAATAAAAATAAAGCAACTATTCAGCAATATTTCTCATTCCTATACCCACACCTGTGGCATTTAAACTGTATAATACCAGCGTGTGGAACCATGTTAGTGAAAGTGCTTGGGTAACAGACAGTACAAGATGTTGCGAATTAAGTGCACACAAAGCTATTTGTGCGAGTGTACATCTGTTCTGCGCACACTCAGTAATGACACGCGTTCGCCCTTTGCTGTCACTCCCGGTGAGTCTAGTTAAATTTTGAGACTTTTGGGGGTGAAAATAAGACACATTCCCACTGCTGTGATTGATCACCCTCAACCAAACCCCTTTCTTTCAGGAACCGACCTTGATCTCATTCAGTGTAAAATTCCCAAATCTGCCTTTAGCCATGATGCCCATTTAATATCATATCACAAGACCTACTGTGCTCCAGTTATATAATGCTTTGTTATCTTTCATACAATCTTGAATCAACAACTCTGATACTTAACTAAGAGTCACGATTAGGGTTAGGCTTGCTTTTGTAATGTTTTTAAATGGCTTGTTTTTTAAATTAATTTTATAGACCTACATTTAAGCATGTTTTAATATAAACAACCAACAGTATCTGATTCAGAATGTTTTTATTTTGGTTAATAATAGGCGCTCTTGGAAAAGCTCCCAGCAAAGTCACAGACGCTCTTCCTGAGCCGGAGCCAGTCGGGGCTACCGCGGCCTCCGAAGATGAAGAGGAAGACATTGAGGAAATGCAGTCCAGGCTAGCGGCACTGAGGAGCTAAACTGTTATAGCTACCCCTTCTAAATCTCTGTAGTCATAAACAGAAATCTCCTCTCAGTTACAATGAATTTAATCTTCTAATGTCTTGTTTCTTCCGTATGTCCTTATACGGACTGAATTGGTATCCACAGGCTGTATAATAGTTTGACAGAGAAAACAAGACCAAGAGAAGCACTAATACAGCAAAAACTGTTTGCCTACATAATTAAACAGAAAGGGTTAAATGAACAGCAATTATAAGCAGTTTGTTATGGCTGCTGGGTAATTTAATTTTGTTCTCTTTTTTTTATTATTAAAAAAAATTTATTTAAACACGATCTGTCATTTCTGCTTTAAACAGTGATTTAAGTTAGTCCATGCTGTGTATGCCTATAGCTGTGTAACATGATGAAGGATCTGTTGTACAGTGCAGTCATCATGCCGGTCTCTATCCTTCTGTCTTTATCTTCACTGTGCTTTCTCTAGCCTTATTTGGTGTCTAAGCGAATGCTTCTTCTCTGTGTAATCATTCAGTGGAAATGCGGTTTTACTGAATTTGAGAAACTCCTAACAGCCATTATGTGTAAGGTTTATATAAATATATAGATATTGACTGTGTTTATCTTAATTTTATATTAAGTAAAGCCCCGCTAGATTATGTAAATCGTTCTGTGATCTGGCTGCTGGCCGGGCTGATGAAAACCATGCATTGCTGTGACTTGTTATGGTAACTGTAGCTTTTACACAGAGCCACTGCACCACAGCCAACATTGTGAAAGGGGAAAATAGGTGCTAATGGCTTACGAATTCAGATCCACCTTTCCAAATTTGCATTGAGTTATATTACTGTTATTAAGCGCACTCCAGAAGTCTGACATTTTCAAAATGTTCTAAACTACTTTGGTTTCATGGGAAAACCGCTGTGCATCCAAAAGAGTTCATGAGACAAGTAAACACTATTTGTAACTGTATCTGTTTCCTTTTTTATGTTGTTTTATTCCGTCCAAAGATACAGCATGTAATAAATGTTATAAACAAATGTTTAATGTTTGGAGAAAAAGCGCCTCCTATAAGACATACATCAAAATTCACTCTTAATGAGATTTAGTTTTGGCCCTGGTTCTGTTTGTTAATGTGTGACCTGAGCCACTGTTTACATAAATCATCGCTAACACTTTACTGTATGTATGTGTTAGATCGCAAGCCACGGTTATTTCAATACACTATCACTAAAATGTTTTTGTGATGTGACCTTGTGTAGCAGAGATTGTTAGTTCTTCCTTTAAAAGACATCATCAAAGACATGGGGCTTTTTCCTTACATGCCATACTGTGTGATCCTGTAGGGCTCTCTTATAAATCTCTATATAAAAATTGTCTACTTATAGCATGAGACTGCTATCTCTTACAGCTATATATTTGGGTTATATTCTGGCGTTAAAAGTTTTCTTTCCCTGTGCACTAAAATGCGGTTATGACACCCATTCATGAAGATGCATATACAAAAACGTCATATAGCTGGCTGCAAATATTTTATGCAAATTCAGTTTCGTTCACCAATTAGTTATGCTTCATGATGAGTTCCTGAAATTATTACAAAATCCTTACTGAAAGCTTCATTTCAATCTGTAAATACCTGCCGAGTGCACATAAAGAAATGTGTTTTGTAAACACAGGGCTGTTTAAGAATAAAATTTTATGAACAATTCAGAGGGCTATTTCTTTTTTTATTGAAAATTCAAATATTGTGTTTTCCATTCTTAATATTAATATAGAAATGCATGTTGTTTTCTGTGTTGTTAAAATGGGCATTCTCACATAATCCTGTGCTGTGTAAGTCAATTGAATTGTGTGGTTTAATTATGTGTTTGTAATGTTGGGTCTTAATTAGTTTGCTTTAATGTAACACAGGACTAAATTACTTAATGGTTCAGTGTTTGAGGTAACTACAGCCTTCCTTTTCACTGTGGATAGCTGGGTATGTAATATCCTCTGAGAATTTGGTTTAAACAATTGTTTCTGATTGTGTGGGTTCTTGCTTGTATGTTTAAAAGCATATACGGTACAGTCCCCACCGAAAGTACTGCAAGGCCAATTCTACTGATTTCGCTATACATTCAAGACAATTGGGTTTGAGAGCAAAAGGTGAACGAGATATTAGTATTTCAGCTTTCATTTCCTGATATTTACATCTAGACGTTAAACAACTTGGAGCATGGCACCTTTTGTTTAAATCCACCCATTTTTTCAAGTGATCAAAAATATTGGAACATGTGACTGACAGGTGTTTCTTGCTGCCCAGGTGCACCTTGTTAAATGCCATAGAATTGGCCATGCTGTTTCAATACTTTCGGAGGGGACTGTACAATGTTAATACACTGAATCTCATCCATTCACTGCTCTTCGCACAATGCAAATGTATTGTTTTACTGATAGGCTCTATAACCTTTGGATCTTTTCACTCATTGTCATTTTATGTATCAAAAGAAGGGTGTTGGCTTTAACCATGACTCAGGGCTTTTTTTTAAAAAACAACAACAAAAAACAACAACCTCCCTTACAGCTAGCTACCAAATAGTGTGTGCCTGTCTCATAGACTTGAATATGATATCTGCCCTGTATGGTACAGAAACTCATTTGAACCACGAGTATTTCAGGAATAAACAGAGAACCGAAATGGAAAGCTCGGTCTGTCAAATGGTGTTCATTTTCTCAGTAATGACAAAGCGTTTGGCCTTTTCAGCCTTCCATACAACGTGCGCTTCTAGAAACAGGCTAGATCCCAAACCACGTACTACCCTACTAAACAATAGTATATGCAAATAGTACACCATTTCTGGCAGCTATACACTAACTATAAACTATTATTTGACATTGTCTGTAAATGGCTACAATGTTATGGATATTTGTGGTGCAGCTATAAAAAAAACATGTCTGAATTACTGCTATTTTCATAGACCCTTTTCTGTAAATTCTGTTTAGTACGGTTAGTGCGGTTTTGGACATAGCCGTAGACGCATGCGCAGAAGAGTCCGCTGTCAAACGGTCACCGCCAGCAGTCGCGAAGGAAACTCCTCCCTGCTGACAACAAGCTCTCCTAGCGCAATGGTCTCGTGGATTATTTCCAGGCTTGTGGTGTAAGTATTTTTCTTCTTCTATTCTTGTTCTATTCTTGCTACGTTTTTCCCCCCTACTCTAAATTTTTGCATTATCTTATTGTTTGGTCTTCATCTCCATATTGTAATGTGTGCTCTTAAGGACTGTGGTGTGTTTATGTCACCTCCTTCATTCTAGGCAGAATTTAATCATAATCATAATCATATGCAGGTCCTGACGCGGTGTTTTGGCTACGGAGGACTTTTCACCTATAAAGGTCTTTGCATTATGAGCGAATATAGGCCAGTGTAATCGTTGCCCTAAATCTCTATTTCCTAAAACGAAGTGATTTGTTCAGTGTCATAACCAGAGCTATGAATAAGGGACAAACAAAGGCGGTGTGACGCAAATCTGGACACTTACGTGTCGCTCTGGACGGTTGGGTTTATTTCAATAGGCTTACATTTCACCTGGAGATGTTTTGATGCTTTGAAGCCAGCGCCCATCTATTCCCTAACAGGAAATTAAACAGCATCATGTGGGATGTTTGCAATATTGAAAAGAAAGCAAATTATTAAAATGTCAACTATACCTGCATAAAACTGAATGCCTATGAACCACTGTATATGAATCATTAAGTTCAGTTTGTTTTGTTTTTGTCATTTATAATAATATGGCCAATCTCGGAAATTTAAGCTCATGCGTAAAAGAACCCACAAAATGGCGAGTCAATTAAATTTAGATTACAATATCCGGTTACATTGCATGGGCGACACTTTGTGGGACACTAAAGATCTGCATCACAGCGTCCTGATGTGCTAAATATAGTGTACATACTGAGGCATTCAGGCTGGCTTGGCAGAGCACAGTATGGTGGTGGTAGTCACTCAGATGTCACTCAGGTGTGTGATTTGTTTGTTTGTTTGTTTAATGGGCGGTGGGTATGTATGTAGGTCGACCACTTGCTCAGGTCAGATGTGCAGCTGTCGTTGAGCTGTGAGAGACAGAGAGAGCACTTGTGGACAGATATGTACTTGAACACAGGTGCAGCATGGGCTTGAGTTTTTCTGGGAGTTTCTGATTTCTAATTATTACTCTGTTCACTTCCTTGGTTCAGCTCACTTCTCTGTGTCCATGAGTTATGAACGTTCGGGTGTCTGAGCTATTTCTGTCAGAATAAATTTGGAAATTAATCAGGGTTGTAAAAACGTGTTTGGCCTGCAAACTACACACACACACACACACACACACACACACACACACACACACACTAGATAAATGTACAGTCTTCCGGACAACACGTTACTAAAACAAATCACTTCTATGATTAAACATGATTAATAGCCTACTATGAGTTACTTTGACGTACTTTGTAAACAAATGTCTTTACATTTAAGCTACTATATTGAGTGACGTTTTAATGCCAGAAGCAACGTCACAATGCCATTCTTACTAAAAAGAAAACAACCCTTAGATTCCTTAAATATCTTTAATAAATATTTAAAGAAAGTCCATGTATTTGGATGCGTTCCCTGTGATGTAAAGTCTGTTAATGTATGTTTACAATTGTAGTTTCTGTGTTCCTGACATGTCAATCTGTTGTAAGATGTGTGTTAATTATGTTTAATTTACATATTGTTGTTGTTTATTTCATGCAACTGTAAGTAATTAAAAAAACAACAACAAACAAACAAACAAAAAAAACCCCGTCCTTCTTACTGATTGATCTAACAACGCGTAAGTTTATGAACACATTTATAGTTTTCCAATAGGAGGCGCTGCAGTTGTACCTTTACTACATTTTTCAGTTTCGTATTACACGGTTAGAAATTAAGAAGAAAAGAAAAAAACAAACAGTTTGTGATAGCTTAAGAGTTAGCTTTCCGAAGTTTTCCAAAAGCCTTTTACCTGGAAACCGTTTTGATCCACTCAGAAAATTTAAGGCTTCCTCTAGAGGTACAAGTGAGTTCACTAAACTGAACTGATTGCACTGTATTTACTGGGGAGATTGTGACAGACACTCAACAGTAATAATGCAGTGTAGTTTATCATAATGTACTTTTCCACACTTAGAAATTCTGAATTGGATACAAAATTAAAGTAGTTTCTTCTACAGTGAACAGAATCATTTTATTCAGTTTAACCGTGGTATAACTGCAGTAATACAGTGGTATAACCACAAATTGTCAGTACTAATGAAATACAGATTTAAAAATACTTTTTAAATCTTTAAAAACTATATAAAACTAAAATTACTTTTTATTTTAGGCAATGGCTCTTTTACTTTATTAACTTTTACTTATTAACTTGACTTGCAAGCAAAGTGTAGACCCTGGCAAACAGGGAAAAGGATGTGTGTGTATCTCAGTGCTAGCAGAGCTGAAGTGCTCTCACTTGACTGGTGCACCCTTGTCAATACCTTTGTGTGCACTATTCATGGCACCTTATGTCCATTGTTAATGCTCCACACTCACCGATACTACTCAGTGTGCTCAGGTCATCTGCTGACAGTGACAGTGGAGTTTGCATGTTTTCCCCATACTTCGGGGATTTCCTCCGGGTACTCAGGTTTACTCCCAAGTCCAAAGACATGTGTTGTAGGCTGATTGGCATTTCCAAATTGTCCATAGTGTGTGAATGGGTGTGTGATTATGCTCTGCGATGTGTTGGCACCCCCTCCAGGGTGTCCCCCGACATGTGCCCCGAGTTCCCTTGGTCAGTGGTAGCTCAGTACTTAAGACACAGTTGTATAAATTAGAGAAATGTAAGTCGATCTGGATAAGGGCATTTGCCAAATGCCATAAATGTTAGTCGATAGATGGATAAAATAATAAATGAACATCTTAAAAATGACATTTAACAAGTTGCCATCAGTGGGACTGTTGACCATTTTGAACTCGACAAGTTAAAAGTAAGACCTTTACACATTCAAACAATAGGACACTGCAGAGGATGAGCTTCAAGACATTGCAACTAAATATGGTGGAGATAAAACCTGAGCAGCTGTGTTCTGACTGAAGGCCAGAAAAATGTAAACAGAAGCCTGAAATAAACGACCCAGATGCATTGTGATATCAGTTTTTCTAACGTAGTTTTTCTTACATGTTACTGGCTGTATTTAGAATTAAGTGAGGCCAAAAACTTTATACAGTTACTGTGGTGTTTAAATAGTATATTTATAATAGAGAGCAGTAAATTGAGACGACAAAGCAGAATCTACAGGCAATTTTAATTATAACATTAATTAATTAAGTATAAAATTATTTACAAAAATTCCTTAACCACTTAAATAAGAAAGAGGCACATTTCAAATATATGCAATAATTCAAAATTTAAAAAATAAATCAACAATTTCAAAAATATGCAATAATTTTTAATAGCCTGTATTTCCTGTATTTTATTTGGGTGTAAATGTAAATGATGTAGGGGTGGTCTAGATGATGTTGAAAATCTGGCAACCTATAAGGTGTGAAACTTTTAATTTAAGTAGATGAATCAGAATATAGAATATGTTCCTTGCATAAAAATTGTGGCCATGTCTTCCTTGTCATGATTCCCCCTTGAAGCAGCGTGCTCTAGGTGCGAATGCGCGAGCACCTGCTTTTCCGTTGTTGACCGTAATGACATCTCTTCACGTGTGTTTTGTTTATGTTTCTGTCATGTCTCCTCCTTGCTCTGTCATTGGCTGGGATTTCACGTGGGTCTGTATTGCTCTCAGCTGCTAGCAGTTTAGACGCTGATCATGTCCGCATATATACCGCGCGCTTCCCAGTACACAACGCGGAGGATTACCATAGAGTTAGATTAGTTCGTATTGTAGTCATAGTCACGGTCAATGTTTAGAGTTAGTTTAGTTCGTATCGTAGTCATAGTCACGGTCCATGATTAGAGTTAGTTCGCGCTGGATTATCCGCTTCCAGTCCCTCGTCATAGTCCGTTTCTCGTTTTGTTTATCGACCCTGTTTTCCGTGACCACGACCTAGATTCCTGCCTTGCCCCGTGTATGTCTGTTTGCCAATCGCCTGACCTCTTGCATGTTTATGGATTACGTTTTGGATCACGTTTTGGATTTGTCTGCCTGTCTCTCTTTCAAATAAACAACTGTTCATCCTGCACTTGCATCCGTCCTATCTCTGCTCCGTCACTATTCGTGACAGAATCTTCCGCCTCAACATGGATGCAGCACGAGGACGAGAGATAAGTCACGCCACAGAAACCTGGGAAGTAGTAGGACAATACCTCATCGGGGAACGCTTGGATTACTGGCCGCATTTTTCGTCCGTGCAATTTCCCCAAAGGTACGCCGTTGAATTGCCACCAGAGACAGCAGGATTGGGGAGCTACCCGCTGGAGTTCCTCTTCAGCTGCAAGGAGTATTGCTGCAGCTTGGCGTTTCCCAAGCCTACTAAGAGAGAGTGCATCGGGTTCCTGGTGTCCTGGTTTTGCGGTCCGGCCCGTGACTGGGCGGAGCAGCTGGTGAGTGCTGGGTCGCCAGCCCGCCATGATGTCACTCAGTTTGCAGAGCTGTTTATGGAGGAGTTTTCACAGCCTGGACAACTTCGTGGTCCTGATTTACTGGGGTGGAGAGTCAATGGACAGCCCCAGGTGGACCCACCATTCAATCTCTATTATGAGGAGATGGACAGGGCAGTAACCAGCAATCCACTTCAGTTTCCAGCCAACGCGGGGGCGAAATCTCCGAGATGTATGACCGAGGGCTGCGGGAGAGAGACTCAGCTTCAATGTCCCACCTGCAAGAAGCTGGGCCTCCAGGAAGCTTTCTTCTGCTCTCAGGAATGCTTCAAGAGCAGCTGGCGGGAGCATAAGAAACTCCACCGGAGAGCCCGTGCAGAGACCCAGCCCGGGATCGACAGGGTGACCTTGGAGCGCCCGTCGGAGGTCATAGCACCAGAGCCCCAGCCGGAGGTTAACCTGGTGACCTCAGAGCTCGAACCTGAGCCCCACGAGGTGAGTTCACCTGCCGAGCTCCAGCGAGAGGTCAGCAGGGAGGCACCAGCACCAGAGCTCAACCCTGAAGTCCAAGTCAAGCCTCCAGTCAGTGAGGTCCATGTCCAAGCCAAGCCTCCAGGCTCTGAAGTCCAAGCCAAGCCTCCAGGCTCTGAAGTCCAAGCCAAGCCTCCAGGCTCTGAAGTCCAAGCCAAGCCTCCAGTCTCTGAAGTCCAAGTCAAGTCTCAAGTCCCTGAAATCCAAGTCCAAGTCAAGCCTCCAGTCTCTGAAGTCCAAGTCAAGCCTCCAGTCTCTGAAGTCCAAGTCAAGCCTCCAGTCTCTGAAGTCCAAGTCAAGCCTCCAGTCTCTGAAGTCCAAGTCCAAGCCAAGTCTCCAGTCTCTGACGTCCGAGCCAAGTCTCCAGTCTCTGACGTCCGAGCCAAGTCTCCAGTCTCTGACGTCCGAGCCAAGTCTCCAGTCTCTGACGTCCGAGCCAAGTCTCAAGTCTCTGACGTCCGAGCCAAGTCTCCAGTCTCTGAGGTCCGAGCCAAGTCTCAAGTCCCTGAAATCCTAGTCCAGGTCAAGTCTCCAGTCTCTGACGTCCAAGCCAAGTCTCCAGTCTCTGACGTCCGATCCAAGTCTCCAGTCTCTGACGTCCGAGCCAAGTCTCCAGTCTCTGAGGTCCGAGCCAAGTCTCAAGTCCCTGAAATCACAGTCCAAGCCAAGTTTCCAGTCTCTGACGTCCGAGCCAAGTCTCAAGTCCCTGAACTCCAAGTCCAGGTCAAGTCTCCAGTCTCTGAGGTCCGAGCCAAGTCTCCAGTCTCTGAGGTCCGAGCCAAGTCTCCAGTCCCTGAGGTCCAGGCCAAGTCTCACGTCCCTGAGGTCCAGGCCAAGTCTCACGTCCCTGAGGTCCAGGCCAAGTCTCACGTCCCTGAGGTCCAGGCCAAGTCTCATGTCCCTGAGGTCCAGGTCAAGTCTCACGTCCCTGAGGTCCAGGTCAAGTCTCACGTCCCTGAGCTCACGTCCAAGCCTGCTGATCCAGTTGACCAAGCTCTGCTAATATCTAAGCCTAATGACCAAGTTCTGCTCACGCCCCAGTCTGCTGACACGCACAGCCAAGTTCTGCTCACGCCCCAGTCTGCTGACACGCACAGCCAAGCTCCGCCCATGCCCAAGGTTCACCTGGTGACCTCAGAGCCTCAGCCCCCCTGTTCAGCTGAGGTCGTCGCTCAGTCTTCCTGTTCGGCTGTGGTCGTCGCCCCGCTTTCATGCTCTGCCGAGGACGTCGCTCTGCCCTCATGCTCCGCCGAGGTCGTCGCTCCGCTTCCCTGCGCCTCCAAGAACACCGTGCAGTTTCCTGGCTCTGCTTGGGACATTCAGCCCAGGGGGCCGGGGCCGCCAATGAAATGGGATGACTCATGGCACTCCGGGAGGAGTGCCTTTCGGGGAGGGTTCTGTCATGATTCCCCCTTGAAGCAGTGTGCTCTAGGCGCGAATGCGCGAGCACTTTCTTTTCCGTTGTTGACCGTAATGACATCTGGACACGTGTGTTTTGTTTATGTTTCTGTCATGTCTCCTCCCTGCTCTGTCATTGGCTGGGATTTCACGTGGGTCTGTATTGCTCTCAGCTGCTAGCAGTTTAGACGCTGATCATGTCCGCATATATACCGCGCACCTCCCAGTACACAACGCGGAGGATTACCATAGAGTTAGATTAGTTTGTATCGTGGTCATAGTCACGGTCCATGTTTAGAGTTAGTTTAGTTCGTATCGTAGCCATAGTCACGGTCCATGATTAGAGTTAGTTTGTGCTGGATTATCCGCTTCCAGTCCCTCGTCATAGTTCGTTTCTCGTTTTGTTTATCGACCCTGTTTTCCATGACCACGACCTAGATTCCTGCCTTGCCCCGTGCATGTCTGTTTGCCAATCGCCTGACCTCTTGCATGTTTATCGTTTTGGATTTGTCTGCCTGTCTCTCTTTCAAATAAACAATTGTTCATCCTGCACTTGCATCCGTCCTATCTCTGCTCCGTGACGATTCGTGACATTCCTACAGCTATATGATTATTATAGGTCTAGAAACACTTTCTTATATTACATTACAAGGTGCCCTTTGAAAATTTACATTCATCTTTTTACATTTACTGTCAAATAGCATATACATTATTCTCAGATGCATTCATAGAATGTAAATGGCTCTTTTGGGTGAAAAAGTGGGGAAATTACTCCATGTTTAATGCAAACAACTTGAATTCATTATTTTGAAATCTTAGGTTATAACACTCAGGTTGCACTGAATCCTGTTCTGCTGATCTATTTGATCTATTTGTGTCTGACAGGCTCATATTTGGGACACTTTACCCTGCATATTCATCATATAAAGCTGTCAAATCAAAAGATGTGAGAGAATATGTGAGTATGAACTGCATAACAACATATAATGAGCATTTAATGCCTTATTGCACTCACATCTATGGCCAGCTTTTTCAGCATCATCTTATAGGAATGTGCTCACTGACATTCAAATTTCATAACTTTCTTCTATATATTTCAACAGGTAAAATGGATGATGTATTGGATAATATTTGCACTGTTCACAACAGCTGAAGTGATCACAGATTTATTCTTGTGCTGGTAAGTGAAATAATGCCTTCCTGCTCATTTCCCACTAAAGGTGTGCCCCTGATCAAATGATGAAATGATAAAGAGCTTGAAATGATGATGGCTGATATGACTCATCTATTGTCTCTTTTGAAGGCTCCCATTTTACTATGAGCTAAAAATTGCTTTTATGGTGTGGTTACTTTCACCATACACAAAGGGATCCAGTGTGCTGTATAGGAAGTTCGTCCACCCAACTTTGACCTCTAAAGAAAAGGTATGATTCTGAATATCTGTTTACCTAATTCTTTCTAAAAACAAGAAGATTATTCCAAAGTAAACAAAAGTTCAGTGATTATTGAAACATCTGGAAGTTGTTGTGAAGCACTTTTTTCGGAAGTGAAGACCCATCTTGCTTTGTGCTTGACCCTGTTTCCTGCAGTGTGTTAGGTGAAATGTTCCCAGTTGATGAACAGTGGTAGGAAATGATGCTATACTTTCTCTAAAGATTTTCTCCTGCCCTTTATTTTGAGGCAGGAAATTCGTCATGGTGGAAGAGTGTAGGGGCACTGATAGAGCTAAAAGAGGAAAGCCAAATTCCAAAAGCTTTTTTTTTTTTTTTTTTTAAATCTAGTGTTCCCTGAGAAGGGAACTCAACATTGAGTGAGCTTCATGTTGTGGGATGTGCCCTTGCGCGTGACTGGCATCTGAAGTTGTGTAACATCATGTCTATTTATAGGCCTGCCGTGATCAGGTGACGTGGAAATTAAGCATGTTATTTGATATAAAACGGCACCTGTGAACCGCGTCGTTAGCCTTATTATCTTTAGAGAGACTGCATGTCGGTCATTTGTGTAACACTCACAAAAGACTTTTCATTTCCTCTCTATCTTTAAAAAAAAAAAACAAGAAAGAAAAATTTAGTCTTTACTTTTCTGTCCCTTTAAAAAAAAGAAAAAAGAGAATAGTATGAGTGAGAGAGAATTCAGGAAGTGTGTCATCTCTTGCTACCCTTTTATCACGGGAGGGGACACACACACACACATATACACACACACACACACACACACACACACACACACACTTTCTGTGTGAAGTGTCTAGGGCTGGAGCATGCCAGGGCAGCCCTCGAGGGGTCTGACTTCGTGCATTGTGGACACCTTACAATCAGGCAGCTTACAATCAGAGCTTTGCCGTGCTACGGATTTGTCCCTCCAGACAACCAAGCAAACGGCCCATGGTATCGGCTGTTCAATGGGTAGCTTGGTTGCGCAGAGAGGCACCTATGGCTCAAACTCTCAGGAATGGGGGACAAAGATAAGGTCTCCCTGCTGGACTCCCCTGTTGACGCTGGACGCCGACCTGTTCGGTGGCGAGGTTAACCGACATCAACGACAGGTTTCGCAAAGCGAAACAGCAAACGGCGGCATTCAGCCAGTTCCTTCCTCGTCGTGTCAAGTTCGCCTGGGCATCCATGAGTGGAGCCCGGGCCAGTAGTGTGAGGGAGGCACAGAAGGTGAGTGTGGTGGCCAGCCTCCCCCTGTGGTCAGCCAGGGAAACCAGGCAGCCACAGTTGCAGCCTGCTAATAGATCTGATCTCAGAACGATCATGAAGGCCAAGCAGACAAAGAAGCAGCGGTCTTGATGGGCCATGGAGAGATGTATCAGGAGACGTGAGGTTGTTAGAGCCTCCCCTAGCCAAGGCCATCCAAAGTTTTCTGGCTTCTCTGGTCAGCGAGCTGTCATAGGGCAATGAAAATCTGATGCTTTGCCTCCAACAGAATGTGGAGGTGTTAATATTATTAAAAGACCATCTGTCAGCATGGAAACTACTGTCAAATGTGTCTCCATGGGTTCTGTTCACCTTAGAAAAGGGTTACCGGGTCGAGTTCAGAGCTCAAACCCCAACCCCGGTTCAGAGGTGTGCTCACCACAGTAGTCAGCACAGAGCAGAACCTGACATTAGCGCAAGAAGAAAGATCCCTCTTGGAAAACAGGGCCATAGAACATGTACTCTGTTCCCTGAGGGAAGGAGGTTTTTACAACCGCTATTTCCTGGTTCGCAAAAAAAAATGAGAGTATTTTTTTTACAGGTTTAAGATGCTGACACTCAAACTTATCGTTCCACAGATTCAGTTTGAAGATTGGTTTGTGATGATAGATCTAAGATGCATATTTTTACATAGAAATAACGCCCAGTCACAAGACATTCCTGAGGTTCGCGATTGGAGACAACGTGTACTAATATTGGGTTCTTCTCTTCGATCTAGCGTTATCCCCTTGCACCTTCACAAAGTGCATAGATGCTGCTCTGGGTTCCTTGTGACTCCAGGTCATCCTTGTACTAAACCACCTGGACGACTGGTTAATTCTAGCATAATCCAGGGAACTGGTGATTCAACATCTAGATGTTGTTCTTGCCCACATGAGGAGCTTGGGGCTCAGGTTTAAGCTCAAGAAAAGTATGCTTTCTTCAGTGCATAACTTTTCTAGGAGTTATATGGGATTCTACTACAATGAGGGCATTTCTATCCGCAACACGCGTAGGGTCAATCCTGTCAACATTGAGCAAGATAAAGCTGGATCTGTGCATCCCCTCCAGTCTCTACAAGGACTGTTGGGGCTTATAGCAGCAGCAGCTAATGTCATACCGTTGGGCCTATTGCACATGTGACCATTTCAGTGGTGGCTGAAAAGTCAGGGGTTTTGTCCGAGCACAAAACCTCTGAGAGTAATCAGTGTCACGCGGCAATGCGTACGTGCTCTGAGAGTTTCGAAGTGTCCCCGGTTTCTAGCCTCGGGGCATCTCCTTATTGCAAGATGGTAATGACAGATGCCTCCCTCACAGGCTGGGGCACGGCCTTAGATAGCTGTTTAGCTCACGGTCTCTGGAGCGGCCCTCATCTGGAGTGGCATATAAATCGCCTAGAAATGCGGGCCGTATTTCTATCACTGAAATACCTTTCTTCCTCATTTGAGAGGTCACCATGTGTTAGTTGTAACAGACAACACAGTGGTGGTCTCATGTATCCACCACCAGGGAGAGTTACGTTTGCGCCCCCTGTTCAGGTAGGCGCAACTAATTCTTCTCTGGGCAGAGGGAAAGTTTTTATCAGTGAGTGCAATGTACATTCCGGGCAACTGGGAATTGGGGGCAAACATCCTATTGAGGCATGGGCTCAGGCCCAGGGATTGGAGGCTCCATCCACAAGTGGTGAAGTCCATATGGTGGAGGTTCGGCCAAGTGGAAGTGGATGTTTTCGTCTAAGAGGAGACAACACACTGCCTGCTGTGGTTCACCCTCACTCCCCCCACACCAGTGGTGCTGGACGCCATGGTGCACATGTGGCCGAGGTCACGTCTGTATGCTTTTCCTCCGATTACTCTGGTCCCACAAGTTCTAGCGAGAGTTCGCCAAGACCGCCTACGTCTGCTGCTAGTAGAACCTTATAGGCCACTTTGACTATGGTTCTCAGAGATAATATCCCTGCTAGACAGCACTCCTTGGGAGATTCCCATCTGCAGAGATCTACTGTCTCAAGCCAGACAGCTGATTTATCATCCTCGGCCGGAACTATGGAAACTGTGGGTCTTATGTCCACCGCTCTGGCCATTGGCGTAAGTCGGAGCAGTTCCTGGTCTGCTTTGCAGCGACACAGTGCCTGTGTTGAAGCAGTACATCTCTAATTGGATAGTGGAAGCAATCTCTATCGCTTCTCACTACGCCTCTGGGCATGAAGGCTCATTCCACTAGGGGGGTCGCCTCCTTGAAAGCTTTGTCTATAGGGGTACCCTTACAGGATGTGTGTGCTGCGGCGGGGTGGTCTACGCCACACACATTCTTTCGATATGACAGCCTGGATATTCCACCCTGGGCACGAGTGTCTTGCAGTGACCCTCGGGCTTGGATATTTTGAACAGGCCATACCCTTTAGTAGGACGGAGTGGGTATTCTTAGTATTAGGCGTGTAACCCTGTTTCCTGAGAAGGAAACTAGACATTGTGTAGTTTTGTCATACTGGGGCATGCCTGTGAATTTTGTCTTCTGATAATAGAGCCTGACGGCGTGGCACACAGGTGCCGTTTTATATCACACAACGCGCTTAATTGCCACATCACCTAATCGTGGCAGGCCTATAAATAGGCATGATGTTACACAAGCTTCAGATGCCAGTCACGCACAAGGGTGCTTCCCACAGTGTGAAGCTCACGCAACGTCTCGTTCCCTTCTCAGACAACAGGGGTAACCCAGACGTTTTGATGAAGAAACACAAGGAAAAAGTTCCAGCGTATAACAAATCATATTTAGGATTTATCAGTTATGATTCTGACTTTACTTGCCTACCTCAACCCTGAGGGTAAGTAAATTGTTTCATTGTGACTTGCATTTTCCAGGACATTGATGAATACCTATGTCAAGCAAAGGACAAAAGTTATGACACCCTGATGCACTTTGGAAAGAAAAGCCTGAATGTGGCCGCTACAGCTGCAGTGATGGCTGCCACTAAGGTGACATTATTATCATATGTGACATACTGATGAGGAATTTTAAAAGTGGATAATTGTTGCGTTTTCAGCAAAGTTAAAAGTTACAAATTAGGAGTAGGCCAGAAATCTGTTAGTTTTGCAGATACACCAATAACACAAATGAGATATTTATATACAGAGTATTTATATGATATATTATTATATTATATTTATGCTCAAGCTCAAAACTAGGAACCATGTTCTCATTGCGACTGCAGGTTCGTTCTCTCACACCACATCCATTCCCTAAAGATATAAACAATAACATGTTGTTCCAGCTCTGTATTTTATTAATATTATCTTTGAGATTAAAATAAAGAATGTCGTTGTATATATATGTATATGTGTGTGTGTGTGTGTATATGTGTGTGTGTGTGTGTGTGTGTGTGTGTGTATGTATATTAGGGATGCACCGAAATGAAAATTCTTGGCCGAAGCTGAAACTGAATATAATGAAAAACTTGGCTGAAAGCTGAATTCCGAATACCGAACACGTTTTTTCGCGTTTTTTCCATTTATTTTGCCATTTTTTTCACCATTGCATAGATTAAATAGTCAAAATGTGCTTTTTATTATTTAGTCTTGCTTTTCAAAGAAAAAAATCAATTACAAAATCTACAATTTCAAAATATTTATTTAACACTGAACATTTTTTTTTCATACCACCAGGCATAGGCTACCAATATGGCACAATATATCTTTAAATGAGTAAAATAAAAATATTTTGATGTGGTCATCTTTGAGCCCTCCTTGAATAGTCTATTTTAGGCCTATAACTGACTGCTGAAAGAATGGAACACTCTGTAGCCTACAACAAAAAAGTGCATTAAAAAGTGCATTGACAAGAGTGCAAAAAATGGTTCTATTCGGTTCTATACGGCTGATTATATTGGGGATATATACCGGTCACGTCCCTGTACACCTCGCGGAGTATTATAGTAGATATAGTATAGTTAGATACGTTGTTAGTGTTATGTTCCTTGATAGATTTAGTTAGTTTAAACTATAGATTAGTTCATTTAGTCCCAGCTGGTTTTTCCACTCCCAGTCCATAGTACTAGTTCATGTTTCTTGTTTTGTGTTTTGACTCTGTTTTCTGTGACCGCGACTTCGATTCCTGCTTTGCCCCGTTTATGCCTGTTTGCCGATCGCCTGACCCTTTGCCTGTCTTGACTACATTTTTTGGATTACGATTTAGATTTGTCTGCCTGCCCTTAAATAAATACATCTTTACCTGCTTCCGTACTCTACTCCCTTACGTCTCGCGACGTGACAGAATACTCCGGAACAGAAACAAAACAACACGTGTCCACAGTAAACATCCCAAGAGCACGTAGCTCGTGCACGTAGCTCGTGCATGCACGCGCCCCCTCATCGAGGTCGTGACGTTCACCCGTCTCACTCTGGTTGCTAGGCTATTTGGTCGCGTCATCAAACACGTCATTGTTCGGTCAAATTTATTCGGCCTTTTCACTTATTCGGCCGAACACCGAAAATACTTTTTTTGCTATTTTTGGCTGAATAATTTCGGTTGCCGAACATTCGGTACATCCCTTATATATATATATATATACACATACACATATATGTGTGTCTATATATATATATATACATATATACATATATATATATATATATATATATATATATATATATATATATATATATATATATATTGTCTCACCCATATCAGAATCATAGCCCTATACTTTTTATTAAAAAACAATTGCACTGACCAAAAAAAAACAATCACACTAACATTTCTACCACAGGGCCAGGGTGTGCTATCAGATCGCCTTCGGAGTTTCAGTATGCATGACCTGACCACCATAGACTCAGACGGTGAAGCAAAGAGTTCTGCTTCAGTCACCACTCAGGCTGCATCGGGTCAGCACAGAACTCGCGCCGTGATGCGCAGCAAATCAGATGCCGCCTACAGCAAGAGTAAGTCCACCCGTCCAACTGACTATGAACCAATCACGTTTGCACTAATCTGTTCACAGTCAATCTTTACATAATGTACCTTTACTTGAGAATATTAACCATGCCAGTTTAGATTCAAGATACTTACATTGCCACACAGCAATGCTGGTGGTATGGTTTCAGCGCAACAATATACAATATGCAGGGTGCATGGGATCCCAAATTATGTTCTCATCTTGAAACACAGAATGATGGTATCCATTCTGTTTAAAAGAAATCTATAGACCTTCGATTGGCTAAGTAATATCAGTTTCAGACATTGGTTTCAATTATAGGGCTGATGATGAATTGAATGTATATTTAAAAATTGTCCAGGTATTCCATTTTATGCTTTATATTATAATGCCACAATTAAGTTGCATGCAGTGGGTAATCACTGTATTTTACATGGTGTAGTATTGTGCAATATGTTGGCACGTGGTGCAGCAATTAGTGTTGCTGCCTCACATCTCCAAGGTCTCTGGTTTGATCCTGAGTTCAGATTACTGTCTGTGTGGAGTTTCTATGCACGTTCTCCCTATGTATTGCATCGTTTCCTCCAGGTTCCCCATTTTCCTCCAACATTCCCAAAACATGCCAGTGAATTAATTAATTGCCCCTAGGTGTTAATGAGCGTGTGAATATGATTGATTGATTGATCGATTGATTGATAATTTATTGGTCCTCAAAGAGGAAATTTGTTTCCACCGTGGGTGCATAGAAAAACAAAAACATAACATCATACATATAAACCAACATAAACAATCACAGGCATAGAGGGGAGGAGGGAACAAAAAGAAAAACATGAGGATCATCATACAACAAATGCATCTGGCATCACAATGGCTAAGTGCCTATGTGTTTAATGCTCATATAGCCATAGGAACAAAACTGCTATGAGTGTGTCATGGTGCCTGTGTGATGGACTGGTGTATATTCCTACTTCATGCCCAGTGTTCCCAGGATAGGCTCTGGATCCCCTGTGATTCACACTGACTAGGATAAATTAGTTACTGAAGATGAATGAATGAGAATTGCAAAATGCCTATATTCACTTAAACATCTGAATTTCATACTATCAGTGAACCATTACAAATCACTAATAGAGGTCTGTTACATTTTCTGTCTCTAAGTTACCTCGTATAAAGAACAGTTGTGGTCACAAGGGCGAGATGTCAGATATTTTGGAAAGTACATTAGCAGTAATATATCATCAGGAAGTGTTGATATATTGAGAAATACGAGACTCTCCAAGAGTGTTACGCTGTCCAGGCACACAAGCTGAACACTTCCTACTAAATTGGTTCCTGATTCAGCCTGTAGGTTCACTCCCAGAAATAAAGGTACTAAACTGTACTTTTCCTTATTGTTGGGGTGGTTCCATCAAGGGTACATAGTTTGTACCTTTAGTATGTATCTTTTACCTGGGAATGAGCATGTAGTGCACCTTTAATTTTAGTAGGAAAAGGTAAATCAGTGGTAGTTAAGGTCCAATTATGTACATTAAATTTTAAGGGTACAGTATACTACATTCATGTTTCCAGGTAAATACAGCCTGAATATTTATTGTGCTTTATTTATTTTTTTTGCTCTGTAGAATTACAGATTTCAGCATATTTACATATGCAGACTATTTAATAGTATTTCAATAGATCTATGTGATGTATAAAGTACTCATGAGCCATAGTCAAACAGTCAAATATACCTTAACCTGATTATAATATAATCAGATGCATTAACTTAGTGGGAAATGTATTAATATACATTTCCCACTAAGTTAATGCATCTGATTATATTATATGCCAAAAGAACTTGGGTGTCAAAACTGAGAATAGTGGCAGCATAGTTCTATGTATTATACTGTATATGAATAAATATTGTTGTTTTATATAAGATCAAAAAGTTTTTTTTGTTTTTTTATAAGCTGTGAATAGAACATTTTGGGTATGAATTAGTTAGCTAGGGTGTTAACATGTCACATGGTACAAGGTGTTAACAACTTCACATGAGAAAAACAAGTTCATTATTATCACATGGCCTTAATTCCTAGGATTCAGAGCAGAGTGGGCACATACTCATCAGAAGAAGAGTAAAATATGTCTGCTGTGTTGTTAAACATTACTGTTTCTTAAAGATCTTAAAGATCTGATAAATTTCTCAAAGGTCTGAGAATATTCTTGTGTATTCAGAAGTCAAGTAAAGTCTGCTTTTCATGCAGTAGCCTCAGACTTTCCAAATGTAGGCCCTGATTATTCCCGTCATTATCACTTGACCTTACATTCACTATTGGAGTTTTATTTCACTACAATAAATATCATATGCAACTTATTGCCCTGTAAAATGTAATATACACAAGCACATGTCAAGACTTGTTTTGATGCCCGTATTGTCATGGTGCAGGCCCAGAGTTTGACATAACTGAGTTTGAGATGTTGAATGTGGAGCAGTGTGCTTCTGTGGAGCCTTCTTTCCTTCTGACCCGCAAACCCACTCCGATACCAAGATCCTTCAGCAATCCAAGCCAGCCTCTTTCACCCCCTGAGCTTTCCCAGGACAAACCTGCACCCCCTCCATCTGAGGACCCAGAGGTGACAAAGGACAGTGAAAAAGAGTGGGGCATCCCAGCCAACTCAGGCCAACTTGGACTGCTTAAGAGACGTGCCCCAGAGGTAGCCCCCTCTTTACATAGTTGGATGGTGGTGTGTCTGCTGCGGTGCTGACGGCCTGGTTATAACTAACCATTATGCTGAATCACTAATCAGCATGATTACCACCACAGGCTAATCCACCACAGGCTACCTGGAGTTTTTATTTGGGATACTGTGTCGTGTATGTATGAAAGTCAGAGCAATTGCACACTGTTTGAGGAGGATTATAGCAGTCTTTTGCTTTCGGGGCAGTGGTGGCTTGACGGTTAAGGCTCTGGGTTACTGATTGGAAGGTTGGGGGTGCAATGCCAAGCTGCCACTGTTGTGCCCTTGAGCAAGGCCCTTAACCCTCTCTGCTCCAGGGGTGTCGTATCATGGCTGATTCTGCGCTCTGACCCCAACTTCCTAACAAGCTGGGATATGCGAAGGAAAAAGAGCTTCATTATGTATATGTGACCAATAAAGACTCAATATCATTATCATTATAGTGGGTCATAGAACAAAAGACATAACTGTCTAATGTGACCTTTGGGTTTTTGCTATTCTGAGTCATCTGACATTTTACTACAAATGGCTAGAATTTTGTGTGATGCCTGATCTGCATGCACTGACTCTGGCTTCTTAAATGACATTAGTAGAGAAAAAGGTCTATCATACATGTGATAGCTTGTCAGATTCCTTAGGATGAAAGAATATATGATCGTTAATCGCTAATTTGATCATGCAGTAGAATAATTTGAATGTAGACACATGATGTTCTTGCAAACATCTCTCCCACGGCTTAATTATACAGGGTGTCCCAAAAGTCTCCATACATAGGGGAAATGATCACTTTTTAGCAAAATGTCTTCCAACATTTTTCATACTTACAGTCGTGAAAAAACAATTACACCCCTTTTTTTTTTTTTTTTTACCTATTTAAACAAGCAAACATTTGATTCTATTTGAAGCAGTGTCTATTAATAAAGTTATTGGAAGTCTATAAAATGACTTAAAACAAAATTTAAATGAACACAAAACAGATCAGTCACATGGAAAAGTGAATACGCTACTACATCTGTGGATGCCTATGAGTCTGGCAAGGGATTTAAAAAGATCTCCAAATGATTTGAAATACATCATTCCACTGTAAGGAAAATCATCTACAAATGGCACAGATTTCAAACGACTGCCAATTAGTCCAGGACTGACCATCCCAGCAAATTCAGCCCAAGAGCAGACCGTCTGATGCAAAAAGAAGTCTCCAAGAACCCCAAAATTTCTTCACAGGGTCTGCTAGTAAGTCTTGCAACTGTTGGTGTCAATCAGAAAGAGATTGCACAAATTTGACCTGCATGTGAGGTATGCTAGGAAAAAGCCAATGAGCATATAGGCAAAGACCAGGCCTTTTGGAATAATGTGCTCTGGACAGACAAATCAAAGATAGAGTTGTTTGGCCACAGTAACAGCAGAAATGTTTGGTGTAGACCAAAGACAGCTTTTCAGGAGAAGCAGCTCATACCAACTGTGAAGCACGGTGGTAGAAATGTTATGTTTTGGTGTTGCTTCACTGCCTCAGGGATGGACAGCTTGCATTCACTGATTCAACTATGAATTCTGCATCATATCAAAGAGTGCTTGAAGATAACGTGAGTCCATCTGTCTGAAATTTGAAGCTGAACCGAATGTGGACCTTTCAACAGGATAATGATCTTAAGCCCACATGAGCAAATCCACCAAGGAATGGCTCAAAAATGAGAAATGGAGGGTTATGGAATGGCCTAGTCAAAGCCCGGATTTTAATCCCATTGAAAATTCGGGGGATTTGAAACAGGCAATACACACAAGAAAACTCTGAAATTTCTTGCAACTGAAAGAATATTGTATAGAAGAGTGGTCAAAAATGCCAGCAAGCCGAGACTAGTTAACAATTATGCAAAACGCCTACAAGAAAGTAATTCTCCTAAAGGGGGCAATACTAACTTCTGAGGCTAACTTTCCACAGAAGAATATCACATCTATTGATATTTCTGTTGGATAAATTATTGAAAAAGCTAATTTTCCTTGTGGTTGTGTTCAAATATAACAACTTTATTAACATGCACTGTTTCAAAGATGATCAAATGTTTGCTTATCCAAATATGTCCAAAAAAAACCCAACAATTTCCATGGGGTGTACTTATTTTTTCACGAGCATAGTTTATATATATATATATATATATATATATATATATATATATATATATATATATATATATATATATATATATATATATTTTCTGACAGCCTTTAAGAGTGTCTCTGACAAAAGAAGAACGTATTGAAATCATTCTCATGACTGGATCATGAAGCAAGGTCCCGATGGACTTTAACAGGAAACATGGCAAGCACATCACACAGGTTGCCAAACTTATTAACAAATTCAAAAAGACTGGAAGTGTTGCGGACCGATCAAGAAGTGGACGTCCACGAACATCCACTGACTGAGGCACAACCGACTTATGCTGGCAAACATAGTCCCCTATATATGGAGACATTTGGGACACCCTGTAGTATCCCCAAGTATCTATTTAACTATAGATATAGTACATGTAACAAGCACAGATGTGTGTGTGGACTGGAGTTGGTTTGACAAACTCGAAAAAGCTCATGTGCAAAATAAATATGGTCACAAGTGACATGGTGATATTCATGATACATTTATCTGTCTCTGTCTGAATTTCATTGTAGCGTTCTGTTTTTCTTTCCTTGTCCTTATTTTTTCCCTAATCCCTTCTTCCCCACTCTCAGCCTCCTCCTAGAGCTTTAAGACCTCTCACCAGATCCAGATCCAAGAACACCCTATCAGCAAACCCTGAGGCCATGTGACTGTGCATACGCTGTGAGACTGCTTTAGCTGCCTTAGCTGCAACATGAGGACACAGAAAAAGAGGAGACAGAGAGAGGGGGGGAATACACGGCGATGCAGACAAAAGATCAAATATTTAAAGCAGCCTTGTTCTCTAATGAGGTAACCAAAGCAACGTGCGACCTTATTGCGTCTGATCTTTCACACCCGAGGGGGGAGGTTTCTATCAAGGTAGCACGTGTATGTGGCACCATTTAGAGACTCTTAAACACTTTGTGTTGTACATATTTACTGTATGTGAAGAGTGTATGTTTGCTTCCTTTTGTTTGTATGACTTTGGGAGAGACAGAAGCATGCATGTCCCTCTGTTGGTCTGTCACGAGAGCAACATTTGCAACACCTCTGAGCACCTAGGCATTGTACAGTAGCCACTATGCTCACTGTTGAAGCGCTGCAATGACTCTTCTGTGGACTTTTTAAGGCTTCACCCCGTTCAGTGCACTCGAATGGAGCACAAGCGGGTATGACACCATCGTCCTCTCAGGATACGTAGCCCATTGATAATGTCGGTCCACTAACACTGATAAATGTTTATTTACAAAGGGAGAGTGACTTCTACATACAGGCTTGTAATTCTACCAAAAAAAATTGTATAGCAATGAAAATATTAATCGTGTATATTTAAAGGAATTTACAGGACAAATGTGCAATGATATTAGATTTCAGCTGACTCTGAAAGAATAGATTTAAACTGAGCCACACTGAAGAAATTTCACCCCAAACGGCTGTTTGGTTTTATTCATGCTGTTATGATGAGGCATGTTACATGATTAAAGCCCATCACAAAAGAAAGAAAGAAAAACGAAAACACATCTGATCAGTCCTTTAAAGCAATGCTTATCTATCCAAGGAAATTCATGAATATTTTAAGTAGCATTCTTTAGGCATTTTATAGTAGCAGTGGATTATATTTACAGCATTTGGCAGATGCCCTTGCCCAGAATGACTTACATTTATCTCATATATACAACTGAGCAGTGGAGGGTTAAGGGCCTTGCTCAAGGGCCCAGTGGTGGCAGCTTGGTAGCGCTGGGATTTGAACTCACAACCTTCCAGGCAGAAGTCCGATGTCTTGACCACTGAGCTAGCACCACCCATAATCATTTCACGGTTTGGTTTAGTGTGAATATTGTTTTAATTTCTGTTCTATTTAAAGAACTTCTCTTAACTGTAATGTTACATGAATTCACACCAAATGTTGACAATCTGAATGTTTTTTTCTTCTTCATATCAGTCTGGAATTGTCAGTATTACTTCATTTACGTACACTAGTGCTGGATTAAGCACTGTTCAGAATTATAATGCTGTGAGCTCTGTAACATACACACTAGATAGAGAATGTTGCACTGTACTCATTGAGCATAGTTTAGTTCATTCTCATACATTTAGCCATAAAGGGGGTGCCAAGTAGCCCCTTAAAGTCAGAACACTGTGCAGTCAGACTGCTATGCTTCACTGAGTAATACAAATGGGTCACGATACAACGTCGTTTCACTAGGATTATACGTTGTAAAATTCTCACTAACACTGATGTACTGAATTGTGTCACTACCACTGTTTCCATGTTAATAAGACTTTCACAGAGGGAAGGCGTCATTTCCATCAGGTTGGAAAATGATGATGAGAATGATGACGATCTTATTTTATGTCACCTCTTTCTTCTTTCAGATACCAGGTAGCAAAAGCCCATATCGTCTCACAGCGACACAATTGAAATGTTGTTTTTTTGTTGTTGTTTTTTTAAGTAGATATCTTTCTCAGGTACAGTTTGTTATATCTTACCACATTTAATCAAACTTTACGCATGAAAGATGAAACGTTAAAAGGACAAACATAATGACAGGGAATATGACACCAGAAATACAAAATGCAAAGCAGAGAATTGAAACCTGAGATCTGCGAATTAAGATTGATTTGATTGTTTAGAAGAGCATCCAACCCGCATTATATTTGCTCACTTAACATTTCAACTTTTAAAGAAATGAAAGAAGTAAAACACATGCATGAAATCTTTGTCCAGCATTCTGTACATGTATAACCATTTAAGTGCTCTGTGTGAACCATTGTCAGGATTACCTGTTACTTTCATGAGAAGTAGTATTAGATTTCGTTGAATGTTGTTTCAGGAGTTAGTTATTAAAGGCACATATCCCTTAAAGAAAGAAAGAAAGAAAAAAAAAATAGGCTGATTGAAATATCAGTGTCTTGATTAGCCTTCCAAGTCTTTCATGTTCTCTTTAAAACAGCAACAAGATTATTTTTGAGCTGCATTTCTTTTTAAACTGTATATTGTGAGAAAACACCTGCTTCCTTACACAAATGACAACTGAGCAAAATTAGTCATGATTCAAGTAGAGGATGTGCCTTTAAAGACTAATAGTTATTATTGCTTTTTAGAAGATTTCTTACTTTGAAATAATGTTCATTTGTATTCATTTGTTTGTTTGAACTCCTTGGAAGAGGGAGAAATAAAGAAAATGAGGCTAGGGATGTACTTCATAAGGGTGACTAAACCTTGCTTTCCTCCTAATGAACATACAGCTTGCAGTAAAAAAAATAAATTAAAAAAAGCATTTCAAAACACAGCTCTCATGTCTGGCAGGCCAGAAAATCTCTCTTATACTGTTGATTAATGTGGACAAAGAACGAAAATGGTTTGATCTCTGTCATGGACCCTTAAAATGGATCTGACGGTGTGTCACCATCAGTTATTAAAAAGGGAGACGGAATACCAATGGCTCTTTGATTTCATTTTCTCACTCACTCGCTATACACAACGTTCTGACACGCAAGACTGAAACTGGTTTATTTCAATAATCAGAGCTCTTTACACTGACCAGAATGCAGAAAACGAACATTGCTTTTCAACCTGCATGAATATTTTCCGTGACGTTACATCTGCAGAAAGTGCTAACTGTATTCTCTGTTGTGGTTCCGATAAGCGTAAAGGTCAGATGTACACACTGTACAAACAAAAACATTTTCTGCACAGAACAGAACATTCCTAATAGAAGAGTGCTAAAGGACACTTACAAGTTAACCCTATCGTGATATTTCTGGTAAGGATCATTAAGGTACCAGTTTCTTCTTTTCCAAAAGGATGTCGTCATTTTGTCTAATTTTTTGCACTGAGTCTTATTGCAGAATACGTGCTCTCTTAAACGCTTCTTTCTCACGGCTGATTTTTTCCAAAGCTTCTTCTTGTATCCAGCCTGAAATGCAAACAACATTCGGTTTAAATGAAGAGCTGATTGACATAGAGATGAAATTGTAGGATGAACTGAATATTACTTATTGGTCTGAATCAATGGATATTTCCATGGTAGATCAAGGTAGGTAAAACAGGATATTCCATACATCCTGACAGTGTCAACAATACAGTCTGGTTGTGTCTGAATTCAAAGTGGAAATGAGGGAAGAGTCTCCTTTATATCAGGGGTGATTTGGCGTGGTTTGTTATGAATGCATTGGTCCCATTCAACCTGACACTTTTTGGAGATGTACGAGCTTATTATGGGTTTGAGATCAGATGGTGCGATTTGACTTCCCACTTCCTAAGCAGCAATATCTGCTTGTTCGTTTCCAGACAGCCCGATATGTCCTGATATCCAATTCAAAATTATGTTGAAATTATGTCTCTTGAAGGAATCCACTTTAGTTCGATTGCTGGCAATTATGGGGTGTTCGGTCTATAAAGATTATAAAGACTATAAAGTGCTTGTGATGGATGAATTTAAATTAGTGCTCAAAACTAGAGCAAATGCTTTTAAACATTATAAATTCTAGCGTTTAATTCAATCTGATTATGACATACTAATCATAATTGTTTTTTTGTTTTTTTATAAGGAGGTGAAAGCAAAAGTGAAAAACAGGAACTCTCCGAAAGCTTTACTGAAAGCAAACCCGGTCTCATGGGCAAGATTGTCTCAAGATTGTCAAATCTTTTGTAAACTTTCCCAGATTTCAGAGTATAAATTCAGTGGAAGGAAGTATTTCCAAAGAAACAGCTCAAATGTGTATGTGACCTCCTTACCTTTCTCCTCACCCACAGGCCACAGTGCAGCCTCAGAAACCTCTGCACCACAGATCTCACGGTCTTCCTCTTGCCCTTCTTCACACTATAATATGTCAGGTTTCTACAGGGCTGCTGCATCAGTGATGGAACAAGAGGAGAGACTCTGTACAATGAGAGATATTAAGACGTAAGAAAACTCACAACACAGCCACATACCTGGGATTCC
Source organism: Ictalurus punctatus (assembly GCF_001660625.3). Classification (NCBI taxonomy): domain Eukaryota; kingdom Metazoa; phylum Chordata; class Actinopteri; order Siluriformes; family Ictaluridae; genus Ictalurus; species Ictalurus punctatus. The sequence goes on along the minus strand of NC_030424.2, from coordinate 15,157,392 downwards.
ACTGACTCCTCAAAAAGCATGAGATAAGGATCGATAATTGTGCGACTAATCATACAGCAATGCTAGAAATGCACTGGTCCACTGCAGGGTATCCGATCAGGGCCAGTAATAAACGATAATAGATGAATTTCATGCCATGAACTGGCATGATGATGGCTGATGTGACAGAAGTTAATGCAGGACACAACGTATGACGCACTCACACCTGTGATGCGTTGTATCACTTAGCAACAAAAGTGCTCACCTTGTCGCTCGGTTACTTTCACGATGACAGCATCAGCAGATTTATTTATTGTCACTTATACCACCGTGCTGTTCAATTCTTGAATTAGAAGGTGAGACTACATTTTCTGGAACAGCAGATCTGACAGTAGCGCCGGCTGCAGTCCACTTCGCAGGTTTATATTAATGCACTTGTTCTAATACATTATAATTTCTCATTCACAGAGACTTGTTTGATAGACACTCTACATAATCTAAGACTAAACAGCAAAAAAAAAAACAAAAAAAAAAACAAACAAAGAAATTATTTAACAAAGAATAATGTATATTAATTGATGTGTTCTATAAAGAGATGTTTATTTAACATTCATGGAAGGACTCTCAGGTGCCAGTGCTTTTCTAACAGTATTCAAGATTTTTATTTGTCACATACACAGTTATATACAGTATATAACTTGCAGTGAAATGAAAACCTGGCCTACTCTTGCTTAGGCTGCGCATTAAAGATAAGAAATGAATAAGAAATAAATAGAAAAGAAGACCAAGGATAGTGCAGAACAGGGAGACCGTGTACAGTAAAACTGTAGCTAAAACTACACAGTGTGTAAGACATACATTCTGGAATGTGCTAGTATGTTTTCTGGGAGAATCTTCAGGACACAGGACTTTTGCGCTTTCCAACCAAGACATGATTCATTTCTGATTTATTAAGTAAGAGGGAAAAAAAGAGAAACTGCAGAGGTAAGGACTGTTTACAGAGGTTATAAAATATAGTAAGTGGTACCACAAGCATTCCACAAGATTAAACATAAATATACATGGTGAAAAGTATGACAGGTCATTCGCCCTGGTATAAGAGGAATTAACACTTTGGCATGTGCTGCTGGAAAATAGGAAAATGTCACACCACCCTGTTATGTTTTATTTTCCCATAACAGCACACCTAACTGTGTTTTATACATCACCTAATTAAAACTACCTGCTTAATATTGTGTCGTCCCTTGTGCCACCAAAACAGCTCTGACCCTTCAGGGCATGGACTCCACAAGACTCCTCTGAAGGTGTGCTGTGGTATCTGGCACCAAGACGTTAGCAGCAGGTCCTTTATGTCCTGTAAGTTGTGAGGTGGGGCCTCCATGGATCGGACTGGTTTGTCCGGTACATCTCACAGAAGCTCAATCAGATTGAAATCTGGGGAGTTTGGAGGCCAAGTCAACAGCTTCAACTCTTTGTCATGTTCCTCAAACCATTCCTGAACAATTTTTTGCAGTGTGGCAGGGCGCATTATCCTGCTGAAAGAGGCCACCGCCATTAGGGAACAGTGTTGCCATGAAGAGGTGTACGTGGTCTGCAACAATGTTTAGGTAGGTGGTACGTGTCAAAGTAACATCCACATGAATGCCAGGACCCAAGGTTTCCCTGCAGAACATTGCCAGACCATCACACTTCCTCCACCAGCTTGCCTTCTTCCCATAGTGCATCCTGGTACAATCTCATCCACATGATGTAAAAGAAAACATGATTCATCAGACTAGGCCACCTTCTTGCATTGCTCCATGATCCAGTTCTGATGCTCATGTGTCCATTATAGGAGCTTTCGGCGGTGGACAGGGGTCAGCATGGGCACTCTGACCAGTCTGCAGCTACGCATCCCCATACACAGCAAGCTGTGATGCACTGTGTGTTCTGACACCTTTCTATCATAACCAGCATGAACTTTTTCAGCAATTTGTGCTACAGTAGCTCTTCTGTGGGATTGGACCATACCGGCTAGCCTTCACTCCCCATGTGCATCAATGAGTCTTGGGCATCCATGACCCTTTCAATGGTTCACCGGTTGTCCTTCCTTGGACCACTTTTGGTAGGTACTAACCAGTGCATACTGGGAACACCCCACAAGAACTTCTCTTTTGGAGATGCTCTAACCCAGTCATCTAGCCATCACAATTTGGCCTATGATTCTTGCCCATTTTTCCTGCTTCCAACACATCAACTTCGAGAACTGACTGTTTACTTGCTGCCTAATATATCCCACCCCCTGACAGATGCCATTGAAACAAGTTGATCAATGTTATTCACTTCACCTTTCAGTGGATATAAAATTATGGCTGATCGGTGTATAGTACAGTCAAATTCTTTCCTTTGCACCAGATCAGTATCAGAACTGTTTACCAAATGGTAAAAGTGGGTGTTCCTAAACAAAGCTATCTTTGCCAAAGTTAAAAAGGAAAAAAAATCAGGTTCCTTTTTGAATTCCTTGTTAAGTTTTGTAATTGCCTTACTATTGTGTTATTTTCCTTTAAAAGAAATTTTTTTTTTAGATAGCAGGATTTCAAAAACTGTTTCCATCTACCAGCAGGCTAAAATTGTCTACCAGTCTGAGCAGCTCTGCATGTGTTTGAGCAGCTGGTAGCTGGTCAGGTCATTCTGAAATTTTTCAGTAGGGCAGTGCAGCATCAGAAGTGGTGTCATATTTATGGTTGGATGCCATCATCCAGTACTTCAGGACTCTTCCTGGCCATGTAAGTAACGTGAACAATTATGCTAGAGTAGCAACATAACATCAGTGTTTGAAAAGCCGTGACTTGTTTCTGAACCTTACCGTTGCAGTAGAGTCTGCTGTTGAAGCCCACAGGCATTGAGAGAAGGCAGCGGTTTAAACCCAAAGTGTCGCTGAATAAGTATGGAGAAGCGAGGGAGAAACAGCGGCGCTCTGACTGCGAGGTTAAAGCAGGACTGTCCTAGACCTGTCAGAGGTCTCACTATACCTGAGAATTACAATGAGACGGAAAAGTGTTTACAAATCGGGTCCGCAGAAACGTTGCTAGTTCCTGTATCTAAAGGAGTTCTTTTCTGATAACTCCTCTCTGTGATGTGTATCCAGTACACACACACATGCTAACAATAAGCACAGAAGCTATCCGGTTAGCTAACGGAATAAATGTCTAAGACAACTCTATGTAATAGAAGGTAGTCTTAATCGCTTATCCGAGCACAAACTGAATAAACGAAATCTGCAAGCGTGTTGTACAATGTAAATGCGAAAACATTACTACCTGACAGTCCTCTAGTCAAGGTGGCCGCCATCTTGAATGTGTGTGACCCTTGACCTACAGAGCGCGGCAGGGACAAACAGCACGCAGTGGGGGAAAAGCGGAGTGCAAACACTTATAAACCAAACAACAAATTATTAAACATTGAAGCATTTGTCTTTACAACAACAACGACAACAATAACGATAGTCTTTGACTGTACTTCATACGGTCTCCAGTTGTGATGTATCCATATGCTGTATGATATAAATTCTGGTTTTATTTAGACTTTACATATACAGACTATAGGGTAAAAAAATAGTCAGTTCAATCTATTCGGCAAAAATATTTTATTTATTTATTTATTTATTTTTTACCACATTCATTGACATTTTTGTCATTATAAATGGCATTTATAAAAAATAAAAAAATTAAAACAACAAAAGTGCTAAAAGGCAGAGGTGGCAAGGGTGGAGGAATAGAGGTACAGGATCAGGGCTGGTTCTCCAGGATTCCAGCGGTGATGGACAGCATGGGAGAACATACTCAATAAACCAGTTAGTTGGTCTGACCTGTGGAGAATCCAGCAAGCCTGCCTCAGTTTCCTGACTAAATTCACCTATGTTACCCTCCCTTGTTCCTTCAACCTCCACAGTCTGCAAGACTGCACTAGCTCAGTTTACTCCAGTTCCCCCAGTACATCTCAACATCACCACACTGGTCCACTGGTCTGACATAGTGGTGTATTCCAACTCAACCAGAACAGTCCACACCACATTTATATGACCGTTGTTAATAATACTACTACTACTACTACTACTACTACTACTACTACTACTACTACTACTACTACTACTAATAATAATAATGTATAATGTATTCATTGGCTATGGAAAAAATGCTCAATTAAAAAACATCAAATGAACAATCTTGTAGTTGTCATGAAAATTCGTTTGAAACTTGTGCAAAGTTTATTTTCTAGCCAAGGCCGATTGTGCTTCTTTTAAAAATTCCAATATGGCATTAACTTTTTAAATACCAAAAAGATATAACTTCCATAGTAAACAGCTCTTGAAGTACCATATGTAATAAAACATCAAGGGGCACAAGTGAATAAATACAATCATGCAGGCAACAGCAACAGTTCAGCACAATCACAAATCTTAACTAGTACCACATATTAAAGACCAGTGCAATGACTTAATAGTTAAATACAAAAACATTTCTCACCATACTTTTACAGGCAAAAAGTATTGTCAGATCTGGCCCAATTCAACTTGTTAAAAAAAGAGGATTTGTACTTCTACAATGATACTCCTTTGCATTCATTCAACCATTGTGCCGTGTACAGCAGTGAACACCATAATAAAAAAAAAGATAGTTTGATTTGTCTGAGTGAACATTCAGAAGCAAACACTGGGCAGCTGAAAACAGATATGAACTTTATCAAAATGTTGCAAACAGTTTGTCAAATATTCAGTACATTTTCAGAAGTCCAAATGTGCAGCATAGAAGCTTGCAATAGCTTGACAGGATTTTGTACACTCTCTCTGCATTGTCAATGTGTCACCATCCTGCATACACAGGATCTGCATCACACGGGACTCCATACACATGACAACTGGGACGGTCCTTCCGCAGAAGTGGGGCACGAGAGAGAGACAGTTCACTGTCTGCATCCCTTCTCCTCCGACAAACCAGGAGCACCATGAACAGAAGGAACACTGAAGAGATCAGACAGAAGAGGAAAAGGTGTCAACAGAGCACATATTGAGGGGTAATTTGTAGATAAAATCTTGACCCTGTTGGATGTATATACATGTGTAGTGAATCAAGTTATTTTATTAGGATAAAGAGATGGGGAAAATTTAAATGTTCATACATCCTCCTCCAATGACAATCAGAGCTATGGTGACAGGAGCAAGCTCGCACGTATCTCCAGCCTTTCTTAAGAAAGTCTCCATGCAATAACCCGGAGCAGTGCTGCCCTCAGGGCAAAAAGCATCACTGGGACACAGGATTGGATTCACATCTGGACTCTGTAAGACAAATAGGTCCTTTCTTGATTAAATATACTTTACCTTCAGAATATTAGGGATGCAACCAAATACGAATACATTATTTGGCTTGGACAACTAATATATTCTGAACAGATGCAAACACACATGAAAATAAGGTGCAGAATTATTTATTTTTTCCCCTCGTTTGTACAAGTCTGCCGAGTCTGTTGTTCTGGTCACTAGCAGGGAAGTTTGCTCTGCTCTGCTCCTTTACCTCTGTATTATTGCTGCTTGGTGCCATCGTGTGGTGTGGTTTCTGGGCTGCTCGACCCTCTGTGTCATGATGCAAGTTGCACATATAATTTCTCATTAATATTTCCTATGTAAAACTGTCACTGACGCATCCTAGAGCCCACACAGACCATAAGCTGTGCATAGAGCAGTAAGTCTCTGCTGACATTTCAAAACAAACTGACATAAGGTGGGGGACATTCTGGACGGGGTGCCAATCTATCGCAGGGGACAATCGGACACCCATTCACACACTACAGACAATTTGGAAATACAATCAGCCTACAATGTATGACTGGTGGAGGAAACCAGAGTACCTGGAGGAAACCCAGAATCACTGGGAGAACATTCAAACTCTACATACAAACATCAAGGGGCACAAGTGAATAAATACAATCATGCAGGCAACAGCAACAGTTCAGCACAATCACAAATCTTAACTAGTACCACATATTAAAGACCAGTGCAATGACTTAATAGTTAAATACAAAAACATTTCTCACCATACTTTTACAGGCAAAAAGTATTGTCAGATCTGGCCCAATTCAACTTGTTAAAAAAAAGAGGATTTGTACTTCTACAATGATACTCCTTTGCATTCATTCAACCAGTGTGCCGTGTACAGCAGTGAACACCATAATAAAAAAAAAGATAGTTTGATTTGTCTGAGTGAACATTCAGAAGCAAACACTGGGCAGCTGAAAACAGATATGAACTTTATCAAAATGTTGCAAACAGTTTGTCAAATATTCAGTACATTTTCAGAAGTCCAAATGTGCAGCATAGTAGCTTGCAATAGCTTGACAGGATTTTGTACACTCTCTCTGCATTGTCAATGTGTCACCATCCTGCATACACAGGATCTGCATCACACGGGACTCCATACACATGACAACTGGGACGGTCCTTCCGCAGAAGTGGGGCACGAGAGAGAGACAGTTCACTGTCTGCATCCCTTCTCCTCCGACAAACCAGGAGCACCATGGTGCCCATGGTGATCAAGTTATTTTATTAGGATAAAGAGATGGGGAAAATTTAAATGTTCATACATCCTCCTCCAATGACAATCAGAGCTATGGTGACAGGAGCAAGCTCGCACGTATCTCCAGCCTTTCTTAAGGCTGGAGATGCTTGGTCACCATGGGTGAAACGAGATTCAAACCCATAATCTCAGAGGTGTGAGGCAAACATGCTAACCACTAAAACACCATCCATCTTCTACCGCTTACTCCTTCTTCAATGTTGCGGGGGAACGTGGAGCCCATCCTAGGGAACATCGGGCACAGGGCGGGGTACACCCTGGACAGGGTGCCAGTCCATCACATCACACTTACATTCATACACTACTTTAGACACACCAATCAACCTACCATGCATGTCTTTAGACTGGGGGAGGAAACCGGAGCACCTGGAGGAAACCCCCACAGCACGGGGAGAACATGCTCCGCATACACATGGCCCCGGCGGGAATCAAACCCCAGACCCTGGACGTGCTAACCACTAAGCCACTGTGCTAACCACTAAGCCACTGTGCGCCCCTAGAAGGTGGTTATTATGCATAATACAGTGTGTGTGTGTGTGAGGTAATAATCACTCACTGGGCAGTAGTGGTCTTCAGGGCAGATGTCACAGTTCTCCTGGCCCCAGTGAATCTGATAGAAACCAATGTTGCAGATCTGACATATTTTCTGATGAGAGGTCTTGTGCATGCCTGCCCAACATACACAAGTAACCAGATAAACACAGTGTAAAATGTAACTTCTTAGTATCTTCTGCACTTAACACGTGTTCAGTTGCTTAAAAAAAAAAAGGAACAAAAACAAAAAGAAACAAAGAACAAATTGTGAGCTTTATGAATGCATCTAGTGTTCATTTCACTAAGGTTGTTATTGACTTGCAAAAATAGATGCACTCACACTTCGTGCTTAAGATTTATTCCTAGGATGAATTTCTACTCCTTGAGTTGCCCCTGTTTTTGAGTTGCACATTTTACTCCCTGCTTTTAACTACGTTATTTTTACAGTCTTAATACACCTAAGACTTTTTATAAAAGTAATTCTCAAAAGCCCAGATCATGATCTGGACAACCTTCACATGTGTATTTCATGTCACTAATGTTTACTCATCTTTCCGCTTAAACCATGAAGTAGGTGAGGAGAAACAACACTGTTTCATAAGGCATGTTAAGTAAGGAATAAAACATGACAGGACAAGCTGTTATAGGAAAATAATCTACAATAGTGGGGTGTGATCTGTTATCACCCCTATAACACAGCATGCTTTATTTCTCTTATACCACAGCAATTACAATTTGTTTTTACATTAATTAATGAACAACACATACTTTTTAACCATTTACAAGTACATGTAATGTGGAACTCAAGACAGGTTATACAAGCACAAACTCCTTTGTCCTGAAGACTTTCCTGTGGTGGAAAACTGTTATTAAGCAATGACACTGGAGACTCTTTAGGTTATGTGGCGCATCTGATATAAAAGTCCCTTTGAGTGAGTTGTTACTATAGAAACAATAATGTATCAGAAGGAGTGCATTAATATAAACGTGTGATTTGTATTACAGCCAGCTCTACGGTCAGAGCTGCTGTTACACAACATAAAATCAACACCTTCTGTCCAATGAGATTTGAGAATTCAGCAGCATTGTTGTGTAATATGTGGTATAATATTAATATTGGATGACATTGGTTACCTGGGCGACAGGGGGAGCATTGCCTGCTGCCCGTCTTTAACGCTTCAGAGCCAGCAGGACACATCTGGCACTGAGCACAACTGGAGGAGCTGTTGAACAGGAAGACACAATTACCACTGTAATGTCAGTCTTGTGATGTTGATATGAGGTCTGCAGACTGTGGTACAGGACCTTACAGAGGAAAATAAATGACTTGCAGCCTTTAATGTGGTTTTGATTAAAATCCCAAGATAAGAGACATGTGACTCTGCCATTCAGCCAGTGTAAACTTGAGGGTAAGAAAACATTGTACTTAATAGTGCTGGAATTCAGAATGTCATTGTAGTACTGTTATCTGCTTTCATGCTGAAGAGTATATGTAATCAGGCTATATTTTATAGTTTACAGATACACTAGAAGTTGATTATATTTTACTATATGTGCTTACATTTACAGGAAGATATGCCTTTCACAAAGTGTCAATAAATACAGAAGGCAAGTGCATAGCTTACTTGCAGAATGTGCCATATGGACATGGGTTACAAACAGTGGCATTCTGTCTGGATGTATAAAAACCTGCAAAAAAAAAAGTACACATGTATGTTTTTATGCTTTATGAATAATGGTTAGACAATTACTTTGATTCCACAGCTACTGCAAATATCTAGTCACTAAAGAGAATTAAATCAGTTGATAGTTTAATGCATACTGCAAAAAAGAAAAAAGAAACGTCCCTTTTTCAGGAGACTGTATTTTAAAGATAATTTTGTAAAATCCAAATAAGCTTTACAGGTCTTTTTTGGAAAGGGTTTAAACATTTTTTCCCCATTCTTGTTCAATGAACCATAAACAATCATTGCACATGCACCTGTTTAACAGTCCTTAAGACACGAACAGTTTACTGGCGGCAGGCAATTAAGGTCACGGTTACAATAACTGTGGATACTAAAGAGACTTTTCTACTGACTCTGAAAAACACCAGAAGGAAGATGCCTAGGGTTCCTGCTCACCAGAACATGCCATAGGCCTGCTGCAGGGAGGCATGAGGACTGCAGATGCAGTAGAGCAATAAACTGCAATGTCAGTAATGTAAGACGCCTAAGACAGTGCTACAGGGAGACACGAAGGACAGCTGATCGTCCTTGCAATGGAAAATTACATGTAACCATGTGCCCCCCCCATCCCCTGCGAGATGTGATTGAGAACTTGTCTTGGTGGAAGAGTGGAGTAACATTTCACAGCAAGAACTGACAAATCTGGTGCGGTCCATGAGGATGAGATGCACTGTAGTATTTAAAGCAGCTGGAGGACACCAGATACTGACTGTTACTTTTGATATCGACCCCCCCCCCTTGTTCAGGGACTCGCTATTCCATTTCTGTTCGTCTATGCATATATTAAACTGTAGTAAGCTTATATATAAATGATTACCTGGTGCACAAGCTTGACATGAGACTGAACCACTTTCATTAGTATAAGAACCAGGAAGACAGGCCTGACACACAGGGCTCGCTGTGAAACTGAGGAGAGCAGGAGGAACAGGAAAAACACAGATCAGCTGTTTGATATGACATGTACAGTAGATGTGTGCCATTAATGTGTGATAAGTGATTACTCACTTAGTGTAGAAGCCTGGTGTGCAGGGAAGACAATTCTGCTGGCCTTCTAGCGGCTGGTAGAAACCTGGTGAGCAGGAACGACAGCCACTGGGGAATATACACAGCCCAGGCTCCGGACAACATGAACACAACAAAGTCTCTGGCAGAATAACAAATAAACAAACAAGCAAGCTGTTTTTTAAAAATGCCTTAGTAAATGTTTGTCTGCATTCTACAGTACAGCTGTATTAGAACCTTACAATAATTATTTCCATATTTCTTAGTTTTATTCGCTACAAAATAATAGTATAACTTAATGGTCATTGTTACAGTTACACTGTATTACCAAAAGTATGTGGACACTTCACCAATCACGCCCATATGTGTTTCCCCAAACTGTTGCTACAAAGGTTGAAACACACAATTGTCTAGAATGTATTTGTATATTGCAGCATTAAAATTTCCCCTTGACTAGAACTAAGGTGCACAAATCTGTTCCAGCATGACAATGCCCCAGTGCACAAAGCAAGGTCCATAAAAAACATGGTTTGCTAAGATTGATGTTGAAGAATTTGAGTCTTGACCTCAACTCCACTGAACAGCTTTGGAATGAACCGTTATGCCAACTGTGCACCAGACCTTCTCGCCTGCCATCAGTGCCTGACTTCACTAATGCTCTTGTGGCTGAATGGGCAAATCCCCACAGCCATACCTCAAAATCTAGTGGAAAGCCTTCCCAGATGAGTGAAGATTATTATAACAGCCACAAGAGCATTAATGAGGCCATGCACTGCTGTCAGGTGAGGAGGCCTGGCATGCAGTCGGCATTCCAATTCATTCCAAAGGGGTTCATTCAGCGGGGTTCAGGTCAGAGCTCAGACCATTCAAGTTTTTCTGTCACCCTGTCTTTAAGGACTCCGAATTGTGTGCAGGGGCATTGTTATGCTGGGACAAGTTTTGGCTAGGTCGCTTAGTTCTAATAAAGAGGAAATATTAATGCAACAGCATACAAAAACATCATAGACAATGGTGTGCATCAAACTTTGTGGGAATAATAATATGGGTAACACCCACATATGGATGTCCACATACTTTTGTCATATATTTTATGTCATGATCAAGTAAACTGAGTAACAAAATTATTATTGACAGTAACATACTGTATAACCAGGCACGTCAGTAGTGTATTAAATAACTGAAACCACAGCTCTAACTCTGAACCGTTGTTGTAGGCTAAATAAGCCGTACTCACCATTGTCATAGTAGGTGCCCGGTGCACAGGCCTCACAGCTGGAGGTGTTCAAGATTGAGCAGCCAGGTGTCGTGGTGCTGAGCATGATGGGAGAGGTTGCAGTCACAATCTCACTGACTGTGGTGGCGGTCACATTCTCCATAACTGTGGTGGCGGTCAGAGCAGGGGTGAGGGTAGTCTGACTCCTCACTGCTCCTACGATCAACACACATAAATGAAAGGATACTATACATCTGAAATATTATTTAACCGACTTGAACAATATCAACATCCAACACAGAATACTGCTTATTTACTTTACCAGGTTTACATGAAGGCCATAAAGTCAGCAAATTCTACAGATGTAAATGATTATTTTAGCCCTTCTCGAAGCAGACGGACAGACTCGTTTGTTCTAAAATAAACTCAACCAGCTGTGTCTGATCTCCAGAATTTTCAGGGTATGTCTGTTTGATTGATTTACTGACTGAGAAAGTCAAATCCAATTAGACACCAAGGTTTATAATCATTCCCATTACATTACAGCACATTCTCCTGGATACAATAAGGGATTTAATTTGTGCGCTGACCACAAATCTAAGCAATTAAACTGTGCATCATGCGGTGAGATAAACAAGCTATCGAATGATAAAACCCTAATCATGTGGACGTGTTTAAAGATCGATATCCAAACACAGGATTAAAAAAAGAGAGAGAATTATGTTTTTATTGCATGGTGAAGAAGTTACATTCATTACATTGAATTCTCTCTTTTTTATTTTTTTAGATTTCCGATTAATTTCTACACAAATTCAAATTTTACTGTAAACATTACACAGATTTTTTTGTGTGTGTGAAAATACCTTTTAAAGTCGTTTTCGAAGTCGTTAAAATTGCTTTACTTCAGGAAATGTCTAAGTGAATGTGTGCTGAGGGAACTGAGATGGAAACAGAGTTCTTATTGTGCAAGTAATCACATTAAGCATGTGGTACATATGCACTTATTCCTGGTCTTGTGACTTCAACAACACAGTCCAAAGACGCAGAGAGAAGTGAGCAAAGCTGGCAATTCCTGTGTTCCTCTGAATACTGGACATTTTGAATACATTTTGTGTGCGCAAATAAAAATTTTGCATTGTGAAAATATGCATTTGCACACAATCTGAACCGGGGGAAAAGCTGTTGCTGCTCATCGCACTGCTGGGTCTAATAAGTAGCTATTTAACCCTTGAACTCTTTTATATTGCCACAGGCCTGGACAACAAATCCCATCAGATTTGTTTTGAAAAACTATTTTTAAAGGAAGAACATTAAACGGGTTTCAATCTTTTGATATATATATATATATATATATATATATATATATATATATATATATATATATATATATATATACACATACACACACACATACATACATATATACATACATATATACACACACACACACACACATATATACATACATATACACACACACACACACACACACACACACACACACACACACACACACACACATACATACATACATACATACATACATACATACATACATACATACATACACACACACACACGTATATATCAGTCTTGATGTGTCAGAGAGATCCGTCTCCTATCTGACAGTGTGCTAGATATATTTGGCTAGATTTATGATAAGTTTATGACCTGGTGTCCCAGTAAAGGAAAAAACAAACAAACCTGAGAATAATTACATACTCTGGATCTAAAGGATGAACTGACACAAGACCACGTGCGTGTAAACAACACTGAAAACAGGCAAACTCTCCTGGTTTCCCTGACCCTATTGCTGTCAATCACAGAACACATTTTCCATTAAGAACTGAAAATAGAGTGTTTACAGCGTCTGGACTCACCCAACAAACACACGAGTGCCACGACAACAGCCTGGACTCCCAAATGTGGCATGTTTCAGTGATTCCTTAACCACTCACAACATCTGATTTATCTTACTGACTTCATGGCTGAAACTCTTCCAATGAGAAATACAATCAGCTTCGTCTCTCTCCGTTCATTTCTTCCTCGTATCTTCAGCAATGTCTTATGACAGATGACTAATCATGTGAGTTTGGGCTCTGTGGAAACCACTGCAAAATTCAACAGGGATTCTTTATGAGAAGTAAAACCAACCTGTACTCGACACAGATGTTTTTTAAAAAGCTGAACCCGAGCGCTCGTGGCGTCAATGCGGAACAAGCAGATTTTCACAAGCAGAGATAGACTCCGCCCATAAAACAAATACCACGCCCATTCGCGCGAAGCCACGCCCGTGCTGTTTGTGCTCGAGAGTTTGAACTACTGATTCAGGTATGTATTGTACTGCTAGGACTACCATGCTTTTCAGTTAGGACAAATCGAAAATCAGTAAAGTAATTGTTATGTAGTCAAGTGAGTGGTGCAGTGCATGTAAACGGAATGGTGTTTTAGTCTGGAACCCTCTCTGATAGGGAAACTCTCTTAATCTGTTCACGTCTTCTTGTGGTGACCATGACAGTTTGTTCCAGTTTGGTGTAAACCAAACTAGCTATTTTTGGCACTTCAAATCATCACTGACTGTGGAAACTTCACACTGGCCTTCAAGCATCTTGGATTCTGTGCCTCTCCACTCTTCCTCCAGACTCTGGGACCTTGATTTCCGAATGAAATGCAACATTTACTTAGGGTAAATCTTCCCCATGATTGTGGTTGTTTCTACTGATCCAGACTGAGAGATTGAAGGCTCAGGAAACCTTCGCAGGTGTTTTGAGTTAATTAGCTGATTAGAGATCTTCTGAGTTCAACATTTCTGTTTTATAAATTATTTATTTGAATATTTTGAGATACTGGATTTTTGATTTCTGTGAGCTGTAATCATCAAGATTAAAAAAAAAAGGTTTGAAATATTTCACTTTATTTGTAATGAATCTAGAATATATGAAAGTTCCACTTTTTGAATTAAATTATGGGGGGAAAAATACTTTTCTACGATATTCAATTTTTTTGAGATGCACTTATACATACATACATACATTAACTATATGGCCAAAAGTATGTGGACACCAGACTATCACACCCATATGTGCTTGTTCCAATTTCGGTCCTCCTTTGTTATTATAACAGCATTCACTCTTCTAGGAACTCTTTCCACTAGATTTTGGAGCATGACTGTGGAGATTTGCTCATTCAGGCACTAGAGTTTTAGTGAGGTCAGGTGAGAAGGTCTGGGGTGCAGTCGATGTTCCAGTTCATCCCAAAGGTGTTCAGCGGAGTTGAGGTCAGGGTTCTGTCAGGTCACTTGAATTCTTCCACACCAGCCTTGGCAGATCATGTCTTCATGGAGCTTGCTTGGTGCAAAGGGATATTGTCATGTTGAAACAGGTTTGGTCCCCTTAGTTTCAGTGAAGGGAAATTGTAATGCTACAGCATACAAAGACCTTCTATACAATTGTGTGCTTCCACTTTTGTGGCAACAGTTTGGGGAAGGAACATATGGGTGTGATGGTCAAGTGTCCACATACTTTTGGCCATATAGTGTACTTAGGCTACATAAACAGAAAATTAATAGAGAAATGAATATATACTGTATGAAGTTGTAGGTGGTATAGAATATAAGTCAATACAAAAATATAGCAATATGCTCCACATATAATAGGCACAATAAACAGAATTATGCTAAGGTGAATTAGAGCATCTATTTATTTATGTAAAAAAAAAAAAAAAACATTTTTCATTTGCATTATACAGTCTCTGCTATATTAATATTTTTATATATCGTAAACTTTTTCTTTATGCACATAGATAAATATTTTTAAATAATCCAATCACCAGTAGACCTGCATTTTTTTGTATTCTGTCCTGGCTTATAAAAATGCATATAAAGCATCTAGCTACATAGGTGGTGAGAATTGGCTAGAAAAGTGGCTGGAAATAAACACCATTATAAGATCATAAAACTCTTTTTTGCTTTACCTAGAGGTTAGAGCAATTGGTAAATCTTTCACAGAGTTAAATATCTGTTACATTAATGGAACAATTGTATATCACAGAAACAAAATGTTGCATATACGAGATCCAACAATAAAACATGCAGACACTTACGGTTTTTGACAAAATATACTCACATACTTATCAAAATGATCCAAAAGCACATCACAGAATAATCTAATAGACATAAAATCACCTAGAAGGCACATAAAGTACATCCATTACATTCCCTTGCTGTATTAAATTCACTCTATGTAATCAGCCAGCAAAACATATATGGCTTGATCCTCTTGATCTGTAGCTTCACCTGACTTCACAGATTTTGTTTAGCTAAAACAGAATACTCTAGGTACATTACATATTATAAAATCTTAGTACAGTACAATATGTCACTCTGAAGAACATTCAAGGCAGGCACCAACCGCTAAAAACAAATTTTGTCAACACAATATATTTCATGCCATTAAGCAATGTTGTTTTATTTATTTTTTTCACTCGTGTCATTTGGTTTCTTTGATGGCACTTTTTGGGCGACTCCATAGGGAACGTGAGCTGCCACAGTTCCCAACTCTGCAGCCCCTTCAATATGAAACATTTGATCATCGAAGAAAATGTGGGGCTTGATTTTTGCTAGCATAGGGCCCTTTGGTGCTCCAGCCAAGAAAAGGGCTTCATCCGTCTCTAGGCCCCAAGAACGCAGGGTCTTCAGGGCACGTGTACCTGAACTAGCTGCGCTGCGAGCAGTCACAAGGTAGGTGCGGATGGGACAGTCCATACGCTGGCCTTTAGCAAAGAATTTCTTTTGCAGTCTTCCTAAAGCCTCCAAGAATCCTTTCAGTGGACCCTATAAATCAAAGACACAACTGAGCTTCTTTTTGAATTTGCAGTAAACATGGTTCAGTAAAAAGTCAACAGAAACAGAACTGTAGCAATGCTGTTGAGGAACCACTTCAAAGCTGAATAAATCCCAATAACAGCATGTCTGGAGGTGTTTTATTTCTCTTATTCCATAGCAATTTGACAGTAATTAAAATTTGTAATCTATTTAATCTATTAAAGGACAAAACATTGTACTTTTATCTATTTATTGCTAGATTGATCCATTTATAGTAAGGCTAAATAAAAGTCTCCTCACAGAAAACTCTCACCATATCAACTACACATGTTTTTAAAATACATTTATGTAGATGGTCCCCTGTACAAGTCCCTGTGTAAGCTGCTACTATAGAAACAGTAAAATATTATAAAAGAGTGCATTAATACAGTATAAACCTGTGATTTGTCTTGCAGCAAGAACTACTCCAAGCTCCATGCTATAGTGGAAAATTAATCATCTCCTGCCAATCAGAATCAAGAGTTCAACAGCGCTGTATAGAATTCATTCTAATGCTCCATATTGTCATATTTCTATGTGCTGTAACTCTCTTACATGATCAAGTAGCTTGTTTTCATGGGCCTTTTCATGTTCAAAAAATTTGTCCAAGCCTCCCGTTTTAAAGATTCTCTCCGACTCATCCGAGAACAGCACTGCATCTCCATCAAAGGCCACTCGCAGCTGTGTTTCTGAAACCTCCGTTGCTTTCTCTGGTTTAAACATGGTGGCTGCCGCTATCCCTTAGTGAGCACAAGAGCCGAAGCCTCAGTTACAACAATTCAGTTGGAAAATCGAAATTTTCCGTTTCTATTCTCATCTCACCTTCCTCTAAGGCCTCCATCACTTTCTTTGAATCGGCAGACAGGTACAGGTTGGTGTGGTAGGCTTTCAGATACCCAATTGGACTATTACCTCCAGTCATACAGAAGCGCTCGATGAACAGCTCTACGAAACACAGAAGGAAATTCATTTTGTTGACAAGTAAACAAAGTCTGCAATCTTGTGTTGCAGTGTCAAGCTAAAAAGAACGTTAAAAAGGCAGTCATCTAATTATTATGTAAGGGATATGAGATCATGTTTACAGCCCCCTCTCCCTCATCACACACCATCCCCCATGTCCCCAGCCATCACAGCCAACATTACAAGCAAGGGTTTTCACAATGCTCTATTTTACATAGACAACGCTTCTAGCATGACTGTCTGAGATCACTTAAAAGATTAGACATAATAAACAGCTATAGGCCAGTTCAGGGGACAGCAGTGAGTTATTGGACATCCTGTCTACGACTGCTTTTTGTTCTCCACTTACCATGATGGTTGATTGAGTTAATGAGTCTGAGCCCGACATTGGCATGATGGTTAGTCATCAGGACAACATCAAAGAGCTCTTCGCTGTCTGGATAGAGTTGTCTCAGCTGCACATTGACTGCTTCCAGAGCCTGCAGGTGACACACAAAAGGGACAGATTATGATATCTATGTCATCTCATTTCCCTCATTTCATTAGTAAAATAAGCTTAAAAATGTACTTTGTGAGTTAGTTAAAGCGCACCTATTATGGTTTTGAAACATGCCTAATTTTGTTTTCAAGGTCTCATAAAATAGATTTACATGCATCCAAGGTCAAAATACACTTTAATGTGCTCATAATTTAATCTGCAGCATTACCCTTTTCTCCCCCAGTGTCACAAACGACTCAAAATGATCCGGATTCATTCTAAACTCCTCCTTTCACAGAGCATACTCTGTTCTGATTGGTCTACCACTGCCAGTGAGCAGCCAATGAAGACCAGAGGTGGGGCTTTTTGTTACAAACCTATGTAGGTTTGTACAGTAAGTAAAGTCTGGAATTACTAACGACTCATTTCAGCTGTTCAGAATCGGTTCCTTCTTTTGGGAGTCAATAAACCCGTTTGTCATGCACTTTGATTTTTGAAACTTTGCAGACGTTTTTACATTCACAAACAGCTATATAACATTACATTAAAAGGTATTATTTGAAAAACCATAATAGGTGCACTTTAAGTGATGTGGACAGCATTATGAGTGATTTGTAGACTTTGACCTGGACCTTAATAAAGGGGAAAGCAGGTCCAGGTGCAAATGGTTCAGTCTCATGTTCAATCTGGTACTTCAGGTACTCCTCCATGCCCTTCTGTTCAAAGATCTGCTGTTCCAGGTCCATGTTGAAGAGCACACGTGATGACACAGCAATAGTGATGGCATTTTCAGGCTTGGGCTGCACACAGAAAATGACTAACATAATAACGATTCAACAACAATAGCATTTCTGTGATTTTAAGTCAACCCTAAAGAATTGTATTTCTCAAAAACTGTTTACCTTTGATTTAAAGAATAATCTCAACTAGATCATGTATACTGTCCCTATGAATTGCTGCTGTAATCATAAAGACTGTCATGTGTTTTCCCAAGACGTCTATTCACGATATGCTCATATAAAACACAAGCTCAATACACTTGCACGTGTATAGTATACAATTATGGAAGAATAATGATTTATTAATCCACAGTGTCACTCAGAAGAGAATGGGTTCCCTTTTGAGTCTGGTTCCTCAGAGAGCTTCCTTGCCTTATTCATTAGGGATCTAAACATAAATCTGCAGTACATCCCAAATAAAGCTACTTTGTGACAAATGCTAAGGTGAAAAGCTCTATACAGTTAAATAAAACTGACCTGAATGAAATTTATTCTGTAATTTTGCCTGGTACAGCAGACTGAATGACGGTAATGGACTAAATGTGGGTTATGAATAATTCATATTTACTGTAACGGTAAACCTCACACTGTTCCACTTTAACAAAAAAAAAATCCTGATTTTAGATAAACTCCACATTAAAATGTTGATACTTTTCGTGTGTTGATGTGGAGAAAAAAAAAAGACGCTTAGGTTAATTAGAGGCAGTGAAACGTGATAAATGTTGACTGTAGTGTTATATGGAGGTTCGTTAGCTAATGGTAGCTAATAAGAATAACGAAGTTTGCGTCAATACACAATTTGAAGAACAGATAGCGCATTAGCATTTACACTTCTTCAGACTCCATTTACTCACTAGAGCAGTTAGCCTAAGTGTGTCGGCTGAATTTACTGCGCGGATATTGAAGGACTGGACTGAACCGTTTCTTATGGTTTCTTATATTGACGACGGATTTTGAACACCACCGCCACAGGGTCGTAGTATAGCATATTCGGGCGCGTCGTAGCCGAAAGAGCTCCGCGTTTATCTTCTCCGCTTCTTATTCATTCACACGTTTCTAACACTATTTCCCATTCTCTGTCCTTACTCTAGTGTTGTGCCTGTTGCTGTTCAGTACAACGTGTTTATGCCCGCTGCACTGCTGCATCTGTTCTGCATCCTGCAGTTAAGTAGAGCTAAATTTATGACACATTATCAGTGTCTGGTCACCACATAGCCTTCAATGACCCAAAGAGCTCACTGTAAACACACACACACACGGCATAAAATAACACTTGTAATCTAAGAATGTGTGTATATTTAAAAATAATAATAAAAATTAATGGTTGCCTGGAAAGAACCCATGAAAAAGCTTGGAGGCTTTCTAAAATCCATGACCCTACATGTCCTAGGAAATCATGAACATTAATGGATTAATTATTCCTATTTTACAAAAGGGTTTGACTCACAGGTTGAGGTTTCCTAGTTGGGGTTGAGGGATCCTGCACCTTCATGCCTTCCAAATGTGCGTCACCGTTGCTGGTCATTCGTCCATCATGGAGACTCATTTTTGCAGTAGCTGCTGCTTCGTGACACAGAGACTAACCCCCCTGTCTCCGTAATCTCATCACAGTGAGTCCCAGCCTCTAAAAGCAGGTTGGTTGGAGGGATGGGGATCAATACTGAGTGCATGCCGAGAAGAGTTCAGTGAAAAAATGCCATTAACCTAGCAGAGAACACTTACTGGTGCTGAATGCATTCTCACTCCTTCCTCCAGGCATACTCGTTCAGTATCTGAATCAGAGGTCAGTCATCTCACTGGCACCTCCTTCAATCAGCACGCTACTGAAGCGTATATCTCAAGCATGTCTGTAACAGGCATCATTCTGCAGTGGCTCTGTGCTCATAATGAAACAGCATTTATTTTTAGATGCTGAAGACCTTTGCCAGTGCAGATACCATAAATGTTACCATGACAACCACAGATGGCAGGCTGTTCTATAACACCATGCTGTCAAGTCAGTTATGTGCAGCACCCATCATGTCCTTTTCATGTCTTCATGTCAATGGTATTTTTTCAGGGATTTATAGTTTCTATTGGGCCATTTTTATGGTTAAATGTTTAGTCAGTAGACACTAATGGAGATGAAACTATATGGCATGTTCATATGGATCCTAAAAAAAGTGAATTTCATAGCAGCAAACAAACAGCCAAAGTGTCATATCACTTTGCATCAAAGAGTAATTACAATGCATTTTATAGTCAGAACCTTCTGACAGGAGAGGGAAGCATCATTTCAAACAAAGTTTTCAACCTAGCAAAACATGACGCCCTCATATGCGTATAATAATGAATATCCACAAACCAATACAGGATCAGGGGGAAAAAGGACAAGATTAGTTTTTAAAGGAAAAGTGTTGTTTATTACTTTCATTGCATGACAAATACTCAAGTTAAGATTTTGAAAAGCTCTCTTATGTCTTATTGAATTGAAACGGCCATTATAAAACAAAAACAAGCTTAGAATAAATAGGGTATACAATTCTCTCACAGATCATTTATACAGAAAAAAAAAAACTTATTTGTATATATTATATATATATTATCATCATTTTTGTTCTTTGTAAAAGAAGAAAAAAAAGCTTTTTTTTCCTTTTTTATTATTATTATTATTATTTTTTTTTTTACTTAAAATGCAAAATGACTATACAATTATTGAGGCCTGAGGATTGGTGGCAGGTAAAATTTAAACTTCTGACAAACCAGGTCAATAGCTGGATTTCCAAAGAAAAAAACTACCATGGGAAGATCTCAACTTTTAGCTGATTTGTTTGTTTGCATGATTAAATTTGAGTATTCAGATCTTTAAAGATTAACCTTTCCCTAGCATCATGGCAAAGTACAGTCATAGTCCTGAAGAGCAGCAACAACATTAGAAAGGAAGCAATGTCATAAGGGAACCTAATAAAAAGATATCAAAAGAGTTTTAAGTGTGGGGCCGTTTAAATCTTTGAGTCTAGATTACATAAGCTTGCAACTCATGTAAAAAAAATAAAAAATTTGTATGCAAGTTTCTAGCAACAGGGTGTTCCCATGGACTTCACTAACAGACAACTGGTTGCCCAGGTGTGTGGGAACAACAACAACAACAACAAAAAGCTTATTTAGCTGAAAATAAAAATAAATAACTAATAAAATAATATAAGCATAAGGACTGAGCAGTTAAGAGGTATTGCATTTTAAAGCTTTGCGTTAGCAGATACTGATGTACTATGTACACCGACTACTGCTGTTAGAGGACCTCAAACATTGAGGATACCAAGATTCAAGAGGACTGTTAATAGCTAGCATATGTACCGTTACCATGTTACAGAAGCATTGCAGAATTAGGAATATTCTCAAATATAATGTGGAATAGTTATCAGAATTTGAAACACTGATGTGAATATTAATATTCTAAGGTGTGTTCACACTTCTCTAACTTGGTCAAATCTCAGAACTTTATATAAGCGTAGAGGTATAGGCAATGAGGTAAACTCTTAAAGTCTTAAAGAGTGAAGAACAAGAAGGCAACTGTATGAACTGAGAAACTAGGGTAAACATTTTTTTATGAAGGAATGCTCTCAAAGTAAAATGTTTGCAAAAAAAAAAAAAGTTTTGTTTAGAACTTATGGGACAAATGTCAGTAGCATTATAGCTTATAGTTAAATTATTAATAATACAAACAGTATATTCTATTTATAAAGGCCCGATTAAATTAATTATTGACATTAAAGATTTTAACAGCTTGCTCTTTATGACTATTATGATTATATTTGACAGCTAAAGATTCAAGGATAAAAAATAAAAGTGCATTTTCCCATTAGTTAGAGGAAAAAAAATATTGAAGACACTAAATGCTGGGGCAGTGGAGGAGTGTCAAACAAGGACAGAAGTGTAACGATTTTTTTTTTTTTTTTGGAAGTCAGACAGTTGAGGTTAAGTGGCAAAATACTGAGAGGAAATCTGCTGAACAGATGAGGTAGGGGTAAACTGTTCACTTCTACCAAAAATAGTGCTGAGATTATTCTTACAGCACTGTGTAATGCCCAAATCAAATCAAGTTTTCCCATGTCTATTTTTTAACTGGGTCAAATGAATGTGTTCACCTCAAAAACTGCTGAGAAGCATGCAAAAGATGAAAATCAATGTTATTACATTAAAAAAAAAAAAAAAAGTTTTTTTGTGGAAAGGCAGGAGAGACTTGTCTAAAAGAGTAGCTGAGGGATCAGACACTGCTGTAAAAGGCAATTACCTTTCATTTCAGTAAATACTAACAGAAAAAAAAGCATCTATATGGTTACACATTCATTGCTATTAAGAGCATAAAAGAATCTTCTTATTTATTAGACACATAACCACTTCAGCATATTATATATATATATATATATATATATATATATATATATATATATATATATATATATATATATATATATATATATATATATATATATATATATTACACACACACCATTTTCAGCCATTCCACATATTCTAAAGCCTCATTTTTTTATTTTACAGAGAGCAGCATCTTTTCTTAAATAAAACTTTTTGAATAATAATAATAATAATAAAAAACTCTTCAGTATGTTATGATGAGCACATATTGGCATAATCAATGGTGCAAATAATGTTAATATTATTGTCTTTATACTTGTCACAGTTGCTCACGTGTTCGTCACGGTTTACATTCAGTAATGAATCTGAGCCCTATTGAACTTCTGACACTATTAAATCAAATCACTATTAGCAAAAGACTAATAAAAGTTTTAATTCGAAATAATCACTGAGTGAGAGTCCCTAACACTGGGACCATCGATCACAATTCAGTTCTGTCAATTCACTTCATGCTCTATTTAAGAGAATTACAGCAAATACTTTGGCGCCATTTCTTAATGTGCTTGATAATAAGCATTTATTAACTTCAGATAATTTATGAATCAGAACGTCAAAGCTAGTTTGTTCTTTGCTCAGGGTTTCTTCTCCGATGTCGACACACACACACCTCAAAAAACTGGAATAGTGTGGAAAAGTAAATTTTTTCCACTTTATAAATTAAATGAACTTTCATATGTTCTAGATTCATTACACAAAGTGAATTATTTCAAGCCTTTTTGTTTTAATCTTTATGATTATGGCTTATAGCTCATGGAAATCAAAAATCCACTATCTCAAAATATTAGAATAAATTGATTGATGCAGTAATTTGTGCAAAAGGAGCCCCGACCAAGGATTGAGTGAATAAATGAACATACCTTTCAGGAGGTTGACATTTCTGTATTATAAGTTCTTTATACTCATATTTTGAGATACTGGACTTTTTGATTTCCATGAGCTTTAAGCAGTAATAATACAGATTTAAATAAATAAATAAATAAATAAATAAAAAAAAAGGCTTGAAATATTTCACTTTGTTAATTAAATTACAGGAAAAAACCCCCAAACTTTTCCAAGATATTAAATTTTTTTGAGATGCACAATTATATATATATATATATATATATATATATATATATATATATATATATATAGGGTTAAATAAATGTGCGTAACCATTTTTTTTTTCTTCAAAAAAAAGGGTGTGTGTAGCTTTTGCTAAACGTTTCCATCTTTCCGCGTGGTATATGTGCTTATGTCCATGTGTAACGGTGGTGCAAGGCAGGGCTACAGTCAAACACTAGTCCTGTCACTGTAGAAAGGTGTGACGTGAAACATGTAGCAGTGAGTGCACACCCTCACAGGCTTCATCTGACCATAGCGTGGTAACGGGGCTGAGTGTGAAGAGCAGCGGGAGCAGAAGATCTACAATAGACAGGACAGAGCTCACACAGGGTTCATACACATACTCTATGCATCACATATCAACATTGAGATTTACTGATGTAGGTGTTAAAGTACATAGTAGTTCTGGGTGTACTTAGTACTGTACCTTTCCACAGCTCCTACAGTGGTGCTTCCTCCGGATGACAGTGAAAGGAGCCTTGCAGGCGATACAGGCGTTACAGGCCTCATCCGGAACCCACTCAGGAGGGTCTAAGGAGAAGAAATACAATAAATAAACTATAAGCCATGCAGGCTAAAACATAAGAGATGTGATTCAAGTAACATACTGGTATAATATCAGCTACTTTTTAAACTTAGACAGGACTTGCAAGCTTTTCATTGTTATAGTATTATTAATGCTATCGCATGTGTATGAATTTGATTTGTAATTAACCAACAATAAATATTTTTTAATACAGTACAAAGTACATATAAAGTTTAGGATATATAATTTCACAATGAATCCATCAAAGTCAAAGAAAAATGTATTGCTTTTTCATAACTGATTAAATAAAATGGTTCCTAATGGTGTTAAGACTTTTGTACTCTACTGTAATATCCTCTTCGGTACAGAAGATGGACGGAATGAGTACACACTGCTGACCTTCAAACTGACCGTCCCGCGCCTTTGCTGCGAGTTCTGACGAGGTCATTGTCTCTTGACAAAGAGCGCAGTCTTCTAATCCAGCACTTCCTACTCTCGGTCCTGCAATGAAAAGATCGTTAACAAATCAGATCAATGGTACAAGGCACATAAACCAGGTAAGGCTTTAAACACTCATGCTCACTCACCTTTATTTTGCTTCTCGTTGTCCCCTTGCTCGGATTTTGTTGCCATGACCTCAAACAGCGTCTTCAGGATGCTCCTCAGGTCACTTGCATAATTTGTTTGCAATTGATCAGCCACACCTGCAGACAGGGAAAGCAGACATTAATAAAACAAAAAAAAAAGAGTTAACAATCATAAAAAAGCAGTTCAATGATTTGCATGGGGATCCCAGTACATTTTTCTATAGAAATCTGTGAGCTATAATCTACAAAAGGTACCTGTGCAAAGGTGAAATATTCTACAGCTTCTACAGATAAATATTCTACAGCTGCAACAACTAATCGATAAAATCAGTTATGAAAATGGTTGTCAACGAATCTCATTATCGATTAGTTGGTCTACGCGTGGTACATTTACTCATTACGTTACTTCTGTTCCGAAAACACGCTTCGGAGAGTAAATATTAAAGTTGTGTCCCAAATGACGCACTATATACTTACACTATGCACTAGCGTTTAGTGCAGTGTTTCCAAGGACTATTGGTCAGTGGTGTAACTGCAGGGGGTCCGTAGGAAAGCTTTTTTAAAATGTTTAAATATTATGTATATTTTTGTTAAATGTATCAAAATATATGATAATGATGATGAGTCTTTATTGGTCACATATGCAGTAGAGCACAGTGAAATTGTTTTCTTCGCATACCCCAGCCTGTCAGGAAGCTGGAGTCAGAGTGCAGGGTCAGCCATGATACAGCGCCCCTGGAGCAGAGAGGGTTAAGGGCCTTGCTCAAGGGCACAACAGTGGCAGCTTGGCAGTGCTGGGGCTTGAACTCCCGACCTTCCGATCAGTATTTTAAAATGAATGTTTTAAATTAATTTAGCTATTCGCGTGCATTCTCAGATATCATGTTAGCGGAGCTGACGATCGTTCATTGATGGATTTATTTTAAATTTATTTACAAATGAAATGATAATTTGCAAAAACCTATGAGTGGTAGACAAGTTCAAGTGTCGCATTGACATAAAATAAACAAAAGATAATTCAGAGAGTCAAATTAAATGTCACACCAACAATAAAATGTAATTGAACCTGGTATTTGTACCAGTGGTACCTGAACCAATCCCTGGGGAATTACAGGTTCTTAAAATCAACCATTGATTGCTAGGACTGTAGAATTCAGTGCTGTTTGTACCTTTTGTCTGAACCCACCCATCATTCAAGTGATCAAAAATACTGGAACATATTTGACTGACACATGTTTCTTGTTGCCAACATGTGCCCTGTTAGATTGTTTAAATAATTAACAGCTTTGAATGTCTAATCGTGGTTTTCCTGGGTTTCACCTGTGAAGCCTGTACTTGTTGTTAAATTTGTTTGTTTTGTTTTGGTTTTTTTAAAAACCCAAAGACCAGAAAGCTTTCTATGAGGGAAAAAAAGCAAGCCATTTTGAAGCTGAGAGAATAGGGAAAATAAAATCAGAGCCATTGCACAAACGTTGGGCATAGTCAATACAAGAATTTGGAATGTTCTGAAAAATACAGAAACAACTGACACCGAAGAGACTGGCCAAGATAAACAACAGCAGTTCAGTCTAATACAGAATCATGAACTATAAAAGACATCCTGAGGGGTCAATCAGTTTTATAGAAGATTTATTATAAAATTGTTTATACAGTAGTGATACCCAGGGATAACTCACTGATCAAATTTAATAGTTTTTTTTTGTATGTCTCATGTCACATTTTTATTGAGCTGTGTTGTAATTACAGCTGGCCCAAATTCGTCAGTCCCAGTCCACTGTATCTTATTGACATGGCCCATTTGTAGCTTTGTAAGCTCAAAGACGGAGATAATCTACTGTATGAGACGGGGCACAATTTTTACACGCATGGAGGTAAAAGTGCTTTGTTTCACAGCACTGAATTATTTACATGTTTACAGCGACATAAGGTCTACAATACTGTACAGCAACATGCTGTTGGTGAGACATACATCCATGATATGCTGATGAAGGTGACCCTTACATATACATACATACACACAGTAGCTCACAAAAGTGAGTAAACCCTCACATTTTTGTAAATATTTGATTATATCTTTTAATGTGACAACAGTGAAGTAATGACACTTTGCTACAATGT
Source organism: Ictalurus punctatus (assembly GCF_001660625.3). Classification (NCBI taxonomy): domain Eukaryota; kingdom Metazoa; phylum Chordata; class Actinopteri; order Siluriformes; family Ictaluridae; genus Ictalurus; species Ictalurus punctatus. Next base: position 15,130,497 of record NC_030424.2, on the reverse strand, counting down.
AAAGTAGTGAGTGTACAGCTTGTGTAAATTTGCTGTCTCCTCAAAATAACTCAACACACAGCCATCAATGTCTAAACTGCTGGCAACAAAAGTGAGTACACCTTTAAGTGAAAATGTCCAAATTGGGCCCAATTAGCCATTTTCCCTCCCCGGTTTCATGTGACTTGTTATGTTAGTGTTACAAGGTCTCAGGTGTGAACGGGGAGCAGGTGTGTTAAATTTGGTGTCATCGCTTTCACACTCCCTCATACTGGTCACTGGAAGTTCAACATGGCATCTCATGGCAAAGAACTCTCTGATGATCTGAAAAAAAGAATTGTTGCTCTACATAAAGATGGCCTAGCCTATAAGAAGATTGCCAAGACCCTGACACTGAGCTGCAGCACGGTGGTCAAGACCATACAGCGGTTTAACAGGACAGGTTCCACTCAGAACAGGCCTCGCCATGGTCGACCAAAGAAGTTGAGTGCACATGCTCAGCATCATATCCAGAGGTTGTCTTTGGGAAATAGACGTATGAGTGCTTCCAGCATTGCTGCAGAGGTTGAAGGGGTGTGGGGGGGGGGGGGGGGGGGGGTTAGCCTGTCAGTGCTCAGACCATACGCCACACACTGCATAAAATTGGTCTGCATGGCTGTCGTCCCAGAAGGAAACCTCTTCTAAACATGATGCACAAGAAAGCCCGCAAACAGTTTGCTGAAGACAAGCAGACTAAGCACATGGATTACTGGAACCATGTCCTGTGGTCTGATGAGACCAAGATAAAATAAATTGAATCAGATGGTGTCAAGCATGTGTGGTGGCAACCAGGTGAGGAGTACAAAGACAAGTGTGTCTTGCCTACAGTCAAGCATGGTGGTGGGAGTGTCATGGTCTGGGGCTGCATGAGTGCTGCCGGCACTGGGGAGCTACAGTCCATTGAGGGAACCATGAATGGCAACATGTACTGTGACATACTGAAGCAGAGCATGATCCCAGCATGTATTCCAGCATGATAACGACCCCAAACACACCTCCAAGACAACCACTGCCTTGCTAAAGAAGCTGAGGGTGAAGGTGATGGACTGGCCAAGCATGTCTCCAGACCTAAACCCTACTGAGCATCTGTGGGGCATCCTCAAACGTAAGGTGGAGGAGCACAAGGTCTCTAACATCCACCAGCTCCGGGATGTCGTCATGGAGGAGTGGAAGAGGACTCCAGCGGCAACCTGTGAAGATCTGGTGAACTCCATGCCCAACAGGGTTAAGGCAGTGCTGGAAAATAATGGTGGCCACACAAAATATTGACACTTTGGGCCCAATTTGGACATTTTCACTTAGGGGTGTACTCACTTTTGTTGCCAGCGGTTTAGACATTAATGGCTGTGTGTTATTTTGAGGGGACAGCAAATTTACACTGTTACACAAGCTGTACACTCACTTCTTTACATTGTAGAAAAGTGTCATTACTTCAGTGTTGTGACATGAAAAGATATAATCAAATATTTACAAAAATGTGAGGGGTGTACTCACTTTTGTGAGATACCGTGGTACAAGTATATATATATATATATATATATATATATATATATATATATATATATATATATATATATATATATATATATATATATATATATATTATATATATAAATATAAAAACACATACATCTGCCACAGAATGTTCAAATATAAATGATTAAATTCAAAGTGAGCACATACCTGATATGCAGACAAACAAACGATGGATGAGGTCACTACTGCTATGGAAGCGAGCACGTATTTTGTTGTGAGCAACCAGTTTAGAAGCTTGCAGGGCCAGCTGAAGCTCCTGGTGATCAAGCTCCTCAGACATCTCAGAGCTGGTGGTCAAACTACTGGCAGGATGGTTGAAAGGACAGAGACACAGAGAGAGAAGAAATTTAACTCAACAAGGCAACAATGGATGTGTTTTGTGAGTGTAGACCAAACACATGGTGCACCCAGGGAACAACACTGCACTTTGGGTAAAAGCTATTTTTATTTACCTGGGGGTGCATGAACTGGACAGACTGCATGTGGTGACAGACACACTCTCACAGTCACTGCTGGTGCCTGAACTGAGAGGGGATCCCTGTAAACTGAAACCCACCATTCAAGGAATATTTGGGGTGGGAGGGGCAAAGGAAAATAAGCAAAAACAACTGAATAAGGATTCAATAATGAATTATGAAAATTAAAAAAAAGAAGTCAGAAAGCAACTAACAATATTAAAAATAGAGGAAAACATTTAAAAAAGAAAATCGATTTAAAAAATATATATAAATAAGGATAAATCTCTGTCGGTCCTTCTTGTCCTCTCTCTCTCTCTCATCAAACACACACAAACCTGGAGTCATTTTTGTTGTCTTCTTTGGGCTGTTTCTCCTTTGATGCAGAGCTAGCCATTACTCTGCAGGCTCTTTCCTGATGGGCGTATCCATCTCTTGACTCGTCCTCTCCAGTATCTCTGTGCGGGGACAGCTTGGAGCTATTGGCAAGGCACTTCTCACAACAGGGGGCATGAGGAAGCCTTCCTCCATCTTGGTCCTCAGCCTCCTCTCTCAATTGTTGTGGGCCAGGTGGAGGCGGAAGGGGCAAAGGGGCATCTCCCTTCCCTGTGCCACAGGCTCCCATTGCAGACTGGATAACGGTGCTTGTGATGGCAAGCTTGCACTTCCTAAACTCCAGAATCCCATCTTCAGTTGTGCTATCTGTGTTAGTGGGGTCATCATGGGCATCGAGACATCCTGCTGTGCAGCACACACAGGAGTTGAGCAGGCGGTGAGCAGTTCCCTCGGTTGAGCGTGGCAAAACCACCAACTCAGGCTGGTTAGGTGAGCGTGGGTTAAAGATCACAGTGGCTGACAGCTTCATCCCACCTGTCCGGTGGGCAATGACCTCTGCTGGCTCCCCCCCTTCCCCTTCCTCCCCATCCAACTGCCCCTCCCAGCCATTCACAAGTGGTAAGGTTTCTGGGGTTCCTGCAGGTACAGAAGAGAGGCACAGTTTATCCTGGCTGCTCTGATCAAAATCCTCATTTGATTGACAAGCTGTCATCCATCCATTGGAGGTGGAGTCACTTGTAATCTCTGGCCTGATGTGCTTGAGGGATCCGAGGTTCACGATTGGAGAGACTCGCTGCCCCTGTCGGAGTTCCCCTGAGCTAGTTCCAGCATCTCCAACACTGCCCATGCCTTCCAGGTCGTCCATGAAGAAGACTCGCTCGTCTTCCTCGTGCTGGGAGCCAGGAGCTCGATGAGGAGAGTTTTCAGTGCTTGAGGGCACACTAGATCCACCCACGCTAGTCTGTTTTTTTCGGTGATAATGAGCTGGAGATGGCCTCTGGCTTGGTGGTGAGAGCAGTGTGGACATGTGATCACCAACACGGTGTACCATCATGTTGAGCTGCTCAATCTCTTCTTCGTCATACTGCATGGAACAGGCCAGGTCCACTTCAGTGTCCTCATCTCCTTCCCTTGGAACCTCCTGCTGTTCCTGGTCCTTCTCCCATGCATCCTCCTCCTCACACTGAGAGGAACATAGAACCAGCTCTGTCCCCTTCTCCACTTCCTTTTGCTCTTCTCTTTTCTGGGACTCCTCCGCCTGACTCTTGGAGTTGATAGAGGTAGCAGACTCTGAGGTAGAGGAGATAGGATCTCCAGGAAACTCCCCATCCTGCGAGATACACAGATTCCGCTCCAGGGTCGTTAACTCCTCATCTGTCAGAGTCTGCAACAGGTCCCTGCATCAAAACCACAAAAACATCATCTAAAAGTATGTTGTGCTATACTGTGATGAAAACAAGTGGCTAACCACTGAGCCCTATAAACCACACGGTTATTAGCACTATGAGAACAGTAAGTCTACCTCTCACAAACATCTTGTTAAAACGTTATGCAAGAGAAGAAAGCTACACCCAAATAAATGACTACATACTGCAGTGGTGCTTGAAAGTTTGAACCCTCTGTGCATAAATGACCTAAAACATCAGCAGATTTTCACACAAGTTCTAAAAGTGGATAAAGACAACCCAATTAAACAAATGAGACAAAAATATTATACTCTGTCTTATTTATTGAAGAAAATTTATCAGTGGAAAATTACATATCTGTGAGTGGCAAAAGATGGTGTGAGAACCTCTAGGATTACTATATTAGTTTAATTTGAAGGTGAAATTAGAGTAAGGTGATTTCAATCAGTGGGATGACCATTAGGTGTGAGTGAGCACCTTGTTTTATTTAAAAAAAAAACAGGGATGTCAGAAAGTCTGATCTTCACAACACATGTTTGTGGAAGTGCATCATGGCACAAACAAAGGAGATTTCTGTGGACATCAGAAAAACAGTTTTTGATGCTCATCAGGCTGGAAAATGTTACAAAACCATTTCTGAAGTGTTTGGACTCCACCAATCCACAGTCAGACAGACTGTGTACAAATGGAGGAATTTCAAGACCATTGTTACCTTCCACAGGAGCGGTCCACCAACAAAGATCACTCCAAGAGCAAGACATGTAATAGTCCACGAGGTCACAAAGGAACCCTTCTAAACATCTAAAGGACTCTCTCACATTGGCTAATGTTAATGTTCATGAGTCCATCATCAGGAGAACACTGAACAACAATCGTGTGCATGGCAGGGTTGCAAGGAGAAAGCCACTGCTCTACAAAAAGAACATTGCTGCCTGTCTGCAGTTTGATAAAGACATGGACAAGCCAGAAGGCTCCTGGAAAAATGTTATGTGGACAGATTAGACCAAAATAGCTTAAATGAAAAGGGTTATGTTTGGGGAGAGGAAAACACTGCATTCCAGCTTAATAAACTTAACCCACCTGTGAAAAATGGTGGTGGTAGTATCATGGTTTGGACCTGTTTTGCTGCATCTGGATGGCTTGCCATCATTGATGGAACAATGAATTCTGAGTTACACCAGTGAATACTACAGGAAAAATGTCAGGACACCTGTCCGTGAACTGAGAAAATGAGTCATGCAGCAAGACAACGACCCTAAGCACACAAGTCTTTTTACTAAAGAATGGTTAAAGAAGAATAAAGTTAATGTTTTGGAATGGTCAAGTCAAAGTCTACTGCCAGATACTGAAAGCAAAGCTTCACATACTTTTGCCACTCACAGGTATGAAATATTGGATAATTTTTCTCAATAAATAAAAGACCAAGTATAATATTTTTGTCTCATTTGTTTAATTGGGTTCTCTTTATCTACTTTTAGGACTTGTGTGAAAATCTGATGATGTTTTAAGTCATATTTATGCAGATATACAGAAGATTCTAAAAGGTTTCACAAACTTTCAAGCACCACTGTATATAGGTTAACCAGTAGATTAACTGCAATTACTGTAAACAAATAATGTCCAAGGGGGAAAAAATGTGGTTGGTTTTGTATTGGTTAGAAAACACTGAACACCCATACCTAATTTTCTTCAGTAATGTGCGAAAAGGTCGGAAGAGTTCTGACATGTCCTCTGGTTTGTTTTCCAGGTTAAGAGGTCCATCAGGATACACAACAAGTCCGCTAACATGAAGAAAATTATAGCAGAAATCAGAAACACTATTTCTCTGAATTAAAAGTAAAAAGGGATTATTCATTTCAATCATTCATCTGGAGTAGTCGGGGGGGGAAAAAAAAGAAAAAGAAAAGAAATGGTAGTTACTAGAAATGATGATCACTTACCACACAATTGCTAGTCGGGGGATTGTAAACATGAGAGCAGGTTCATAATCATCAATCATGTCTTGTGTGAGATAGCCAAGTTTTAGGGCCCTTGAAACAGATACTACGTTCAGAATTACTGCATTCAAAGAGTGAACTGTGTTTGAACTGTGTACTGCCTGATGGTTTCAATTTTTCTCCAAACAAAGTTGGACTGACCACAACTCTGCATGAACACTTGTGCACATTTCCTGCCAATGCCTTTTTTTTTCTTCTTCTTTGCTTAGTAAGTTTCACAAGTAGAATAGGTTAAATATGAAAGGCAAAAATATTAAGCGTGTGTACGAGTGTGAATGTCTGTGTGACTGTAAACAAAACATTGTTTTAGTTGTCTGTGTCACTCACCTCTCTACCGTCTCACAGAAGAGCACAATCACCTCCTGCTGGACGTAGTACTCTTTAGGAGACTTTACAGGCACCATGGCTGATACATAACTGTAATACAACATAACCAGCAAGAAATCGACTTAGGTTACCCCACAATACCGACACACATGGTTTAGTTCTAATACCAATTACAACTACTGTTATAGAAAATAATCAACTCTGGGTTGGTGTGATACTGTTACCATTCCAAAGTATTTACAAAAGTATTAATAACAGAAGTATTAATAATAGCACATCCTGAAGTGCTTTATTCCTTTTATACCACAACAATGTTAACTGTTACAATTTTTTATTAATTAAGGAATGGCATGTTGTACTTTTAACCGCTTATTTGTATAGACAAGTTAGTACACTTTTTCAGTCTCGATGTCAGTAAGACCAAAGAAATGCAGCTCGTCATGTTATCGAGAAACTAACCAGCGCAAAGTCCTCTGTCGCAAAGACAGAAAACTTAAAACACGCTGACAGCCGAGACTCCTTACAGAAATGTGAAATGGACATCTCCTTACAGATATACAGTACTGTGCAAAATTTTAGGCACCCTATCTTTTTTTTTGATTCCCAAACATTCGTTTTCTAGAACCAAATTATATGTTAAAGAAAAGTGTTTGTATATAATTAAAGAAAGAAGCATATTACGTGGCAAAAGACCACTTTTCAGACAAAAAACACAATAAAGGCTGCTGGGTATTGCTGCAAAAATAAGCAATGACAGTCAAAGACTCCAGAAGAACTGGGACTGGTTCTGCAAGATGCTCAATAAATCTCACAGCTCATTTCCTTATAAAACTACACTAATTGTATCGGAGACTACTATTTTCATTTTTTGTCTTCGTTTCATTTAGTACTGTTTACGGTATTTATTTGTTTAATGTAGAAATATTTACTTTAATTATTTTGAAGGCAATTTTGCTCCACAGCATTTCTTTGTATGTGCCTAAAGCTTTTGCACGGTACTGTATATAAAATACGAATGGTTATGGGCCTATATTTTGAAAAACCCATTTATTAGTGGTTTTAGATTCTGCAGATCATCCACCATGTACATACTTGTGAATGAGTTGTTACAGAAATAGCACATTAATGTAAAACTAATTTGAATTGAAAAAATTTGGTTCTATAGAATATTAAATCAACACCTTCTAACTAATCAGATTTAAGTATCTAATTGTGCTGTGGTATAAACGTTATTATATCATTATAATATTGTGATATAAAAATAAGCAGAACGGTGTGTGTACCTGAGCTCAAACTCGGCAAATAGGCCGTCAAACTGTCGCAGTGCCTCCCTCATGCGCTCTGTGTAGAAGTTGAGGTCTCGCAGCGCTTGGTCACGGGTGATGTTGCGCACCTCCTCCAAACTGCGTGTCAAGTCTTTGGCCAGTGGCCGCATCGCCATACTCTCAATCTCCCGGTTCATTATGATTGAGCCTGCTGCTAGACACTGGACAAAGAAACCAGTGTTTACAAACTGTTATTCAATGAAGGAAATACAACTTGTATTGTATAGCAATGGCACTATGGCTACCACATCGCATGCACTCCCACTCGTTTGGCTAATTTACATTAAATGTTCCGTTTTAAAAATGGTCCTAGCAGGCTTTACAGATATTTTAGTGCATTAATGAGCAAGCTGAGAGGATTTTCTGAGAGGAAAATGAATAACATCTTAGGACTGCATGTGTTAAAACCAAGACTTGTAACGTCATTTGAATGTACCTCTGCCCCAAACCACAGCTGTCCTGCGAGGTTGTCATGGCGGATCTCCTCCGGAAATTTCACACAGAAGTCTCTGTTTGCTCTGTCTTCTGGTATACACTCATCCATGATCTGGTTTATGATATTCAGCACATTGTCCTGCAAAAGAGTAAAAGGAACACAGAAAGAAATGTCAACGTAGTTATAATGAAGTTACTTAGTGTGTGCACTATGCTTACACTGATTACAAATAAACGCCACAGTGATCATCCTACAACGAGAAATAGGGACACTCGACCTGGCACGAGCGGAACTGGTTGACAAGCAGTGTGCATCTTTGAGGGTCCTTCCTGCCGTCCAGACTATCCAGCTCCGAGGCCACCTGGTTCAGCTCTTCATCGGCATAGTAAAACTGGGCGAGTAATTGAGGGTCCGACCTCTGCACCAGAAAACAAGAAGACAGAGTCGGTCATGGAGCATTGAATAGAAAACTGATCTACTTAGATGCCTGAGCATGTATCTGCATGAACAGTGACCACTGTCCATTGCCCAGTGTATGTACTACAGTGCTGAACATTCTTGAGGAGTGAAGACCAGTCACTCAGTCCAAAAAAATGTGACCAGAAAGAAACACAGGCTGCTGTATAATAGTAGGAAATGATATCAAAAGTGGAATCAAAAAGTGTACTGAACCACAGGCAGACCTTTGGCCTTCTTCCTCCGCATTCCACACACCACAAGGAACATTCTCCAGGCAGTGCATCATGGGTTGGAGAGGGAAATGTTCCAGAGAGGATTCCAAAAACCTGTTCACATTATTGTGCCTCACACTAACCACTAAGGCCTTACGACCTGCTGTTCCTATTATTATGGGTTTCTCTCCTTAGCTATTAGGGTCACTGATTCATGCAGGTGCACATTACTAAATAAAAAGAAAGCACTCAGTAAACATTTGTAATCACCCAGAGACTCACAGACTGATACTTTTTGGCAATTTATTTATTTTTGTTGTTGCAATTTTGGATCTGGTATTTTTCTCCCAAGGCAAGAAACAGCATGTTTAGAAAGCGCATTTGTAATCTGCACATGTGTTATGAACTGATCTTGCTTATGGCACGTGTTTGGTACACACTCTGGTGTGGAGGGGGATAAGCTGATTTGTCCACTCAGCAGACCCCTAGCTCTGCAATGTTCACTAAGCAAATATATACTTTAGCAGATTTAAAGAGCAAAGAATAACTGCTTCTCTTTAGTTAATCCACTTTAAAGAGAATACCGTGTGCTTAACATGGGATTCACAAACGGAAGGTCACATTTCATTATCTGTTATCTCCTGGAGTGTACACCTTACGTCAGAAGTATGTGCTACGCTGTGTAATCATACACACCTCAGCCTGCTAGGGACATGAAAGACCAGGCAAATTTGTAGCTGATTTATTATCTAATGTGGTTGACCAAAGGTCATTGTAATGTTGATTCTTTTAGTTAACTCAATCACACATCACAGACTAAGGGTATTCAGTGTGGAAAAATAGCTTGAGAATATCTTCTGATCTCAAGTAACCCTTCAATAAACCAGGACTATTGGACTATTAACCCCCCCAAAAAAAAAAAACCCCAGGAGACTCAAACAGTAAAGCTTGGTCCCTCTTTATCCTGGCATCATGTTCTCATTTCTAGTAAGTTGCACTACACACAGTTAATCAGAACAGTGCTGTTAGATGGATATCATATCACTGAGATGCAAAGTCAGAGCAAATTAGGCGATACAATACAGACAAACATAAGGACTCACCCAAAGCTTTATTGAATTGTCCCAGACATTGAAAATTCACCAGTTAGGAGTCTGTGCTAAAATTTAATCAGTGCTGATGGTAAGTAGTATGCTAGTGAACTCCTACCGGAACTCTGGTGAGCCATTACACTGTTAAAGCTCCAGGACGATGTCTCTCAGAAACACCAATCGGTGAAACGTTCCTGTTGTAATGCAACGGTGAGGTCATGCTCTGCATGTCTATTCTCGGGATGTGATGCAAATTATTTCTACTTAAGCGGGAAGTGCAAAGAAATACAGTGACTTGATCCATCCTTGATGGTGACTACATCCACCCATGTCAGCACTTAACAGCAAGCTCCTCCATGCTTTCACATGTAACAAATTCAGTTATTAATGAACAAATTACCAGGACACGATGAGTTCCTGCTTCCACAATTCACAATTTCCATTGAAAGTCGAGAAGAAATAAAAGCAATAGAGCTACAGTCAGATGCTGAATTATTGCCACCCTTGGTAATGAACAGCAAAATGGTTCTGAAGAAACATCGGTTTGCCTGACTTACAAAGGTCAACACACATTTATCTCATTTCAACTGAGTAGTCTCTAACTCAGTTGAAATGTTAAATATAAAAAAAAAGTTGAATGATACTATATTTTTTACATAGTCACTGATATCGTTATCACAATAAACACCAGAAAATATCATGATACAGTTTATATAAATATCACCCATCCCTAATATACACACGAACATGCTTCCGTTACATTATGTTGATAAGAATTCCTAGGGGTACCAATAATCACCACAAATGCTTTTGTTAAAAATATACCTTTTAGAATAAATTGAGGTCACTTAAAAGTTGTGAGATTAATCTAATTAACTCACAAAGCCATTTTTCATAACCATTTTTTTTTTCTTTAAAAACCCTTTTCGTTTTAACCCTAAATTTTTTTACACAAACATGGTGCCATTAACTCTGGAGCAGGCTGTAGCTGTGACAGAAGATAATCTTCATGCGCAGAATTGTGTCACTATATGATCCTTTTTAAATGTTATGATTTGGAGACTAAAAGATGAATACAGGTGAAATCCAGGCACTGGAGCAGTACAGGATTCTTGCCCATTCCTTGACCTGTTTTTAAAGAGAGTTTCCAGATGGGACTTTCTATATTGAATTTACTCACTATGTTATAAGGTCATTAACTATATAATAAAAATATGATACTGAATGTTTATTAGAAAATTTGTGTGCGAGCAAAATAAAAATATGTGAATGTCTGAAAGCAACATATTCAGACCCAGTGTCGTGTATCCTACTTTGACTCCTCTACACTTTCCCTAAATACTTTATGAATTACATTTAGCTTTCTTTGGGGGACTGGAAACAATGGCTTTTAAATTGCAATACTTTCCCAGCCTTCTGCACAAGAAGCCTCCAACCTATTTCAGCAATTGTGGGATTAATTGTACTTTGTTAAATGACCCTATTAATCCTGGTATTATTATTCAGAAATGACAAGCATACTTTACTGGTTAGGTGCACACTGAAGCCATAGTACTCTAAATGTCTACAACAGCCAAAAACATTTAGACAATAAGGCTAATATTTGAATAATTGGCTTTTTATATTTTTTATTTATATATATATATATATATATATATATATATATATATATATATATATATATATACACACACACATATACATACATACATACATACATACATACATATACACACACACACACACACACACATACATATACATACATACACACACACACAAATCTGTACAGAGAGGGTTCGGTGGTGTTGTTGAGCTCTTGTTGTGCTTAGACTTTACACATTACAATAAAGATAAGAAAGACAAGGACATACACAACACTACACTCACTACACTTAGTAAAATAAATACCTATGAAATTGTTGCAATACCTAGTAAGGATGTGAGACAGAACAGACCTGTCCTTGGATTGCGAGGTGAGGATGAATGTAAGAACAGCACACAGTTTGTAATTTAAGAGTTTACAGCACTGGGACTGAGGGAAAGTCAGGAGCTCTACTGTCTACCTAAACTCAATATGGGGGCTCTTCACATGATTAAAGGTGAAGGAGTCATTTTGGCGTCATGTAAAATAAAAGCAGAATTACCCGCCACGTCTGTCAGGACACCCAGAAGTAAGTTAGTCAGGGGTTTTTGTTTGTTTTTAGCTAAACAGCGCTGTATGTGAGCAAACACAAGCTCGACAATACAGCACACCAGCAGCGCTCATAAATGAGCTAATCCCAATCCAGCTGCATTATTAGCCGAGATACAGGCGTGATGTGAAATCACAGTCCCGGGTTTACGTCACACTTACCTTCGGCTTATACAGCCACTTTCGGAAGCGATTCATCATGGGCTACCTCGCCAGCTTTACCGAGCCTTTGTCCCCTCCAATAAAGCCGAGTGGAGCAGCTCGTGAACACCAACCAGTGAAAACCTGGACTGCTAACTAACGCTAGCTAGCTCACACTACAGTGACTACCTCTCTCCAAACAACTCCGTGTAGAGCTAAACTAACACAGTCAATACATCGAAACTGTATTACTCCATTCTACATATATCTGTATTTATATACACAAAGCCGCGTTCATGTCGGTCCTGATAATCGCTTGTCCTGACGCCCAGTTGTTTTTCCTTTCTCATGATTGAGGAGCTGAAATAGGTACACGGCGCCACAGCCCGCTGGGGCGAATGAGTGAAGCACAACTGCGGAAGTGGCATCACATTCAAGCGCTGGATTTGGCGGACGTGTTTTCTTTCCCCACCGTTTTTCGACAAATCCCGCATCCAGCTCTATGATTGGCTCGTAGTGTCCCGCACTCTGTTTTCGGATTGGCTGCTGTTTGGTTTTTCTCATACAACCAACCAATTAGACGCAAAGCTGCTCTGTGAGTAAAAAAAAACTGTATATTAAAAAAAAGCTTCAATCTGATGACAGTTGTTTTTTTTGTTTGTTTGCTTGGTTTTTTTTTAAATCAATGTGTGGTCTGCAGAATTAAACAGTTCGTATATTGCAATAACAAAAAAGAAGGTTGTTTGTATTTCCTGTAATATCATAAACATCTTGGTTTTATCAGAGCAAAATGTCCCAGAACCGTGAAGGAACTCCTGCTACTCATAAGGTAAACTAAAAAGTGGAACATTAAACTCATTATCATATGCACTGAGTATCTAATACTGTCTTGGCCGTTGTATTTGGTTTAAAATGTTAGACAAATACCCTGCCCGTTAGACTAAACTGTATGTACTGTTTGTAAACGACGGATGGAAGAGGAGTTGAAGAGGTAACTATCAATCTGCTCAATGGGAATCTGAACTCAAAACCATATACAGGTGCATCCTGAAAAAAATTAGAATATCGTTGAAAAGTTTTTTTTTCTCGTAATTTAATTAAAAAAGTGGAACTTTCATATATTCTAGATTCATTACACAAAGTGAAATATTTCAAGACTTTTTTAGTTTTAAAGTTTTAATGATTACGGCTTACAGCTCATGGAAATAAAAATCCAGTATCTCAAAATATTAGAATAAAGAATTTATAATACAGAAATGTTGGTCTTCTGAAAGAGTATATATTTTTTTCAAAAATATTTTTATTGAGAAAGAAAACATACTTCCTGTCACATAGTAACAATACCATTCAAATTTTTTGTTATACTTACATACACACACACACACACACACACACACACACACACACACACACACACACACACATACATAGTGTAGAAAAGAAAAACAAAATACAAGTACAATCAACTAAACATGAAATAAAGGGTTGCCATTTATAAACAAAACAAAACAAAAAAAAAACTAGTTAGTACAACCCCTCGTCGTATACTTTATTTTCTCGAGTTAAAAAAAATCACGTCCTTTAGCCACTGGGAGATATTTAGCAGACTTCCAATGCAACAGTAGGGCACGTCTTTCTATTAGGGATGTGAAAGCGATAGTATCTTTTTGTACAGAGCTTAATGGAACTGAGAGAGAGAGAGGTACACTTTGTATATTTCGTATATCACTAATTGGATAATTGGATGTGACAGGTTTAGGTCAAAGGTCATCATCAATTATAATGATCTTGACAGGTCAAAGGTCATCACCAACCATCATTTTCGTAACAGTTGTTAACGGTCATCATCATCAAACCTAATTATGTTGAGAGTTGTATATCAAAGATAATGTTACATAGATTTTGCACTTATGGTCTGCACTTATGGTCTGTCCCATGCATTCTTAATTTTGGTACTCAACTGACTACCTTACGCCAGGATAAAATCATATATCTTAGAAATCATTCCTCTCTGATGTGGATTGTTTGAAAACAAGCTTTCCCAAGGCTGTTCAGTAGGCACAAAGGGGAAATTAGGAAAACATCTAGAAACAAAATGTCGAATTTGAAAATAACAAAACAGATACGTCACATTGAGGTCATAAGTAGATGACAGATTGGCAAAGCTATCAAAGACACCATCGGCATACAGATTTTTTAATTGTTTAATGCCCTTGTCATGAAAATGTAGAGTCCAAACACTATGGAGGAAATAAGTGGCTGTTGCTTAAAGGACCCAAAGAGGATGCACCTACGAATTTAAAGCGTCGTCTAAATTGATACCAAATCTTAAGTGTGTTAAGGACAACTTGATTATCAGTATATAGAGAGAGTTTTGTAGGTAGTGAGGAATAAAGTAAAGCAGGTATAGAGGATTCTCTACAAGATGATAGTTCCAACTTACACCAAGAAGATCCAGGAGATTCAACCCAGTAGCAAAGTTTATGGATGTGCGCAGCCCAGTAATAGAATTGAAAACTGGGTAATGGGTAAGTCCTGCACTAAGTCTACATCCCTGCAATAACCTTTGGTGGCTTCCCACCCCAAATAAAAGAACAAATTATTTTATCCAATGAACTGAAAAATTGTTTTGGCAGAAAAAGAGGAACTTGCTGGAACAAGAAAAGAAACTTCGGTAATATATTCATTTTGACAACATTGATCCTGCCAATTAGAGAAAGGGGGAGGTTACCCCAACTTTGAATGTTGGATTTAACCTTTGAGATAAGGGGAGTGAAATTAGCTGATACAAGATTAGATAAAGAATTCTGAAAAGTATGTTAATTTATGAACTCAATACTTGGTCTGGGCTTTAATCCTTTTGCACGAATTACTGCATCAATGCAGCGTGGCATGGAGGCAATCAGCCTGTGGCACTGCTGAGGTGTTCTGGAAGCCCAGGTTGTTTTGATAGCGGCCTTCAGCTCGTCTGTATTGTTGGGTCTGGTGTCTCAGAGATTCTCTATGGGGTTCAGTTCAGGCGAATCGGCTCGCCAATCAAGCACAGTAAGACCATGGTCAGCAAACCAGTTACTAGTAGTTTTGGCACTGTGGGCAGGTGCCAAGTCCTGCTGGAAAAGGAAATCAGCATCTCCATGAAGCCTGCCAGCAGATGGAAGCATGAAGTGCTCTAAAATCTCCTGGGAGATGCTGCATTGACTCTCGACTTGGGAAAACACAGTTTACCAACACCAGCAGATGACATGGCCCCCCAAATCATCAGTGACTGTGAAAACTTCACACTGGACTTCAAGCAACTTGGATTCTGTTCCTCTCCACTCTTCCTCCACCTTGATTTCCAAATGAAATGCAAAATTTACTTTCATCTGAAAAGAGGACTTTGGACTGAGCAGCGGTCCAGTTTTTTCCTCCGTAGCCCACGTAAGACGCTTCTGATATTGTCTCTGGTTCAGGAAGGACGTGACACTAGAAATGTGACACTGCAACATTTCTGTATTATAAATTCTTTATTCTAATATTTTGAGATACTGGATTTTTTATTTCCATGACTTGTAAGCCATAATCATTAAGATTTTTTTTAAAAAAGGCTTTTTTTAAAGTGAGCCATTTTAAAATGGCTCACTTTATGTGTAATGTATCTAGAATATATGAAAGTTCCACTTTCTGAATTAAATTATGGGAAAAATGAATGTTTCCACGATATTCAAATTTTTTTAGAGCCAGTGGCGTTCCTGCAGTGGTAAGAGGAGATGAAGGAGAAGGACATGCAGGAGGAGCTGGCTCAGCTGGTGCGCAGGAGGCTCGAGGTGAAGATTAGCCACGAGGATGCTTGGCTGGCACGACAACGAGTCATTGAGCTCAACCAGCACAAAGCAGTGCTCAAGAAAGAAGAGGTGAATTATCTTGTATTCATTATTTTAACATTTATATGCAGAGTTAAAATTCACTTAAAGCAGGTTAATACAATGTGAATAAGGCTTTTCATGACCTTTGTGATTTGATCTATGTGATTGTCCCAGACTGCACAACTGATGCGAGAAGCGTCTGCGAGAGGCAAAAGACTCTAAAGCTGCCAAATTGAAACTGGTCCAGAGAGAGCCAATACCTGAAAAGCAAGATCAGTTTTAAAACAGATGGCATCAGAAAACCAAAGTATGTTTAGCCATTGTTATGTGTAATCATTTTTCCTTTCTGGTAAGGAAGTTACTTACTGAGATCATTGTAGACTGAGTCAGCTTGCTTTGTAAGAAAAAGTGGGGGTTTCGGTGGGGACAAAACCTCAATTTCCATCAGCTTATCACAGGTGTGCTGCCACTGACCTATTGCACAAGCAAACGAGTGTTCATTCTTTACAAATATTCAATAAAAAGAAGCATGCCGATTTCCTTGGCTCATATATGCACACCAATACCCATCAGTCACTCACTCTGATCATAGATGTGTTGCAACAGAACACTGAGCCACTCCTGCAGTAGGTCAGGTGTCTCGGCTATGAATACATGGGTAGCAGGGTTTCCTGTCCCTGGATCAATGATGCTCAGCCTAGCCCCAGCTTTTTGGTTGCACTCCACTACACGAAGGCGGGTGTCCTACACATGTACACAACATTTTCTGTATCATCTATGGACTGCGTGTTGACTTTGTTATTTATATACAATTACATAACGTTTATTAAAAAACACACCACCCCAGTTAAATAACCACCAAGACATGGTTGAATGAAAACTGCTGCCTCAGTGATTAGATACGCATTGTGACCTACACCCGAAATATATTGACTGCCACGGTTTTACTTCCATGTCTTACCTTGTTTATGGAGATTATAACACTGGGTTCTATCTTAGCTTGAATCTCCTCAGGAGTGAAGTAACAGGAGAGCAGACCGGCTTTCAGCACACAGTACAGCCTACAGCAGTGCTGCAAACCCTCAACACTTTGCTAAACATACAGATTTTTATTATTATAACAAACTTATATTAAATACATCCATTGGTCACACCATCAAAATGGTTGTGAAATGATTTTATACCATATGCAATACACAAAACGGTGTGGGACTGACCTGCTGGCTAAGATAACCACTCATCATACCCTGTGTCATGCAGTCAGGCTGTGCCACCAGCTGACAGCACAAGTTCCCATAGAGAGGCAGCCATGATGATGCTTCCACTGAGCAAAAGACACAGGAATAACTCCAAATGATCTCAACTATCTCAAATTGTTGAGGTGAGTGAAGGGTACAATAACCTTAATGAAACAAAGGAAAGAAGAGATGAAGACTATCCTTGTGACAGGGAAGATGACAGGAAAAGTACTGGTGATAAAGATGAAGATGATAATGCTAATAATGATAATGCATATTCAGAGCACGATAAGCAGAATGGTACAGAAGAAAGGAGGGATGAGGATTATTCTTGTGACAGGGAAGATGAGGCAGGAGACAGGAACACTACAGATGAAGATGAGGATGAAAGTTCAGGGCACAATAAGCAGAATGGTACAGAGGAAAGAAGGACCAGGATTATTCTTCTGACAGGGAAGTTGAGGGCTCCAAAGGTTGACTGGAAGTGCTGCCTATGTAAATTATTTTGAATTCCTTTGGCTCCCATCCACAATCTAAACATGTACATAGATAAATTAAAAGAAAACAAATAAAATGTTTGAAATATTAAAACATTTGTGTATCATCAGTTCTTTTCATTATTTCATTAATAGGACATCTATTTTTTGAAGAAAACCATTCAATCCAGTACGGCTCATTTTGACCCCCTTTATGCATTCGTGAAGGTTTTTTTGGTTCATGTGTTGTAGGGTTAAATATCAAAAACCTAAAAGGTGTGCGTCATACCTGACACCTAGATAAACACTTTACAGTTGGTTTTGTGACTGTACATCATTCCCTTCAAATGCTATTGTGCTTTAAATTATGGTATATTTTCTGTATGAGCCCGTTTGGTAGTGAAATTCATATCTAATTTACATATGATTTAATAGCTTAGTTTAATAAATATCTAAAAGGTGTCCGTCGTACCTGACACCTAGATGAACACTTTACAGTTGGATGTGTGGCTGTAAGTCATTCCCTTCAAATGCTATTGAGCTTTAAATTATGGTATATTTTGTGTATGAGCCCGTTCGGTAGTGAAATTCATGGCAATTTTTATATATGATTTAATAGCTTATTTTGTTAAATATAAAAAATATAAAAGGTGTGCGTCATACCTGACACCTAGTCGAACATTTTACAGATGGTTATATGACTGTAAGTAATTCCTTCAAGGGCGTAACCATGGTATGGACATGGGGGCGGGGGTGTTGATCCAAAGTTTGATACTGAAAATTTGCATATTTAGAACATAGTTTTAGGATTACAGTTACCGTTTGAATTCATGTGATTTCTGAGTGATAGAAGCTCCCACAGAATGGGGAAATTGTAGGGTGCATAACCTACCATGAAACCTACCACACCAAGTAGAGGCGAGCTAAGATGTGTGCAGGCAAACCACACACGATAACATTTAAACACGCAATCACGACTTTTAAACAAACTCAGAAAGGATAGCTACCTATGAAACGAAATTCAACACTATATATATGTAAATACAATTTCCCCACGGATGCTTCCAAGCAATGCTGTGCTGCCTGCATTCTGACCAGGTACCATTATTTTCCCAGAAGAGCAATGACTGACTTAGATGATCATTTTAATTTGATGAACTGAATATTCTGTTGGTGTAACTGGTGTCATTTATAATGTTAATGTCATCATGCTGTTTAGCTTGCTATGTAATAAGTGTACAAAATGTACAACAATATATAGTGGTAACCTGAAACGTTAGCTATGTAAAGGGTACTGGAGTTTTCTTTTAATTCTAAAGACAAACTGCCATAACTAGTTCTGAATGGATAACTACAATATGGCCACAACTCAGACGTTAGTTCCATATCTCTCGTTGCCAAGCTAGCACATCTCAGCATTATGCTGAGCCTTATATTTGTTAAAAATAAATAAATAAATAACTTAGTCGTCCTTAGCCCAAATGTATTGTAAAGGAACGAAATGCTGTGCAACTTTCCTCACCGTCACTCGCATTTATGACAGTCTGTCACAACGTGAGTGTTCACAACGAACTCGGAGGGAGGATATGCAAGTGATTGTAACGTTCATGGTCAAAAACTGGAACTGACGTTAGCCTAGCTTACTTCGCGGGTGTGCAAATATCAAACGTTAATTGACGTTCTTAAGAACAAACCAAGCCATAGTATGATGCCTTCTATACTAAACTAAGGTTACCTATTATTTAGGTATCTAGTTACTTACTGTCTGAAAAAAGCTCATAACTTCTGCTGTACGTTTCTACGCTTGGCTACTGTCTCCATTTCTTACAGACTGAGCTGCTAAACTACATCAACACATTTGCGTCGAGTATGGACGCAACTAAGTGTACAATTGGAGGGGGGGGGGCACACACCTATTTACCTTAACAAACGGAAATATATTAAAAAGGAATAGACATAAATAAATAGAGTATGAAGAAAAGACAGATCCGTTGGCAGGGTTCATTAAAGGGGGACATATAGAAAATATTTTCTACTGTATTGGGGGGTGATTTAAGGGTGGACAGATTGTTATTTCCTCAACACTGGGGGGGACCCCCAAAGAATGCATGGTTACGCCCATGCATTCCCTTTAAATGCTATTGAAGTTAGAAACTTGTATAACAATGTGGTATGTAACTTTAGAAACGGTTCCTTAATTTGCGAATTTCTGAGAATATCGACCGTTCTTCGTCAAGCCAACTTTATTCCAGTCTATAAGGAAGACTCCACTTTGGGAAACGCCTCATTGTTGCTTAGCAACAGCAAAACATCATTTGCACATCCGGGTCTGGAGAAGAGCACGAGTTTGGCACAATATTTTCACGGTTATAAGAGCAATAATCCTTACATAACCCGAATAGTTTAAGGGGTAAGTTGTTTTTTTTTTGTTTTTTTTTCGTCTGCAGCATTAAATAGTTCGTATATTGCAATAACTATTAAAATTTGCGCAGAGTTCAGGTCATGTTGCATGATTTGAAGGCACTGTCAGGATGAACTATAAGGACCTGGTGAGAGAAGCAATAAAGCTGCTGGACATGTACGAGCCAGACAAACAGTGTATGGACACCTTCATCGAGGACTCTATCAAGACTCTCGGGGTATACTTGGATATGAATTTCAGTCACATTTTGCAGTCTGTATTATCACTGATGTCATTCAGAAATGTCTGTGAGAAGCATGTTGTAATCTTTTCTGTATTCCAGAATCGTCCTTCTGCTGAGCAGATATTTATCACTGACACAGTTTATGGGTGTATAGTGCATCAGAAACTTTTGGATATTGTGATCAATGTCTTTTACGATCAGAAGGGAAAATATTTCCTCAAAGCTGATCGAAACCATTTTGTTGGTACGTTTACTATGTTTACATTGTGGGAAAAGAAATATTTACCATTTTTGGTGCCACAAAAGAGTGAAATATTAGGTATTGAACATGCATTATAACTCTCATTTTCTCATTATGTTCTATTATTTGATTTTTCAGTGGTCACTTATCTTGCCATGTTCACTCTGGAGGATCTGGGCTTGGAGCAGTTCAGTACAATTATAAGGTCTCTGGACAGCTCAAAAATGTACAAAGTAAGGAGATAAACAGTCAATTCATTATCAAAAGACAAGACGTGCACTACTCATGAACTTGAGTTTTAATTGGCCTAACATGGTCATTGTTTGACTTAATGTGTTGCCTTTAATTTAGCTCGTCTTCAACGTGTTCTGTAATGTATCATGTAGTCCACCATTTACATTTCTGGTTTACTATTTCTTTTTCCCCTTAATTATCCCTGGACATGGCAGTTCTTGAGTTTCTTCTTTAACGTTACTAACCTCACAACATGGATCCATGGGGAATGGAGTAAGCTCTATGATGCTACCTACGTAGAGCGCAAGTGGATAGTTCCATTACTGAGGTAAAACAAGGGTTCTTATGAGTGTGGCTTCTAGGGGGCTTACAAATACCTAGACACATCTGTGGGAGAATGATGCATCACAGATATTTTATGATTTCAATAATTAAATAAAATGGATATGGCAAATGAAAAGCAGCATTATACCAGTTTGTTGTCAGTCATTATTTCAGTCCACTCCCGTCCCTTCAATTAGATGGCAGTCTGAGATAGAAGGCCTGTTAGAATATCTTGAGAAGAAAATAACCAGAGGCAGCCAGCTGAAGAAATTCCCTAAGAAGTCAACAGAACCTCAGGAGTTTGATCTGACAAGGCCCAAACCTCGTCCACTTCCTGCTCCTGAACTGATTCCACAACAGGAGAAACCCAAACCGGTTAGTATAAATCACTCAAAGCTTCATGAGCCAAAAAATGCTCAAGATGAAATAACGAATGCTACTAATTGAAGTACCTGTGGGTCGTATGAAAAGGCGTGCAAAAGGGCACATTATTTTAGTAGATGTAGATCAAGAACTAAGGTTATTGTGAGCTTTTCCAGATGGCAATGAGTAGGCAATAAAACAACAAGAAGGATGCTGGTTGCATTCACCAATTTAATGTAAATGGTGTTTTTAGGGCTTACATTTAGTCCTAAATACTTTTAAACATCTGTCAGTAAATCTGAGCATAGGACTGGCACAGAAGCCGGCTTCTGAATTGTGTGGGGACTCCATCTCTCTGCCGGTGCAGTAATGGAGCACATTTACACATTATTACTCTGCATGCTAGATATGCTATATCACTCTAGATATGCTATCTATATATTAGACAATAATAAAAAATGTTACCTGATTGTTATTTCACACACATTTGGTTTTTACTCAGGTGCCTGCCAGCACGCACAGACCTCCAAAGGAACAACTGGTTTTGAAGGACATCAAACAGAAGAACTATCTGAAAGCACAGGTTAGGATTTACAGATGTGGAGCTGCTATAAAAGTTATTACATCCTGTTGTGTTACAACAGACACATCAACTCCCTCAAAATACCGTACCATTGACTCTACAGTATAGTAATGCTTTAGATAAGTTTATTTTATTTATATTTCTCTCATCTATAGAAGGTCTTGTATGAGACGAACACTCAGCAGTTCCGATGTGCAAACCCACAGAAGTCAGAGAAAACCAAAGTAAGAGAATCTGTCATTGAAAACGTGTTATATTTTCTATGCTCATGTATGGCTTTGAATCAAAATTATTACAGACACGAACATCCTATACACAGAAAAATCTGTTCATCATGCAAAGAGGTTGTTTGTATTTTCTGTTGATCAGAATAAAATGTCCCAGATTCAGCAAAACCGTGAAGCTAAACTCAAATTTGATTCAGTTTACTCCTCTGGAACTCCTGCTACTCATAAGGTAAACTAAAAAGAATACAGTGTCAAAGTGCAACATTAAACCTATTATCATATGCACTGAGTATCTAATACTGTCTTGGTCTTTGTATTTGGTTTAAAATGTTCCAGACAAACACCTTGCCCATCAGACTGAACACAACAGCGATCCTTCGGGAGGGAGCGTTATGTAAACGACGGATGGAAGAGGAGTTGAAGAGGTAACTATCATTCTGCTCAATGGGAATCTGAACTCAAAACCATATACAGGTGCATCTAAAAAAAATTAGAATATTGTGGAAAAGTTTTTTCCTGTAATTTATTTCAAAAAGTGGAACTTTCATATATTGTAGATTCATTACACATAAAGTGAACTATATCAAGCTTTTTTTTTGTTTTAATCTTAATGATTACAGCTTACACCTCATGGACATCAAAAATCCAGTATCTCAAAATATTAGAATAAAGAATTTATAATAGAGAAATATCGTCCTTCTGAAAAGTATGTTAATTTATGCACTCAATACTTGGTCTGGGCTTTAATCCTTTTGCACGAATTACTGCATCAATGTGGCGTGGCATGGAAGCAATCAGCCTGTGGCACTGCTGAGGTGTTCTGGAAGCCCAGGTTGCTTTGATTGCGGCCTTCAGCTCGTCTGTATTGTTGGGTCTGGTGTCTCAGAGATTCTCTATGGGGTTCAGGTCAGGCGGGTTGGCTGGCCAATCAAGCACAGTAATACCATGGTCAGCAAACCAGTTACTAGTAGTTTTGGCACTGTGGACAAGTGCCAAGTCCTGCTGGAAAAGGAAATCAACATATCCATGAAGCCTGCCAGCAGATGGAAGCATGAAATGCTCTAAATTCGCCTGGTAGAAGCTGCATTGACTCTTGACTCGAGAAAACACAGTGGACCAACACCAGCAGATGACATGGCACCCCAAATCATCACTGACTGTGGAAACTTCACACTGGACTTCAAGCAACTTGGATTCTGATCCTCTCCACTCTTCCCCCAGACTCTGGGACCTTGATTTTCAAATTTTGGAATGCAAAATTTACTTTCATCTGAAAAGAGGACTTTGGACTGAGCAACGGTCCAGTTTTTTTCTCCTTAGCCCAGGTAAGATGCTTCTGACGTTGTCTCTGGTTCAGGAGTGACGTGACACTAGGAATGTGACACTGCGACATTTCTGTATTATAATTTCTTTATTCTAATAATTTTTGATTTCCATGAGTTGTAAGCCATAATCATTAAGATTAAAACCAAAAAAGGCTTGAAATATTTCACTTTGTGTAACGTATCTAGAATATATAAAAGTTCCACTTTTTGAATTAAATTACGGGAAAATGAACGTTTCCAAGATATAATTTTTTTTTTTTAGATGCACCTGCACAGTATTAACCCGTACTTATGTGTTTGCAGGTTTGATAGTCTTATGCAGGGAGCCAGTGAGCCCTCAGCGTTCCTGCAGTGGCAAGAGGAGATGAAGGAGAAGGACATGCAGGAGGAGCTGGCTCAGCTGGTGCGCAGGAGGCTCGAGGGGAAGATTAGCCATGAGGAAGCTTGGCTGGCACGACAACGAGTCCTTGAGCTCAACCAGCACAAAGCAGTGCTCAAGAAAGAAGAGGTGAATTATCTTGTATTCATTATTTTAACATTTATATGCAGAGTAAAATTCACTTAAAGCAGGTTAATATAATGTGAGTAAGGCTTCTCATGGCTTTTGTGATTTGATCTATGTGATTGTCCCAGACTGCACAGCTGATGCACAGGTATGCAGAGAAGCGTCTGCAAGAGGAGAAAGAGATGAAGGAGCTGGTGCAGCTGGTGGCTGATGGCCACAAAAACTCTAAAGCTGCCAAATTGAAACTGCAAGAGATCAAAAAACGCATTGGTGTGTTTCTTTTTTCCTAGAACCAAGATATAAGATTTTTTTGAATGTGTTGCTTATTATGTACACATAATGTGTATGTTGCAGTTAAGGAGGTTTCTGAGCAAAGCCAGGAACTACTTCGGCAGGCATTGGAAGAAGCCCAGGCTGAACTGAGCCGGAAGTTTGAGCTCATCCGTGAGATTCGAGCCATCGAGTCAGTGCCTCATATCGCTCACAAGTTTATGGACGACACAGAGGTGATTAACTTCATATGTGTGTTGCAGTAATACCGTTGTAAGAACTTATTAATGACTCCCAGAGCAAGGATAACAAATAACCTATCGTCCCTGTGCTATTACAGACAGGAGGTCATG
Organism: Ictalurus punctatus; assembly: GCF_001660625.3. Lineage (NCBI taxonomy): Eukaryota > Metazoa > Chordata > Actinopteri > Siluriformes > Ictaluridae > Ictalurus > Ictalurus punctatus. The sequence continues at coordinate 15,105,935 of NC_030424.2, read as the reverse complement.
AGTTACTTTGTGAGATGTCTTTGTTGGAGCTGCGGGAACGCTTAGCCAGGCTGAAGGAGGAGGAACAGCGAGAGCAGGAGAAAATAAAGCAAAGGATTCTGGAGGAGAAACAGGGCAAAGGACAGCTACTGCTTGAGCACCTGGACACCATTACTGCATGCAGGACTGCAGCAGGGCGGGCCACTACACAAAAGTAACCAGAGTTCTCCTGAAACACAGGAAAAGCATATTTATGAAGAAACATACTGAAGATTCCAGGTTTTTAAAGCAACTTTTGTATAATGAGTTTACAAAGTATCATTTACATGGTCTCTGTGTTAAACAGGAAGGAGAAGAAAATGAGACTGAAGTTGGAAGAGGTGGTCAGCAAGTATGAGAGTTTGGTAGACCTGCAGAAGACTCTGGAGATGAAACAGCAGGAGAGACAGAAGAGGAAGGAGAATGAAAAAGGCAAATCAAAGTTAAATGAACATATGGCTGCTCAAAATGTTAAGAGCTATAACCATAAAAAGGTGAGCACTTACAGTATTATACTCAATATAACCACATTTCGTATATCTACAGTTGTTGATCACATTTTATCTTCCCCTAACAATATAAAAATTTAGATAAATGTATACTAATCCAGCACTGGTCTTTATTTGAAATCGTTTTCCTCCATATTGAGCAGCAGGCACTGGAGAAGCAGCACTGGCTACAGCTGGAGCAGGTTTTAGAGAAACAGGTCCAGAGAGAGGCATCTAGAAGAAATACTTCAGGTCTGACCTGAAGCAGTAGCTACCTAATAAATTAAACACTTTCAAATGCTCTGTAGTACAATTACAATATTTCGACTATATTCAGTTAATGGGACCAATAAAAGTGTGTCAAGAAAATCAACCCTTGAAGTACTGAGTTCTACTTTGACAGTGTGAATGCAACTAAAATCAAATACAGACGAACCAAAATCGTTAGTGCTTTATTCTGGACCAAGCAGAAAAGAAAAATGACATGACCTGCAAAGACCAGAAATGTACTTGATCTGAATTAAAGTAAACAATTAAAAAAGGTATTGTTAGAAAGGTATTGTAAGTATTGCACTATAACTATTAACCACTGTGAAATTAATGTCTCTTAGTTGCATTAATTAATTCACAAAAGGAATACAGACATAAAGCCAGTTTAAAAATGTTATTAAAAAAATAATGTTAATTTTTTTTTAAAGTCAGTGTTCCAGTTCACTTTCATCCTACACAACTCATTATTATGCAACTTTCCACACCTATAACAAGGTATTTTTTCATTTGAAATGTTAAGCTTAATCAAAATTGAAAGGATAATTAAATCCTATGAATATCCAAATTCAAGTGCAGTTTAATAGGCACTGTAGTATTTAATTTAGCCACTATACAGCATTCAGGGATCAGTAATAGACATTCAATCATCATAGTACACATTCAGGGGGAAAAAGAAAAAAAAAAATCTACACAACACTTCTGAATTTACAATGAATTAATTATGTTTAAATGGGAAAAAAAAGCGGGAAAAAAACCCTGCATGACTGAATAGTCTTGTACAAAAAATAGCAAATGTTACAAATCTGTATACGTGTTTGTAGCGAGTGGTTACTTTTTTCCCCCTTTACTTATTACTACTAATAGTAAAAAGTTTAAGACTTTTACCCAAGTTAAATATTGAAATAACCTACACAGGCTGCATGTATGCATGCATGCATGCTGTAAATCAACATGAAGACAATACTTAATGTGCATTCTTGCAACGCCATGTGCCAAGTTATCAAAAGTGCACACTATATGACAAGGAACGATAAGTCCCAAGTCTCTGCTTATTTTCAGTATGTTAGGTTTGAAAATATGCATGATGTAATTTATCAGTTCTGTAGCCCAAAATGTTTGATTATAAACTACAGTTGTAGTAGTGTTGAAATGGGTAGAGAGAGAGAAAAAAAAAAAAAGTAGTAAGGACAAAAGGAATTTATGACTGATTTGAGTGTTTGGTAAGATACAAAATAACTATAGAAGTTCACCAAGCTTTGGGGTTCATCTTCTCTCTAAAGGACTTGCTGAGTTTATTTCTCGTGGCAGGCAAAGGTGGCTGAGGCACCTGGGCGCTTGTTTTTTCTTCATGTTCAGACAAACTGAGCTCCGTATCCATCTTGATTGGAACGGAAAGGTTCTGAGAGGGCTCGACCAGGGCTAACGGTGGATTTTTGCGGGAGGGTCCGTGGCTCTTCTGTAACTGTTGAATGATGGCTGAGAATTTAGCATCAAGTGACGGTCGCCCAGTACGAGGCCTGATCCCCTTGTTGGAGTTCTCCTTCTCCTGGTAGGATGGAGGACATGACTGGTGGGCAGTGGGATGGACAAATGGTAATTTGTCAGGGGGTGGTGGAGGCGCTCTTCTCTTCTTGTTGCCGTTTAAGCCTGGACTGGACATGAACTGGGCGCCGTCTTTAACTGGTGATAACACAGTCTTCTGCACCAACATTGGCCGGGAGCCCTCGAACAGTGCTGTCCAATGAGGAGGCTCACTTTCTTCCTCCTGACCAATAAGAAAGCGGCCATCTGTTTCTTCAATCTTATTATGAATTATGTCCGTCAAACTTTCAAATTTGCCTGGTGAGCCAATACCTGAAAAGCAAGATCAGTTTTAAAACAGATGGCATCAGAAAACCCAAGTATGTTTAGCCATTGTTATGTGTAATAATTTTTCCTTTCTGGTAAGGAAGTTACTTACTGAGATCATTGTAGACCGAGTCAGCTTGCTTTGTAAGAAAAAGTGGGGGTTTCGGTGGGGACAAAACCTCAATTTCCATCAGCTTATCACAGGTGTGCTGCCACTGACCTATTGAACAAGCAGAGTGTTCATTCTTTACAAATATTCAATAAAAAGAAGCATGCCAATTTCCTTGGCTCATATATGCACACCAATACCCATCAGTCACTCACTCTGATCATAGATGTGTTGCAACAGAACACTGAGCCACTCCTGCAGTAGGTCAGGTGTCTCGGCTATGAATACATGGGTAGCAGGGTTTCCTGTCCCTGGATCAATGATGCTCAGCCTAGCCCCAGCTTTTTGGTTGCCCTCCACTACACGAAGGCGGGTGTCCTACACATGAACACAACATTTTCTGTATCATCTATGGACTGCATGTAGACTTTGTTATTTATATACAATTACATAACGTTTATTAAAAAACACACCACCCCAGTTAAATAACCACCAAGACTTGGTTGAATGAAAACTGCTGCCTCAGTGATTAGATACGCATTGTGACCTACACCCGAAATATATTGACTGCCACGGTTTTACTTCCATGTCTTACCTTGTTTATGGAGATTATAACACTGGGTTCTATCTTAGCTTGAATCTCCTCAGGAGTGAAGTAACAGGAGAGCAGACCGGCTTTCAGCACACAGTACAGCCTACAGCAGTGCTGCAAACCCTCAACACTTTGCTAAACATACAGATTTTTATTATTATAACAAACTTATATTACATACATCCATTGGTCACACCATCAAAATGGTTGTGAAATGATTTTATACCATATGCAATACACAAAACGGTGTGGGACTGACCTGCTGGCTAAGATAACCACTCCTCATATCCTGTGTCATGCAGTCAGGCTGTGCCACCAGCTGACAGCACAAGTTCCCATAGAGAGGCAGCCATGATGATGCTTCCACTGAGCAAAAGACACAGGAATAACTCCAAATGATCTCAACTACCTCACAAAATTACTCTTCTATATCAAATCTGTTCAAAGGCAGATCTTGATATGGTGAAAACATTGGCATTTGAATGTGTATACTGCGCAAAGAACAAAAGCTTTGCCTGCCTAATGCTGAAGCTCAGTGACTTCAAACTCTCAAAACAAAACATGCAGGAACAACAGCATTAAGGTGTTGCTCCTTCACTTACCATTCTGTAAAACTATGAGTGAGTGAGACTGGAACGAGTTCCCGGTCTGCTCCAATCCCAGAGTTGTGTACGCCAAAAGTGAATATTTTGCTCCACTGAAACAAAACAATCATAAAATAGTCACCAGCCACTTAAATAGGAACACATGTACCCCTGCACATTCATGCAATTATCCAATCATGCTGGCGGCAGCAGCACAATGCTACAGGGTCAAGAGCTTCAGTTACCATTCACATCAAAGATCAGAAAAAAGTGGAAAAGGTGATCTCTCTCAGAAGACCATATTGGGTTCTGCTTCTGTCAACCAAGAACAGAAATCTAAGGCTACAGTGAGCACAGGCTCACCAATCAGCAGTTTCTGAAATACTCATACCAGCTTGTGACAGATCATATTTATCCCCATTCTAATGTTTGATGTGAACGTTCACTGAAGCTCTTGCCCTGTAATGATTATACACATTGTACTGTGTGGATATGAAAGCAATCCATACTGTGGGATTGGGTTGGCCTGAAGAAAAGCATCAGGATCTCCTCCATCCAGAAGGGGGCAGAGTTTCTTTCCAGATCCTTTCCCAAAAGAGGACCGCAGCTTCCTGGCCAGTTTTTTTGGTGTGTTGACCAAAGTTCCCTCCTCTCCCACTGCACAGCTGTATAGCTCAACAACCAGCTCAAAGTCCGGCTTAGCCTCAGAACTGGAAGAACACAAACAGACTTGAACATGGACCCACTGCACACTTTACCACTACATTTCTGTAAATATATCTAATGATCACTTACAAGATTGTTATACCCTCAAAGCAGATATCAGTCACTGTTCGGTCTACAATCACCATTTCTGTGTCAAATATCTCAGAACCAATCTTCATTAGACAGAAGACTGCAACCCGCTGAGAGTCTGTAGAAAGAAGACATGGCTCTGTAAAAAACAAACAAAACAAAAATACATCATGCATACCTTCCATTGCATTCCTAAAGTTTAAAGTAAATAAATAAAATAAATAAATAAAAAAGGTCAGTCATGGTGATTGTTGTCCAATTAGAAAGTTAAAGATAAACATGTGGCCATATGAAATTTGATGATTTAGTAAACTACAATAAAAGTTATTTTATCAACCATCATATTATGAACATTATGACATCTGACCATGACGCAAAGTGTTTAGTATCTTTTAAACACAAACAACTGGGGCTTAGGAGTTAGAAAAATATTAAATTGCAACAGAGGGTATACGATTCACGATAACAATATGCATATTCAAGTGGTTTTCACACATTCATTCCAATATTATATTATATTATATTATATTATATTATATTATATTATACATATATTAAAAAAAAACCCAAATAAATAAAAAACCCACACAACTAGTCTAAAATGGCAGGGTACTAATTTATAGACGTCACAGAGAAGAGAGGAAATACTGTACAGTTCTAACAACATTCACTGAAAATACAAGAATGTACTGACAAAATATACTCACTCCCTTTGGTGTTAAAATGTTCAGAATCCTTCCAAAATAGCGGGATCCGCAGACCTACATGGGAAAGAGGACAGGAATGAATCATGGACATACCTAAATTATGGGATCAATGACTGAGAAAAGAGGTTTTCCAATCTCTTACCAGTTATGGCTACTTTGCCTTTGCAAGGCGTTCTATTCTGTGACTCTGAAGTCCTGTAAGACACAAACATTTCAGTAAAGTCTTCACAGTTTCCCCATAACATACCATTTTTGTTCAAAATGGCACATTCTCCTGCAACCGTAATGTACCAGCACACCATGTCAGACCTCCTTTTAAGACTTCCAGGCACATCCTGCAGCTCCTTCCGCCTCTGTGCCTCGGTCATGTAGGCTTTGATTCGTGCATTGCAGGTTAACAGGCTCTTGGCTGCATCAAGGATCTGTTCTCTCTTGGTACTGGCCACCAGAAGCTTATATGCCCCTGCTCTCATTCGCATCTCAAAGTCCATCTTCTCCTGGAGATTACAGTCCTGAGAAAAACCCAGCATCTGAGATCAACAGGATCTTTAAATCAGGGTTACAGCAGACAACAGGTGCACACACAAAGAAATGGGGAAATACATTCAGGTGCATCTCAAAGAAATGTGTGTATCGTGGAAAAGTTAACCCCCCTCCGTAATTTAATTCAAAAAGTTTAACTTTCATATATTCTAGATTCATTACACAAAGTGAAATTTTTCAAGCCTTTTTTGTTTTAATCTCTATGATTACGGCTTACAACTCATGGAAAAACTCAAAATATTAGAATAAAGAATTTATAATACGGAAATGTCCTTCTGAAAAGTATGTTAATTTATGCACTAAGTACTTGATCTGGACTTTAATCCTTTTGCACAAATTACTACATCAATGCGGCGTGGCATGGAGGCAATCAGCCTGTGGCACTGCTGAGGTGTTCTGGAAGCCCAGGTTGCTTTGATAGCGGCCTTCAGCTCGTCTGTATTGTTGGGTCTGGTGTCTCTCACTAGATTCTATATGGGGTTCAGATCAGGCGAATTGGCTCGCCAATCAAGCACAGTAATACCATGGTCAGCAAACCAGTTACTAGTAGTTTTGGCACTGTGGGCAGGTGCCAAGTCCTGCTGGAAAAGGAAATCAACATATCCATGAAGCCTGCCAGCAGAGGGAAGCATGAAGTGCTCTAAATTCGCCTGGTAGACGCTGCATTGACTCTTGACTCGAGAAAACACAGTGGACCAACACCAGCAGATGACATGGCACCCCAAATCATCACTGACTGTGGAAACCACACTGGACTTCAAGCAACTTGGATTCTGATCCTCTCCACTCTTCCCCCAGACTCTGGGACCTTGATTTTCAAATGAAATGCAAAATTTACTTTCATCTGAAAAGAGGACTTTGGACTGAGCAACGGTCCAGTTTTTTTCTCCTTAGACCAGGTAAGATGCTTCTGACGTTGTCTCTGGTTCAGGAGTGACGTGACACTAGGAATGTGATACTGCAACATGTCTGTATTATAAATTCTTTATTCTAATATTTTGAGATACTGGATTTTTGATTTCCATGAGCCATAATCATGATCATAAAACAATCATTTATAATAGAAGAGGGAAGCATTTATTTTGGTCTTCTCCGATTGATTCCACATGCCATATTTTAAACAATGGTGTACGTGAGTGTGAGTGCATGGAGACAAAGCTTTTCCATGCTTTGTGTGTGCAAGTAGGTGGAGAGTGAATAACATTTGGTGAATGAAGACACAGGCAGGGCCAAACAATGGGAACTTGCACCTAGAAAACCAGTTTAAAATCAGCTTGAAAAATCTTGCAATTTAATTTGTTATTATTCACCAAATTATTTATTCCTTCACAAATAAATCTTAACACGACGTGGAAGAGAGAGCAGAGGTCTTCATTAGGACACAAATGAAAAACTAAACAGTGCAGTTAGTCATTAAAGGTGTGATTCACTGGTTTTGTTCTCACCTGAAGGAATGAATACTGAATGAACAGGTGGTTAGTTTAGACATGTTTATAACCGGAAATAAATATTATGGTTACAGGAGATATTATATAAACATATAGATGCTTATATATAAACATAATACATTAACTTCAGCGAGATAACTTCTCTCATTCATTCTTAACGTAACAAGAGGCTATTTAGTGTCGAGCAGGGCGTGTTTTATAGCTCACAACAAAAGTGAAAAATCTCTTGCTAACATAAAGTAACGTTAAACACATTTTGAATAATAATAATAAAAACATACCTCGTTTTGTACAAACAAGACACCATCTCTTATCCTCTTTCTCTTCATCTCCATGGCGAGGGATGAACCGGACGATAAGGAGGACCTTGTCCTTTCGCTCCGTTTAAACATTCGAAAGTCCCGCGGTGACTCCATACTGGCTCCTTCCCTCAGACAAGCCCCTCACGAGCTCAACGAACCGGCCGAGTCCACAGCTCTGATTCAGCCAATCGCGTTCCTTCGTGCCTCGCCGTTGCCTAAACAACCATAGGGCTGTACCACTTTTGAATTTGAAATGTAAGCTTGAAAATGAACATCCATAAATACGCTGGTTAATTTCAAACGGCTTTAAGATTTATTAATATTTTGACATCTTATACATTTAAACTAGCAAACATTGTTATTTGATGTGTATATCGTGCAATAAAAAATGTTTGTAATTCCAATGCCTTTTGATAGTCTCTCCCGTCTGTGCTCGAATGGATCAACCCGGTTTGTCTGTCGCACTCTGCATGCTAATGACTTCTTCTCAGTACGGTTTATCAAATCACTGTAGCTGACCCAGCCACTGGACGGTATCATTGTAACGGGGAAAATCGGGTAGTGTCTCAATTGTGTTCAGATCATTATCACCGAAGGACGCCGTTTGGGATTTTAGCAGTGATGTCTGTGACACCTATATCGCTGTTACAGCAGGCTAGCTGAAGGAAAAAAAACACACACACACACACACCCCCGAGAATCTCAGCCACAGGTCCAAGAGATCCCAATGATCGTCATCTGAAAAGCTGCGTCCGACCGAAAGCGTTATTATTTCCCCAGCTCACCTGGACCGGGCTGCAGAGTGATACCGGGTTTCAGGTATGCACGCGAGCTAGAGCTAGATGACGTTATAACAGTATGTAGATGACTCTAGCTGCATGACTTGGTATGACTTTGTGCTGCTCTTTCAGGAGCCCACAGTGATAAGTGTACGACTCAAGACAATGTCTTCTTCCTTCTATAATGAGCTCCTCTGCTCTAATAGGGAAAGATGAAATCAACCGATAATCGCATATTCATTAAACATATGCGTTTGTGCACGAGTATACAAAGCTTTGAAGCTGCGTGGTGTATGTACGTCATACCAAATACTGTGGTTGTCTATGGTGTAATGAACACTGGGGAGTGTATCAGACAATACAGACAGAAATATGTTGAAGCATACTGAAATGAAACAGCGTTTGTAACTACCAAAAGCAGTGCATAGTATATGCAGGCTATGGAGTTGGGTTCTCCTACTTGTGAACTGGGCCCAACAATGGTTTAATGGGGAGATTTGATTGCTGATGTGAATGAATATTTTAATAAGAGCATGTATTAGACAGCGGAATTGCAGTGTATAGACATAGACATATTGCTACTTGTAGTAGTATGCCATGTGGCCATATGAATGGTTTAATTTATTCAGATATCAGTTATCCAGATTGAAGGCGATTACATTGTTTAATAGTACTAAGTCAAAGGTGACTAGATTTGCAGATTAGAAATGAACTTTGCATAAATTGGTGGGTGGGGTTAACAAATTCTACCCCGGTTCTAAGCAATTGTGCTGTTTTCACTGTCAGGTTGACATGCAGCAAAAGTTGTGCACGCGCAACACAACCTTTTTCGTGGAAAACGGCCAGGCTTGTGGTGCAGGGGCTCCATCTCCACCCCCGTTCCGATGCCCACGGTGTGGAGAGCATGAGCGGTTCCAGAGCTTGGCTGCGTTGCGGGCCCACCTTGACTACAATCACACATATGATCCAAGGCACAACCTCAGCCTCCCAGCCAGCAGGGGGTACTTAGGCTCTGACAGCAAGAGAGCCACTGCTGAGACGCAGACAACAAAGGACGCAGGCACTGACACACGCTCACACCAGTTCCCATTCAGCTCTGATTCCCTTCCACACGACCAGACTGAAGACACGTGCCCAGAACAGTCTGCTCCCCCGGAGAAGAGTGCCGATGGTGGGGAGTTGTCCATTGGCACCAGTCTCCTCTCTGCTCCAGTGCCCTCGGTGGGGCAGAGGCTGGAGGGCATGATAAGGACAGCCAGTAGCAGCATGGAGCGACGACTGCTCCGGATCAGCTCAGAACTGGCCCACACTGACACAGCACTTCTGTGTGAGCGCGCACACTCACACCACCTGGCCCAGGAGCGTCAGGAAGTGCTGGAGCGGGAGCAAGCTCTCAGCAGACAGGTGAACGCCGCTGTCATGGTCATCGCCACGCTGCGCCAGCAGCTCAGCATGTCCGAGCATGAGCTGGAACGGAGGGAACAGTGAGTGCAACCTGCAATACAATTGCAAATTCCCCCATTGGCCCTTATCTATCATGGCCCCCTAATAATCTCCATCCCTGATTTGGCTACATCACTCTCCACTAATAGCTGGTGTGTGGTGGGCGTTCTGGCGCACTATGGCTGCCGTCGCATCATCCAGGTGGATGCTACACACTGGTGGTGTTTGAGGAGATTTCCCCCCATACAATGTAAAGCGCTTTGAGTGTCTAGAAAAGCGCTACATAAATCTAAGGCATTAACAAAATTTTGTCTGTTTTAGAATTGACAGATTTGTCAAATTACGTAACACCTCAGAAAAATAATAGTTTGTTACTGGTTGTAGGGAAGTACTTGCTATTCAGAAATTTCTGGAAGCAGCAGCGCAGCATGAGATGTGCGGGAAAGTCCGTTTGCGGCGGTTCATCGAGGGCCTCTTACGACGCATTGCCCTAGCTGAAAGGCTGCTGGAGTATTACCAGAATACTCCCCATGAGCACTACTGCACAGCCCACACGGTATGTCACAAGCCACACTGTTAGACTCGGGGTTCATTACACAACCTACTCTGTATCCTGCATGCGTCACAGTAACAGTGTTGGCTACAGAAATAAACATTATGTCTTGTCTGTTGTAAGACATGCAGGACCCACTCTTACAACTGTGCTATTTGTCCAGGTGGCTCCTTTAGCTGAGACAGGTCCCCAAAGAATAACCAAAAACAGGTATGGCTTGGATTTATTTTTATTTTTATTAATGTTGAGCTTGTACTTTGCACCGTCCACACTTGGTTGCTTGTTTGTATTACATGTTAAGACTGTAAATTTAGATGTTGATTGGGAGATCTTTTCCTGATTTCCCCTTGTAGCAGTGTTGTTTTACCATATTACTTGTAGATACATTGAGAATCACACAAGGCTAGTGATAATGTTTCTTTAGTGTATAAGTAATGTAGTTCCAGGGCCATCTTTCAGTTTTATTTGTCTCCTTTCCTGTTGGGTGTTTTATTTATTTATTTTTTTATTTATTTTTTTTTTTAACTTTAAATGGTGATAAGTTGTGTCTGCATGTTCAAATGTGATTTATTTATGATAAACGCTATAAGGAATCTGCAGCTTACGTGTTCTGATTTTTACCGCTAGGTCCACAGGAGAGCAATTGGTCCATGACGAGGAACTGTCACATGTGCATCAGACTGGGTTTGGAGCATCCCGGGCCTCTGGGGAGAGACGGGGTCATCATGGTTGGGTCCAGGGCAGGAGGTCAGATAGTTATGAGGTTTAGTTGTCTGGCTTGAGCCTTTCAATTAATGTACTGTATGTGTTTAAAATGTAGTGTATTGAAATTGTATTTTAAGCAAATAAATATATAGACAAAAACAGCGTTAAAGAATATATAACATTCCTGGGGAAAAAATCTGATATGGATCTCATACAGAGAGATCCTTTTCAGCAAAATGTGGAAAAGCAGTTCATCTTGGTAGCACTCTTAATCTTATCTGATTGCAATATTGTTTAGGTCAGGGTCCTGTAGTATTCAGCTTTGTCTAGTGATGGCATGTTACTGTTCTGATAATCAGAAAACCCTGTTGAATGCCTTTTACACTCCTTCTGTAGTGCTGTGAAGGTGCTAACATACTGCTGACGTAGTGGACACATGGTGAGACTGCCCTTTAAAATCTAATACATATGGCTACCTAAGTTAACAGTTTACATTCTGAAGAATTGCAGTCTTGATTCTATATTATGGGAATGGAATGTCTGTTCATATATGACCATTACTCAAGTCAATGTAGTATTGCTGAACAGTGCCTTGCATAAGTATCCCCCTGCACTTAATTGGGATTATAGGTCGTGAATCTACACTAAATAGCTCATAATATTGAAGTTGGAGGAATATAGTTTTCAACATTATTTACAAAGTGACTTCCACCTGTGGGCTAGTAAAGTGTCCTATGATTTCAATTGTCATATGACCTGTTCCTGGAAGATTTCCTAGCGAAAATTATAGCTAAATAAACAGCATCATGAAGACTAAGGATCTATCAAATCTGGGACAAAGTTCTGATAATGTTTCAGTCAGGGTTTGGTTATAAGAAATATTTCATACTTCAGAGTGTGACGGCCAACATGTCCGAGAATGATAAAGTTTACCGGACAAACTGGAACAAATCTGGTCATCTTATTTCTGTGTTTATTTTGCGCTGTAGCATTTTGGATTATGCATTTTTGTGGGTGGGGGCGTGGTCGAGCTTCAGCTGTGGTTGGAGAGGAAACGGGTCTAATCGGCAGGTAATACATGATTCTGACCTGTGTTGGATTAGTTTACTTGTGTGTGTTTGTGCTTCATTGCCTCCTGCAATGAGTGAGAGAGAGAGAGGGAGAGAGTGAGACAGACAGACAGACAGTTGACCAGCACAAAGACGTGTGAGTGGTTGAATGATTTGAATAATGCGTGCAAATCCGAGAACACGAGAAGCATATGGAGAAAAAAAAATTGCACAGACAGAGACCTTATTTAAATGTGCAATTGTGAACATACTTTAGTGTATGCTTTGTGTTAATATTTTTACTGGACATTGTGTCCAGCAGTTTTTGATTTTATCGGATGTTTTAAATTTTCACCGGTCAAAAACCAGTATTTACTGGCTAATGGAAACTGTGCCATAATTTGAACATTCTGTGGAGCATTATTAAAGCCATTATGAAAACATGGAAAGAATTTGGCGCACCCACATCTCTGCCTAGTGGAGGCCATCCACCGAAAATCTCTGGTCTGATGTTTGGTGGAAACCCAACACTGCTCATCACCCTGAGAAGAACATCCCCACAGTGAAGCATGGTGGGGGGTAGCATCACACTGAGCATTGCACTTGGCCTCTTGGTTACATCTCTGAATAATGCCCTCCTTACACTGTTACTGACCCCCTCCTCTAAGCAGGGTCGCAGTTGTGCCATATTCTTTCCATTTTTATACATCGGTCACTAGGTTGTGGAGGCATTTTGTTTTAGGGTTATCTGTCAATCTGCGATTGGGTGAATTGACCCAAACAGTATCAAGGTCACTGCAAGAACAGATGTATGAAATAATTTTTTTTCAATAACTTTCTTCCTGTTTTTAAGTGTATTTTAAGAGTATTTGAGACACACAACTTAGTAATAAAAAGTATTAGACTAGTTGGTGACGAAGGCATCCCTGTCAACACTGTTGGCATTGGCTACATGTTTAATAATGGGTTTAATGTTGCTCTGCGGGATGTTAAAAAATTGGGATGTATATTTTTTAAAACTAAACCTTGTTTTGATAGTTTCTTGGTCTTCATGACTGTTTGCTTATTCATGTTCTCTCATAAACTTTTCCAGGAACATGTGTATTTATATTGAGGTCACGTAATTCTTTACTTGGACACAACTGATTGCACTAGAACTAATTTAGGGTTTTAAGAGCAACATTTATAGTTCAGAAAAAACATTTTTTGGCAATTAATTTTAATAAGTTTGGGAGGGGGTACTTGTGCAAGGCCCACTTAAAAAATGTCATGCAAAGATTTTGTGTATGTTAGTCGACAACACATACTAAAAGACCGTGTTATCCAAATATTAAATATGTTAGTTGGCCTGTGTTTGTTTTTCTACATTTTAAGGTGCTGTTGCACACAGTGAATGTCTGAGATATTGATATTATCTGAATGCATTTGTGCATATAATTAATATTTTAGTGGTGCTGTTGCCTGGGACTGTATACCCTTATCATTACCAGTATTATCACAACCAGTATAGTCCGTGTTATATGGAATGCTTCCTAACAGTAGCCAGGATTATGTAAAATTCCACATTAACAAGAAAAAAATATCTTACCGTCAATATTAGCTCAACCTGTTATTCATAATGTGTGAGTATGTCTGACATTTTACACTGCGCTTTGACCTGTGTGGGGTGACAGTAACCAGAGCAATAGCACATTTTAAGCTCTGTTTTGGTACATTTATGTAGCAATTCTAAAGTTTAGATAGTAGCCTACATGTTCAGTTAAAAAAAAAAAGAAGCAAAATGTGTTCTTTAAAAATGTATAAGAGATGTCTCTCAGTTTATTGTATTTTCCAAAGTATTAAATAGTTTGCACATTGTTTCTTAATCATTGTGAATATGTCCTACTTTTGCGAAAAAGAAAATGTAATATGTTAGATGTTGGTCGAAATGAACTTTAGGTGTTGCACACAGTAATCTTATCCTTTTCAACATAAATATCACATCTCTTTACATACTCTGATCAGTTATGTTCATTAGACATCTAACGTCTACCATTAATTCTTGAAAAAAGGTATATAGTTTAGGTGGTAGTGCAGTCATAGAACAAATTAATGATCATCAAACCTCGATGTGATGATTGGTTATTCGTTTTAATAACTGACTTATTATTACCCAGTCCCTGATACATTGAACTGTGCAGTTCATAACATGTAAAAGTTTTTCTAGACCTGTAATAATTCTATCATTTCAAAAAAAAAACACAAAATACTGTGATTTGCAATATAGAATTGCACTGAATCCAACTAGTTTCTTTCTTTTTATTTCCGGCTGTTTACATTTTAAAATTAAGCTGCTCTTTTTAACATTACATTATTATTATTATTAGTAGTAGTAGTAGTAGTAGTAGTATTTGTCAGATGTGGCATTAGAGATTAGTACATTTTAATTCTAATATACTTATGGTTGAATCTTGATTGATTCATTCATGATGCTGAATATGTTTTATATTATGCTGAATAGCTATTGCAGAATGCTAGATGTGCATCATGCATGTTTATTTGTTTCCGTCTCAGTCTGGATTTATGAGGTGTTTATAGAGCACTGACTTAAATCAGAACGTAGTTTGATTTCATAATTCTTTATTTATTATAAATAATATTGTTAACAGTTACTCAAATACTGCTTAATCATAAGTTAAAAAGTAGAACCTCAAAGTGGTTTGCTAGTAGAGGCTTATTTTTAATTCAGAAAACAACAGCTTCCCATAATAGAGCTTATTTGTTTAAAAGACTGAAAAGAAATGGTGTTGACATGTCTGTGCTGTCCCAAGCTGTGATTCGCAAATTCCGCAGCCCTATACTGACACGAATATTAGATTCTTATTTAGTTGTTTGTAGCTCACTCATGTTTTTCCTGTCACTCACTGAATATAAGCTCTTTTCTGTGATGGGTCTATAGCAGGAAAGAACCTACAATAGCTTTTAGAGAATCTGAGGTCCACCTGTTGTATATTGTGTGTGAGCATGTTGTAGGTGTTCTGTAATTAGTGCAATATGTGAGGCTATATTTTTCGGAGAAGGCAGTGTGTGTAGAAAGTTTTATTAATAGAAAGATTGTGCAATCATTCATGTACAGTATTTATAAACAAAATAAAAGTTTGCTATGAAGGACAATCAAAAGTTGGAACTGATTAAGTTGTTTCATGTTTATGGATTATCGTTATTAATTGGTCTCTTTTGACTTTTTGCTGATTTTGAATGTGCCATTGTTTGTTTCTGTTAGATGTTAAGCTTCGTTACATTAGGTTATATAGCCACTGTGTGTGCCTTTCTCTTGAACTCTTGGTATCATTACACATGCAACACTGTGAAGTCTTGCAAGATTTGTGCTGACCTGTGTGATGTTCTAAAAACGTGATTATTATTATTATTTTAAAATTGATTAAAATCAGAATATCAACCAGTGCAACCAATCAGACTGTGTTCCTTTTTTTTTTTAATGAAACTGAATTTACTGTTTGTTATAATAAGGTTTTTAGATAATAAGGGGAGGTCCATCCATCCATCCAGCCATCCATCCATTTTCTGTACTGCTTATGCTGCACAGAGTCAAGGGGAGCCTGGAGCCTATATTACTAGGATAGCCTTCTTTCATCTCAGAAATATTGCTAAGATAAGAAATATAATGTCACTACACGATGTAGAGAAATGAGTTCATGCTTTCATCACCTCTAGGTTGGATTATTGTAATGCCTTACTGTCTGGATGTTCAAGTAGGAGCATAAACAAGCTCCAGTTAGTCCAAAATGCATCTGCAAGAGTCCTTGCTAGAACCAGAATGACCACATCACACCTCTTATTCACACTGCATTGGCACCCAGTAAAATTTCGCATTGACTATAAAATACTACTATTTACCATTAAAGCACTGAATGGTCTCGCACCACAGTACCTGAGTGAACTTCTGGTCTTTTATGATCCGCCACACCTACTTCGATCAAAAGGTGCAGGCTATTTGTTGGTACCTCGAATAGTGAAGGCTACAGCAGCAGGAAGAGCTTTCTCTTACAAAGCCCCACAGTTATGGAACAGCCTTCCAACTAGTGTTCGGGACTCAGACACAGTCTCAGTGTTTAAGCCCAGATTTTTTAGTGGTGGAGTGACTGGCCACCTTATGTCCCAGGGTGCCCTCATGTCTGTGATCCCTTCTGGCTCTCCATTTTAGTTATGCTGTCATAGCTAGTCTTGCCAGAGTCCCTGCTTGCACTTGTCCTCTTTTTCTGTCAAGCTACACATGGTACTCCTGAGATACCAGTAATCCTGGCCCCTTCTGTTCTCCAGACCTGCCTGGTCCACCCTGATGCCCTACTTCTGGTTGGAGTTCTCGTCAATTGGAAGTTACATGCTGCTGCTGAGGATGGCCCGACATGGTGCAGCCTAAAGATCATTGAGATTACCTGGGATAGTATCACTTAAAAACCATAAGATGGCTTTGGACCTCAATTCATATGAACAGTTATGCTTTGATGGCTAGGATTACAATTGCTATGATAGCTTTAGGATGTCAATTGCCACAAACAGTTCTGCACTCAAGTCTCCATCAGTGAACAGTGGACAAGTTCAACAAAACAGACTTCATGTAAAAACTGTAATGAATTTTCCTGGTTACACAATTGCACTATTTGACCATGGAGTATTAGCACATTTATAGAAGGGATTTATTTATTTATAATTGCACTATCTGGTGTCACCGAGATGAGGATGGATTCCCTTTTTAGTCAGGTTCGTCTCAAGGTTTCTTCCTCATAATGTCTCAGGAAGTTTTTCCTTGCCACCATTGCCTCTGGCTTGCTCGTTAGGGATTAATTCATACATTTAAAATCTATATCATGAATTTATATATTTCTGTAAAGCTGCTTTGGGAGCATGTCCATTGTTAAAAGCATTATACAAATAAAACTGAATTGAATTGAACTATGCCAACCAGTAGTAGGAACGCCTACTGGCGACTTCATAGTACAGTGACTGGTGACCTTGACACTGTTGGGTTATGGAGTAAAGGTTCGTTTACACATACAGCAACTTGCAGTGACAAAGTGACCAGAGAACGGTGGCGACTAGATGTGGGTGTGTCCAGCGACGCAACAAAGACGAGAAAAGTTTAACTTTATGCACGTTTGGAGCAACTTGGTGTGGCGACTACCAATGGAAGTGTCTGCAAAATGTTTCTTGGACCCAGACAGCCTGGCACTTGCGCTTTCGCTGCAGATAGATGACCGCATGTCATAGATGTCAGAGTGCACACACTGTTTCTCCTTCATCTTGTGGAGAGGAAATTATGCATAGGGTACAATGCATATATACAATGCCCTGTAATATTGGCACCCTTTTGTAAATAGCAAAGGCTGTGAAAAATTGTCTTTATTATTTAACCTTTTGATCTTTTGTTAGAAAAATTCACAAAAATACTCTGCTCTAATGGATATCAAACAACTGCAAACACAACACAGGTTTATCAAAAAAAATCTTTAAAATATAGGTGTGCATCAATTATTGGCACCCCATGAATTCATAAGGGAAAAATATATTTGAAGTACAGTCCCATTGATATTTTACAATTTTTTAGTACATCTGGGTGACTAGGAATAGGAAATTGTTCAATCATGACTTCCTGTTTCACAGGGGTATAAATATAAAGTAGCACATAGGCCCAATTCCCTTAATCATTCATAACACTGGGTAAAATGTTGTTGAGCTTCACAAAATGGGAAGTGGCTTTAAGAAAATAGCACAAGCATTGAAAATGCCCATTTCCACCATCAGGGCAATAATGAAGAAGTTCCAGTCAACTGGAAATGTTATGAATTAACCTGGAATTGGACGTGTGTCTATATTGTCTCAACGCACTGTGAAGAGGATGGGTTGAGTGGCCAGAAAATCTCCAAGGGAAGATTTAATTACAGGGAAGTATTTCAAGCTTTTTTTGTTTAATTTTGATGATTATAGTTTACAGCTCATGGAAATAAAAAATCCAGTATCTCAAAATATTCGAATAAAGAATTTATAATACAGAAATGTCCATCCATCCATCCATCTTCTATACTGCTTATCCTTTTCAGGGTCACTGGATACAGAAATGTCATCCTTCTGAAAAGTATGTTAATTTATGCACTCAATACTTGGTCGGGGCTTTAATCCTTTTACACGATTTACTGCATCAATGCGGCGTGGCATGGAGGCAATCAGCCTGTGGCACTGCTGACGTGTTATGGAAGCCCAGGTTGCTTTGATAGTGGCCTTCAGCTCGTCTGTATTGTTGGGTCTGGTGTCTCAGAGATTCTCTGTGGGGTTCATGTCATGCGAGTTGGCTGGTCAATCAAGCACAGTAAGACCATGGTCAGCAAACCAGTTACTAGTAGTTTTAGCACTGTGGGCAGGTGCCAAGTCCTGCTGACATGGCACCCCAAATCTTCACTGACTGTGGAAACTTCACACTGGACTTCAAGCAATTTGGATTCTGTTCCTCTCCACTCTTCCTCCAGACTCTGGGACCTTGATTTCCAAATGAAATGCAAAATTTACTTTCATCTTCCACATGATTGTGGTTGTGTGTACTGAACTGGACTGAGAGATTAAAGGCTCAGGAAACCTTTGCAGGTATTTTGAGTTAATTAGCTAATTAGAGCTCTTCTCATGAGACTTTTCTGTATTATAAATTCCTTATTGTAATATTTTGAGATACTGGAGTTTTGATTTCCATGAGCTGTGAGCTGTAATCATTAAGATTAAAACATAAATAAAAGGCTTGAAATATTTCACATAACGTGTAAAGAATCTAGAATATATAAAAGCTCCACTTTTTGAATTAAATTACAGAAAAAATGAACTTTTCCACGATATTCTATTTGTTTGAGATGCCCCTATGTGAACGTACCTTAATACTCTTAACCCTAAAAATGCTCAGTTGGACCTTATCGCAAATGTAAATTGCTTTGGATAAAAATGTCAGCCAAAACAGCTAATGTAATATAATCTGGTCATAATCTGTTCTTCTCTCCATAAACATTGAATCTGAATCTGAAACAGTTAGTGAAGTTTTTTTTTTTTTTTTTTTTTTTTTTTTTTTTTTTTAAATATAACCATTTCCACTAGAGGGCAGCATTGGTCAGATAACGTGCAGTTCTGATATGGACCTGGATTCTGCAGGTCTCGATTGTTATTGACACTCACTGACCAATTTACAAGATACACCAATTAACAGGTCAACTATCAAGTATACAATTACAGCATGTTGGTCACTATTCACATTTTACGAGCCTGAATCTATCCTATCTGTCAGTGGAACAGGACCACCACAGGATTACTACTGACCAGATATTATTTGGGTGGTGATTCTTTCTAATAGTGCATCACTGACACTAGCATAGCAGTGTGTGTGTGGTGCTGTGACGAGTGTATCAAATGTAACAGCATTGCAGAGATTTTTATCCACCAACCGAATCTATCCAAGTAACAATGGTCCTGTGTTATGAAGCTGACACTGATTAAGTGGAAAAAAAAGATTTTGTGTACACGATGTTTAAAAACTTCAGCATCTCTGCTTCAGCTTAAACACTTATGTCAGTGCTGAGAATAATATCTGGTCAGTGGTGGTTCAGTGGTGGTACCTGCGAATTACACCCGAACTGGTTTACCTGTTTAAATGGGCAATGATTGTAGCTACAATACAGGTGTGCCTAATGAAGTGGCCAGTCAGTGTATATACTGTACCAGTGTGTGTACAGGAACCAAAAGATGTCACAACCTATATCCTATTTGAGTCAGAATAGCAGATGACATATGATTATGACATTGATGATGATTGTGGTTATTTTAGGCTGTGAGTAGGACGAAAGTTATACGATAAGGAAGTTCAAAATGTGACAAATATTCAAGTGCTCATAATGACTGCATGCTTGTAAAATACAAATCTGTTGTGTAGATTGAATTAAAGGATAAAGGCAGCTGCAGTCAGGCTGATATGATCAAGCTTAAGTGTATTTGTTACACCCGTTCCTTACACTTTGAACATCTGTGATCTTGATTTTAGAAAACATAACAGCTCTTCAGTTTTGCCATATAACATTATCAACATGCTATTAGCGCATATACATTCTTTACTGTTTTTTTGTTTGTTTGTTTGTTTTTTTTAAAGCAGTGCAGATTGTACTGAATAGCATTCAGGAAAAATAAGAACTATGTATGTACTAGCCAGTGTAACAGTCAATCCTTGTATCATACTGATCTTAAACTGAAGCGACTGCTACCAAAGATCCTCATAAGGAGGCGCTTACGAGCAATTTAATTGCTACTGATTATCTACTTCTTTGTGGTAAGACAGGCTGAATCATTTGCTCTACCTTAGATACAGTATAATTATCTTAGCCATAGCAACCAGACGGAAGGACACATGGGGCATCGTGAGTTTTTTGTCCACTTCAAATCAACTGGTTGTCTGAAAATCATAAAATCAGTCACATTCATTGATTTTAAAAGCAAGTAGCACTAGAGTTCAATACAATCCATGCCCTGTATGTAAACATATCTCATTAAGCTTGCTTTATTAAGAGGCTCACTTACTGAATTAGAAAACATAGGCTGAACTGAGAAGGGTGAAATACTCCATGCTCAGAAAATCTGTTCAGTTTGTAAACTCTGAGCCAGAAAGAATTAAGCTCTTGAAGATGGAATAAACATTGACAGATGAACCAGATTCCTTATTAACAAGGAAAAGGACGAAATAAGGCACTATGATCTATAAATAAAATTGCCTGAAAATCATTGGCTGGCTTTACCAAGGAAGGACTCAGTAAAGGGTTCAGACCCTTTCACTGTGTGTGTGTGTGTGTGTGTGTGTGTGTGTGTGTGTGTGTGTGTGTGTGTGTGTGTGTGTGTGTGTTTTTCCAGGGCCCTTGATGATCAGAGAATGTGTATGGTTGTCTATGCAGTGCTCTGATTCTTTGTTCTATCTGGTGCTAGAGCAGAGCTCAGAGAGAAGCCTTTAAGGTCCAGACTAACGTCATGCATAACATTATGCATACCAGGACCGTGGCCTCTCACATTTACATTTTTCAGATGTTTTCTTGCGTGGAAGATAATGTTTTACAAATGATATTTAGTATACATGAAGCTTTCACGATGAAAAATATAGTTTCAATTCGGTTGTGAAATCATTTGTGTTTCTCAGTTGTTGTTCAGTTGACTCAATATACAGAATCATAGCTCCAGAAAAAAGAGAGTGTTATTAAAAGACCTTAATTTGTTTTAAACTGTCCATGAAAAAAATGTATCACAGATTGTATTAAGATTATCACTTAGAAAGCGCGCGAGAGAGAAAGTGAGATAAAGGACAACAATTTTTAAACTATTACGTCCTTAAAGGATTTGGAAAAATCAGTTGATTTCTGCTCACTAGTTTTTCCTTTTTATGGATACAGTGTGTGTGTGTGTGTGTGTGTGTGTGTGTGTGTGTGTGTGTGTGTGTGTGTGTGTGTGTGTGTGTGTGTGTGTGTGTGTGTGTGTGTGTGTGTGTAAATAAATAAGAGTGATCTGGAATGAAGTATACAAGAATAACCACATAAACTGAGATGACTAAACTGTCCACATGTCACTCTTGTTATAAATATGAAAGATTGGCTTAAGACTCACAGGCTGAAGTGAGTCACAATTCCTGTTTAAACACAAACACAAAATCTCAGGAGCAGTTTCTGAAATTACTTAAACCAACCCTTCTGGCACCAACAACCATGCCACAGTTAAGGATCATTCTACAGCAACGTCCACTTTCAGAGTAACAATATGTCTTAAAATGATTTCAGTTTAAACATTTAAACCTAGGCTACAGTATTGGTTAATAACTGACTTTAGGAATCAACAAAAACGGCAGCTCATTGGATTTATTTATTTTTTTTACATTGATTTAAAGAAAGCTTATGGCATATTTTCGTCACTGGTGACATTATATTTTATTTTTGTGATTTTTTTGCCTTATATTTGGTGACATAAAATACATTTATGGCATTTGGCCTTATCCAGAGTGACTTGTGTTTACCTCATTCATACAACTGAGTAGTTGAGGGCTTTGCTCAAAGGCCCAGCAGTGGAAGCTTGGCAGTGCTGGAATTTGAACTCATGACCTTCCGATCAGTAGGTCAACATCTTAACTACTGCGCTAAAGACATCTTATAAAGTTTATTTCTCATTTTATTTCTCATTCTATCTAAACTATTCCACTCATGTAGTCACAGGCATAGAGGTATAATGATAATGAATAAAATTATGCGATTAAGCTCTTATTTATTTCAATCAATTTGTGAAAAGTGTGACTGTGTGATGTTTGCTCATTTACACCGTCATATCTTTGCTATAATAATAAAAATATTTGAAGGACACTTTTAAAAATGTAATGACACAATCCTTAAAATCCTAATGCCTGAATGAAGCAACAATCAATTATAATATAATATGAAAAAATTTATGTCAAACGCGACCCTTTTGATTTATTGTGATAAAAAAAACCCACAGTAACACCAGTGACACAATGAAACAACAGTGACACAATGAAACAGTGACACAATGAAACAACAGTGACACAATAAAACAACAGTGACACAACGAAACACCAATGATTTGTGTTCACATGAGGAGCAGAAACTCCAGTAACAATTTTCAGGAAAAAAAGGGCATTTTACAAAATGACAGCTACAACACCACAAAACATATATTGCTAATCTTGCTATACTCTCTAAAGTATGCAATTTAATCAATTTGTATTATATACATATTTTAATTACCCTGTAATAAAATAGTTTATCAGTGACCTCAACTAAACACCTCATATGAAATTATTAAACAAATAAAATTATCATTGAAAAGAGACAGAACCAGGAACCATGTGCCTTTCTTGATGGATCTACAGCAAGTAGGATTTAGGAAATTCAGAGTGAGCTCAAAAGTCTGTATTTTTCCAGAATAAGAGTAACACCAGTGCCATGACTTCAGGGGACAGCCATTTTCATCATATTATTATTAATATTTCCTTGGCATTTTAGTTGTTTATATCATCCACATCATAAACGTGATAGCGACATATAGATTATTACATTTTAAATGAGGGAGAAAATTATTTTTAAACTCAAAATATATCCCCAAACCTTCAGACATGACTATGGGTACTTGGAATTTCGTATAATTGTTTAAAAATAAATAATACCTAATTCATGGCTCAAATAGGTATAATTGTTCAAATAATCTTTCCTATAATTCACTTATGTAACTCAGTGGTGACTATACAGTCTATTTTAAGTATAAGCTTTACACAAATGTTGGAGACAGAAAAGTGGACGTTTCTGTAGAATGACCCTTGAAGTCTCAGAGATTACAATTTTCCACCATTTTTGAAGTGAACATTAACTGAAACTCCTGACCTTTATCTGGATGATTTTATTTATAGTGCTGCTGGCACATGATTGGCTGATTGAATAACTGCGTAAATGAGCAGGTGTACAGGTGTTCCTATTAAAGTGGACGAGTGACGTCTAAAATTGCTCAGAAAGAGCTGCTAGACTGTATGCTAGGTGACTGTGATGTTGACTTTCAACTAACTAGTACAAGGTTACTCTAAAAATTCACTAGATAGAAGCCTATAGCAAAACCAGCACCCACACTGGCCATTTCCAGATAAGATTGGACACCACTGGCCTATAGCCTGTCCTATTTTTCTCCTATTAACTGCCACAGTAACCACCGATATCTTGATGTCAGAGTGGCAGAAAACCCCTAACTTCACACTGGAACAACAGAAATACTGCACCAAGCACCACATTAACACCAGAATCTCTCAGCACATTGCAAATATTTTAAAATGGAAACATTTTAAATGATTTTAGTGGGAAGAGTTCCTTTCATTAAGGCTACATGTATGAGGACTTTAGTTTTATGATTTATCTGGGAAATGGTGTATTATACATGTTGTCACGTTGTATTTTTAGCTTCTCGCTTCATTTGGAAACCTTTTTTTAAACGAACCTGCCCCTCCTAAGGCCCTGATTATGCTATTGATGGTGTTTCTGTGGAGACTCTGTTACCCCGGGGGTCTGTGGCCTGTGGCCTGTGCGTGAGAAGTGCGGGCCATGTGTGCTTATCCCAAAACAAGAAGGAATTCTAGGTATTGTAGTGTAGCTTAAACATATTTCCTCCCGAACCGTTTATTCCGTTTCAGAATAGCTGAAAGACTCATCATTCCGGAAAGACGGCTACGGTTTGGAGATTTAAAAAGTAAGAACCTGCATGTTTTCTGTTCAGAACGACCGGAAATGCAGACGTTTCCGAACTGGTAGGACCACATATCCCACAATTCAAAGTGTTCCAAACGGCCATGACGTCATTGCGGACGTGTAGTTCAGATCTTTGTATATGGGGGTTATTGCGCTGATGATGAATGGCTCGGCTTGCGTGTTGTACGTGACTGCGTGTAATGTGTTTTGGTGAATTGTTGATTTAGTATTTAATCAGTCAGGGAAGTTGGTTGAGGCGCAACAAGGCTCGGGCTTGAATTAGTGTTGCTAGCTAACGTCCAGGACAAGTGGATTTGTCTCGTGCTATATGATGCCTCAGGACAACATGAGCTCCCTGATTCAGAGACTCGCCCGACAGGCGCTCACGACCTTCCGCAACCGGGCTAGTGAGGAAAGCAAGGCGTTTGTGGAGAACCAGAGCAAGCTGAGGAGCCTGCTGGGGGAGGTCAGGGCGGCGGATCTGAAGATTGTTCCTCGGTGTGTGGACAGCAGCTGTGTGTCCCCGCAGCTCCTCGGGCCGCCTGTCACCTACATGCACATCTGCGAGACGGACTCGTTCAGCATGGGGGTGTTTCTGTTAAAGCACGGCTCTTGCATCCCGCTCCACGACCACCCAAACATGTACGGCATGCTGAAAGTGCTCTACGGCAAGGTCAGGGTTAGTTGTTACGACAGGTTGGACTGCTCACCCGACAGCGCTAACGGGAGACACTTTAACCCCCCGCTGCTCCCCTTCCAGAAAAGCGGCATGCGGCTGTCCGTGCAGCGGTCTGTAGAGGAGTACACAGAGGACAGCCCCCCGTGTGTCTTATCCCCCTACAGGGACAACCTGCATCAGATCGAGGCCGTGGACGGACCCACCGCCTTCCTTGACATATTGGCACCACCTTACGACCCAGACGATGGCAGAGACTGCCACTATTATAAGGTTTTGCAGCAGGGTCTGGAGAGCGCTGAAAGGACGGCGGGGGGTCAGGAGCAGACAGAGCTGTGGCTCATGGAAATCCCTCAACCTAGTGAATTCTGGTGTGGTGCTGAACCTTACCCTGGGCCAAAGGTTTCTCTATGAAGGAATCACCACCTCGACTGAAAGACTTGGCGGGTCTCTGAAAGCCTGATTTCTGCTCGTCCTGGCATTGTACTGTCCTGACAACAAGCTGGACTCTGTACTCTGCGAACAGCCACAACATTTTCTGACCTCTCATCGACCTGTTGCTGTGTCTCACCAGTACAATTGTGATCTATCTGGCAAAGACTGCCTCTTTGCCCGATATGCTAATGTACATAAACATTGGATGTTTCAAAGCTAAATGCTCTCTAATTTGCTCTATTTTAGTCTCTTATTTCAACATTTACATATTCAACAGATAACAGCGAACTCTGCCTGTTGCTTGAATTTCTTGTATATGGAGTGTGTGCTGGAACAGGCATTTAAATATAATCTGTAATAAGTTAACAAACGTTTAAAAAGTTCCTCACCCATGGTTTATTTTGTCCGGTTTTAATTTACTGGACCCTGTGTGTGTGTGTGTATGTATGTGTGTGTGTGTGTGTGTATATATATATATATATATATATATATATATATATATATATATATATATATATATATAAATATATAAATTAATTAAAGCCTGTTTTCCTGTATGGTAATGCACATTTCAGTATGTCATACACACTTGGCCTGGTGTTCTATTGATACAAAGCTGCTGAAGTAAATGAGTGATTTGTATATCTAGCATGTAATTTATATCATCTTTGCAGCTCAGCTCTTGTTTCAGTTTCACTCTGGACTTTGTGCCCAAATCAAACGAGACTCTTTACAGCAGTGGTTCTCACCGGTTGGGTCACGCCCGAAACATGGATTGCATACACACATGAAGTAGGTCATCGGTATGTTCTTAGTCAAAAGGTCAAATACGTTTGCACAACATTTGACCCTGCATATTTATTTTGAAAGGCATCTGGTATTTCCCATGTATGAGCATAAACAAGCTGTAAGCAGTCTGTTATCTGTATTGGTAGCCTGATAGTAAACAGTGACCAAAAAAAAAAACCTACAGTCAAATTCACATTACATTCACACAGAGCACAACACATTGGTAGATTTTCTTTTTTCAGCTTTTGGGTCATGACCTAAAGGTAAATCACAACTCTGTGACTCAAGAGCATTTAAGAACCACTGCTAAAGTGTCCCTTACATAACTGAATGACATGAGTTTTGATTTTTTTAGGCACTTGCCTAAAAAACTTGCACAGTTAATTGCATGACTGAAGCTTGAAATATTTTGTATATTATTCAGTTTAGTGTTGTGTTGAGGGATCCTAACAATTTCAGGCAATTATAAACAATACATAAATTTCTGCTTACATTAAAGTTCTGTTTGGTTTACTATAGGAAACATTCTCTCTTTCTCTCACGCTCTCAAGCCACCCCCCCCCCCCACACACACACACACACACACTACACAGTCCTCTCTGAAACAATTGGAACAACAACAATAATTAATTTGTGCTTTACACCAAAGAAATTGGGGTTTGAGGTCAGAAGATGAATATGTGATTAGAGTTTAGGCTTTTCAGCTTTTATTTCCAGGTATTTACATCTTAATGTTAAACGACATAAAATGTAGAACCTTTTGTATCAGACCACCCGATTTTTAGTTGAGCAAAGGTATAGGAACAGATAAGTCTTGAAGTAAATGAAAGTAAATAACATTTAGTATTTGGTTGCGTGTCCATGACTTGCAATAACTGCATCAAGCCTGTGACCAGCAAATTGTAGGTTTCTTATTTTGTGATCCTTTACCTGTCTTTTACTGCAGCCTCTTTCAGTTGTTGCTTGTTTCAGGAGATTTCTCCTTTTTTAGACTAGAAATGCTTGCTTGGTTGGGTTATGGTCTGGTGATTAACTTGGCCAGTCTAAAACCTGATGAAGTCCTTTGTTGAGTTGGCAGTGTATTTTGGATCATTGTCTTGCTGCATGAGGAAGTTCCTCCTGATTAATTTGGTTGCATTTCTCTGTAAACTGACAGACAAAATGTTCCTGTAGACTTCTGAATTCATTCGGCTGCTACCGTCATGAGTTACATCATTAATAAAGATTAGTGAGCCTGTTCCAGAAGCAGCCATGCAAGCCCAGGCCATGACACTTCCTCCACCATGTTTCACAGATGAGCTTATATGTTTTGGATCATGAGCCAATCCTTTATTTCTCCATGCTTTGGCCTTTCCTTTGCTTTGGTAGAGGTTAATCCTGGTTCCAGAACTTTTGTGGCTCATCTCTGAATTTCTTTGAATTACAGTCTGGCTTTCTGATTTGTACTGCTGATCAGTGGTTTGCATCATTTAGTATGGCTTCTATATTTCTGCTCTCAAAGTCTTTTTCGATGGTGGATTGTGATACCTTCACCCCTGCCCTGTGGAGGTTGTTGGTGATGTTACTGACTGTTGTTTTTGGGTTTTTCTTCACAGCTATAACATTGTTTGTCATCAGATGTTCATGTTTTCCTTGGCTGGCCAATTCAGTGTCTGTTGCTCAGTACAAACAGTGGTTTCTTTCTTTTTCAGGACACTCCAAATTGTTGTATTGGCTATGCCCCATGCTTGCACACTGCCTCTGATTGATTTTCCCTCTTTTCTCAGCTTCAAAATAGCTTGCTTTTCTCCCATAGACAGCTCTCAGATCTTCATGTTGGTTTATCCTTGTGAGCAACAAATGCAGTCTTCACAGATGAAACGAAAGGCTAAAACCAATAGCAGATATTCAGAGCTATTTATTGTTTAAAAACAATCAGTCGAACAGGACACACCTGGGTAACAAGAAAGACCTGTCAGTCACATGTTCCAATATTTTTGCTCACCTACAAATTGGGTCGTCTGATACAAAATGTGCTATATTCCATACAATTTAACTCATCTACATAAAAATACCAGGGCATAAAAGCTGAAACTCTAAACTCTCTTCTTAGATTCATCTTTTAATCACAAATGTCTTCAGTCTATAGCAAAAAAGAAAAGAAAAAAAAGAATGGGCCTTGCCGTCCCGGAGGGGATTATAAGTATTCTACACTCCATTTCCACTTTGGTTGTTTCATGTGTCTTGATGATATCCAGATACAGATTATACACGTAAAAATGAAAATGTAAATTCACCAAAGATACATTTTAAACATTTATATCTGATCATCCAAACCACTAATGAAGGTAACTTAATTGATGCACTTGTTCCATGAATGCTACTGTCGGTGGCTGATATAGCAACCTTCAAATAAATCTAACTAAAGGTGAGGACCAACAATGCAAGTTGATTTTTGAATGTAATGAGCTGATTTGCATATTAATTCATAAATGCAGATTTACAGTCTGATCATTTGTCCAGAAGTGTACAACTCCTGGCAAAAATTATTGAATCACCACACTTAGAAGCTGTTCACTCGACTTTTTTTTACTTTGTAGAAAATAAACAAATCACAGATATGACACAAAACTATTTCTGTGTAATAGCTGTGAAACGTACCTCAAACATGTTAAATAAACTTATTTTACTTAATGGGATATTTTGTTCCAGATCAAGTAGAGGACAAAATTATGGAATCACTCAATGTAGAGGAAAAAATTATGCAATCTCCTTGTAATTTGCATTTCTAAAACAAATACCAGCACAAGCCTAAAAATGCAAATTAGTCTGCAGTTAAAAGAGAGTGCTTACAGACCTTAACCTTGGACTGTGAAAGGAAACATGGTCCCAACAAGAGAGTTGTCAATTGAAACAATGGAAAAGAGTATAAAACTTCTCCCAGAAGGAAATCCAACACAGAATGTGGCAAAAAAGATGTTGGTGGTTCCCAGTCAGCTGTATCTAAAATTTGGTGCAAGTATAAACAAAATGGGAAGGTTATAAAAGGAAAACAAGGTTACAATGGTCTAAAGAGAAGCAATCAAGGAGTGTGATGCATGAAAGTGGTATTCAGTGATGAATCATGAATCTGCTCTGGTCAAGGAGATGATACTGGAACTTTTGTCTGGTGCTGTTCTAATAAAACATATAAAGATGACTGCCTGAATAAAACAATCAAATTTCCCCACACATTTATGATATAGGGTTGTATGGTAGGTAAAGGACCAGGGGAGACCTCAACAATCAGTGCAAATAGTCTTGGTGATGATGAAGTCATTTTTCAAGATGATAATGCATCTTACCACAGAGCAAAAAGTGTTAAAGCTTTTCTTCAGCAAAGATAGATCAACTCAATGACATGGCCAACAAACAGTCCGGATCTCAATCCGACTGGAAATTTATGGTGGAAATTTAAAAAATTTGGTCCATGACAAGGCTCCATCCTGCAAAGCTGATCTGTCAACTGCTATTTGAGAAGGTTGGAACCAGAAGGTTGGACAATATTGTTTTTCATTACTGTAGTCCATACCTCAAAGAATTCAGGCCATCATAAAAGCCTGAGGAGGAGCAAAAAAGTATTAATTGTGACTTAATTTGTTGATGATTCCAATTTTTTTTCCCTCTACATTGAGTGATTCCATAATTTTGTCTTCTACTTGATCTGGAAAAAAATATGCCATTAATTTAAACAATTTAATTTAACTTGTTTGAGGCATGTTTCATGAAGCCAGAATGTTCAGCTATTAAACAAAAAACGGTTTTATGTCATATCTGTGATTTGTTTATTTGCTACGAAGTAAAAAAATCTGAGTGAACATCCTCTAAGTATGCCGGTACCATAATTTTTGCCAGCGGTCGTGAAAACAGGTGGTTAAAATCTTATCAGGAAACAACCCAGATACAAGATGTGTGAAATATCCAGGTGTAAATGGGATCCTGGGTTCACTCTCACGTTACCTTCCTGTCTTACCCAAAAATAACAAAGGGTAGCCTCTAGTGGTATTCCTATGTAATGCCTGGCATTTGAAAACTTTCCCCTTTACAACACTGCATGTACAGCATATCTACATTGTATTAATTTAATTATTTACAGATTCACACCTCATAGAATGATTTGGACACAATCATTTTGTGTACAGAACAAATGTCAGGAGGGCACACTAGGAACAAATGAAGTTCTTAGCAAGGGCCCAGTTTCACAAAAAGTCAGCACAAAAATTACAGTAAGATAGTAAAGAGAGTGTTACTTCACCAGTTACAAAAAGCAGCAGTTAATTCTATAAAGTGATCTGTGAATGTTACAACAGAAATCATCAGTTACACATTTTAAACAGTAGACCTAGACTTAAAAGAAATAGAATATACAGAGCTCAGATAGCGTACTTGTAACAGCAGGGAGGGTTTTTTTCCCTGATCATGTGAAATACATTAACAATGTCATACACAAGACTCATATAAAGCTGCCTTTGATTCGCACACACAGGCCAGGTCAGAAGTCACATAGTACTGTCCTATATCATACTGTTTTTACATACCACTTATCACCAGGGACATGCAGAGGGTGGGGCACTCTTTTCAGAGCTCCCTTTTTAGCAGAAGTGCCCCATTTCAGTATAAATGACAAATATGTATAGACAAGCATGAATTACAACAATGATATGAGCAAAACAGTTGATAAATGACATATGAACTAGAGTTTTAACATGTGGCAAGCAAGCTTCAATGCTGCTGTTAGGAAATTTATTCAATAGCTAATTTACTCGTTTAATAATCCATAGTGAGTGAGAAAGGAGGCAGCTATGGGGGCTACATGTTCGTCTTCCTGATAGCAAGAATGAGATAGAGGCTGCAGGGCAAGCCATTTTCATATTTATTACACAAGGGAGTGAAATGAAAATGTAAATCAGTATATCCAGTTAGGAATGTGTTTGTTTATATTCTATATTCTACATTTCTAGGCCCTGTGTGAATGCAGGCTCTGTGGGCAATCTTTTCTATTACACCCTTCGAGGCCTCATTTTCAGGGACCCTTGGATAGGGCAGCTTTTCAACCACAGTGAGCTCTGCACATGATAAATAAGGTTAATCCGTAGCCTACCATGGGTTCCCAGCCAAGGTGCTGGAGTACCTCCTGTCCTGAACATTTTAGTGTGTTCCCTGTTCTAACACACTCACTTCAAGTCAATATTGTAAAATATTGATTAGTTGAATAAGACGTGTTGGAGCAGGAAACACATCAAAATGTGCAGGACAAGGGGTACTCCAAAACCAGGTTTGGGAACGTGTGGATGCCTTTTTTTGAGCACATACGAACTCTGCATGTCCTGGTAAAGTAAGGTAGTACACGGTTTGGGACATACCGATATAAACAACATGACGTCTTGGTCCGAAAGGTGGTAAACAAGGTCCTATGTCCAGCGCCCTTTTCTTGTCACGTGGTCATGGTTCAGGAGGCCGGTTATTTCTCACACGGCGCCTTGAGCGCCTGATGTCTGGGCAGGAGGAGCGCTCGCCCTTTTCTCTCTCTGTCTTTGGTGGATTTTCGTGTGCCTCCTTCGCTCGTCGCTCCTGGCGAACTTCCGGCCGCAGAAGTCGCAGGAGAAGGGCTTCTCGCCCGTGTGCGTGCGGATGTGCGTGGTTAGGTGGTCGCTGCGGCTGAAGCTGCGCATGCAGATGCGGCACTGAAACGGCTTATGGCCGGTGTGGATGCGCACGTGGCGCGTGAGCTCGTCGGACCGCGAGAACCTGCGGTCGCAACCCTCCGCTGGACACGGGTACGGCCTCTCATGGACCGGGGTCTTACACGGCCGGGTCGGGTACTTCCTCGGTCGCAGTATGGGTCGTAACGGGACACTCTGTGGGTTGGAGTCAGTGGGCGGCCTCAATCCGTCCACGGGACACGAAAGAGTAAAATTTCTTATCATGTTCAGCGGCGTGAGGGGCGGAGGAACTCTAACGGAGTCCAGAGAGCAGGAGAACGGTTTTCGGTCCTGGAAGACAGGAGCATCTCTTTGGCCGCTGCTCTGGTAAAAACCTCCATAATCTGGTATGATGGAGAAAAGCGCACCGTCTATGCTGGACTTTGGGGATGTGTAAGAAGCAGGCGGGTACGTTAATGGACATGTACTAGTTGATAGGTAGGTCGAGGGGTCCTGGTAGCCATCCGCACTACAGGTGTAAGGGGGAGGTGATGTGTACATGTGCTCCATATCCTTCTCGTGGCTTTTGGCACAAGCTGAAGCCCCCGAGAGGTCTGTGGGTCCTGGAGAGGCGGTCGGGAAAGGGCTGAGGCCAGGTGTCGCGTTTTGGACTTCTGCGCAGACAAAGTTGATCAAGCTGTCTGGGCTCCAGCTGCCGTGTGCGCACTGAGCGCCGATGGAAATTTTGCCCGTGTAGGCGAGAGGAGAACTCTGAGTGCTGTTCGGGTCTATAAAGTCAGCAATGCGCTTTTCCTTAGAGAAACTCTCCGCGCCCAGGCTACCTATCACATCACAAGGAAGAAATAAAGATACATATTGTGTGATAGTTTCTAACACATTGTACTTTCTTGTGCACTTTGGGCACACAAGTCTGTCTCGATGGAGTTCATTAACAAAACGATACATTTATAGCCTATAAAAAAGTAGGCTACTAAAAAAGTCCTGTACTAGCCTACTTGATTCGTTTGATAAATATCCCATGTTTTATTCGACTTTTCCCCCGCCAGACAGACTATTAAGACAAATCCTGTCACCATAAAAACTTTACAGCTTACCTAACATGTGCACAGGTGAACATGTTCTAGACAGAGCAGCAGAGCGCTTATACAGTCTCTATTTGTGCGCTTACCTCCTGATGCCTCGCTTC
This sequence comes from Ictalurus punctatus, assembly GCF_001660625.3. Taxonomy (NCBI): domain Eukaryota; kingdom Metazoa; phylum Chordata; class Actinopteri; order Siluriformes; family Ictaluridae; genus Ictalurus; species Ictalurus punctatus. The sequence continues at coordinate 15,072,642 of NC_030424.2, read as the reverse complement.
TCACGTCTACATGAGGAAAGCCGCTTGGTATGTCTGGAGGGATTTCATCCATAGGACAAACATCCGTTGCAATAGCGCGTATGAAATCAGTGAGCGACTCAGAAACTTTATCCACACTGTTAGCTGTCATTTTAATTTAAGCCACTGCAAAGTTGCCCAAACGCACTGGGTGTTTTTAAGCTCAAATGTAACCAGGCATTATCATTCAGGACATAGAAATGATTACAACGGATATCTTTATTTATTGGATATCTTAAATAGGATCGTCTGTTGGTAATTCGCACCGTTCACTTGCCCGGCGGTAGATAACTGAAGCTCGTGCGTTAGTAGGCATTTAAAGGAGGCTTTCAATATGTGCTACGTCATTGACCATGAAAGGACATGAGATAAAAGAGGGTTGGGCAGCTAATAGGAGGCATGCACAGTGACACGACTGGGAATTAAAGCATATCAAGCGATCATTTTAAGCGCTAGGTTTATACTTTTCCTGATGTCAGGTCACCTCTGTCAGATATTGGCCCTTTTTTATTATTTGTTTTTACAGGTTTGTTTGTTTTACGCAGTTTCTTTGCAGATTGGAGAGAAACACGCAGCCAACTTTCCTAATCGAAATCAGGAATTCCGGTCAGGTCATTCCCATACATGGATCGCATCCGGCGGCCTAAAACACGCCCTGCTGGTCAAATATGGAACATCCGGGAAATTCGACACGGAAAACCAGCGCGTTGTGGAGAATACCCATTCTAACATAATAACCACAATACATACTCATAGCTCAACTTCCCTGACTACATGAAGGAAAGCAGTATTTGAATAAAACTGGAAAAAAGAGAGACATTTTTAAGTTTCAGGGCGACACTGAGGGGGGAAAAAATAATGGTCTAGACTCTAGAGGCAGACCTATATATAAGCTATAACCCACCTCTGTCTATACTCTAAGTCTATTTTAAACGCTCTTGCGATGAATATAGTTTTGTATCAGCTTGAAAATCAGCCTCACTCTGGAATCAAATGGAGAGTGTATGATTCAGCACAACAAAAAACAAACTTGAATAGTATAGCTAACAATTACAATTGTAGTTTGAAAAGACATAAAAAGACAGATGCTGTCTAGATCTCATTTGATGAAAGGACTGAAGCCAGTGTGTTCAGCTATTTTAAAAAAATAAAAATAAAAATATACCTATTTTGCACTCCTTTAAAGCTCCAATCTGGGACCATCCCAGATGACAAAAAAGGTCCCCAGACATCCCCTAAATGGCCTCTATGAACGTTCCCTGGATCGTCCATGTGTAGGGTCCCCTTGACGTCCTACGGACGTTCACAGGACGTCCAGTGGCCATTCGGGACGCTTATGGGAACTTTCGTTGAAATGAACACATTCAGTAGTGTTATGATTTGATATCCTCAGACGTCCTCGGAACGTCCGCCAGCGAACGTTATAAACCAGACCAAATGCGGACCTAAGTGGACGTTCGCAAGGTCCGGGGGATGTCCCCTGTTTTCTGCGATTACACTTACCAGTAACTTTTCACTGCAACAAGACAAGAATCTTCAACAAGCAAAAGCTGCATAATGATCAAGGACCCCCCTCCCCCCAATCCCACCACCTCAAATTGATAAATGTACCAACTTGTGATTGACAACTGTATATAAAACAGTATTATTTTTTTTATATCTCCTCCTACTCTAAAGTGTTTGATAAGTGTTTCTGTGATGCGGACATAACAGAAGTAATGGGTTGGAAAGATGACATGGGCAAGTTTGGAAACTGTTAGTGTCTTCCAGATAGAATTTAGAGTAAGTGTACACCCAAGCAACAATTCCATAATGCAAAATTACTTCTCCCTTCCTCCTTCGGCTGGCAGGAAGAAACTTTACATACAGTATCTCTGACACAGCATCAAACCCCTTGTCGTCATTCTTTGTTTTTCTGCCACCATGATCTATTTTCATCTGTGGCGGCATGAGCAATCGAGCAGTTGCTGTACTTGTGATTGAGGCCTAATTTTAAAGCCACCCACACAAGAGAACAGCCCCTTCTCCCTGGATTCTCAGGCAAAGCTGAGGCTCTCCTCGCTGAATAGATTTGCCCTCCTACAGCTTGCCGCTCTACTACCTCCTCCCTGCCGAGCTCCCGCGCGCTCCTAACTTCTCACGCGCCCACACACACATGTATGCACATGTCTTCACCGAGTCTTCACACAACCCAAAGTGACGCAACCAGTTTCGCAAGTAGTCTACTGTATGTCTGAGTTATCTCTCTGGACTACATTCTGTGCATTTTAAAAAAAAAGCATTTCTTAATCGTCTTACTTTTTTATACATATGTGTAGACATGGGTGCGAGACAGATGAGCTGAAATTATGGCAAGTTTGGAAACCCTGTAATTAAAGAGCCATGTCACTCACAGATAAATGTGATGGTGTATGCACACTGTGTGTGATGGCAGTTCATTAATGAGAGTTTGTCTCCCCACGCTTAAATACACACTACATCAATTCCCCTCCTGTCATTTGAGATGCTGCAGTCCTGATAAAGGGCTAATCTGAAAATCATCACATGAACCATTTTAATATCCTTATACATTTAGTTGTAATGACTTTTAAGGAAAGTCTGTCTTCTCTGCCGTCATTTACTTAGTCAAATGATTGTACTGAATGATTCCTCAGACAAATGTTTGTCTGAGGAATTCACATGCATTTCAAAGTATAGGCCAAATCTGAGATTGACACATACATTATCGAATTAGGTTTAAGGCTTCTACACCATATTTTGTGCTTTATATCTCAAACAGTGATGCAGTTTGGATTCAGGCTTGCCTGCTTCAACATTGTTGGGGGCAGAGCTTCAATCCCACTCCATGTCCTTGTCCTTTGTTTCACACCCACAGGCACAAAAATGTATTCCTATTGTGTCTGCGTTGCCAGCTTCTCTTTTAGATTTCTATTTTAATCTATCAGAAGAGAATAGGCACAAGTTAATAGCTGATATAAAAGCTAAAGTGTGTTAAATTGCAAGGAATATAAACAAGTGACATCAATAAAAGCATGTTTTGTTCTATGTGGAAACATTCCATGTCACCAAAAAATAGGCTATTGGTTTAATTAGAATAATTTCTATATTTTTTGTTCATAATATTTGCATTTGTATATTGGTTTGTCTGATGGTTTGGCATAGACACCACAACCCCCAGCCCCCTGTGCCCCTCCCATGCCCCCTGTGCCCTGTACGCCCACGCCACGCCATGTTTCACCACCCGTTTTGTTTGCGTGCGCTGTAGTGCTGCATGGGGGCCTGTCAACCCCTGCACACACCGATTAATCAAACGTCACAGAGCGATTTCTTTCAAATAGATTATTCCCTTTCATTACACACCAGACTAATATTCAATGCATGTTTTTTTGTATACTGACACATTGGGCCCCAAAACACTGCTGTCTGGGCCATTTTTAACCTATATGTTTTTCATATGATTACTTTTAAATAAGTAGTTCTTAATTTTATATCCTGACTTTAATTCCAAGAATACAGTACAATTTAAATAATAATTTTGTGGATCATATTTAGATAATGTATGATCTTACAATATCTTAAGTGCAAAATATTGCATTATCTATGTAGATCAATCATACCATCAAATAAAATAAAAAAAGTAAAAACAAAATTTCTTGATTTAATGCCAGTACAAAATAAAGCAAAATCTCACAAAGCTTGTTTCTTTGTTTGCTTTGCACTATTAACATTTTGCTTCTATTTTGCCTAAAATAGATATAAAACAATAATGATAACAGCAACATTATGGATTTGCCAGTAGTAGAACAAATAGGTAGCTACAGACAAAACACTCTTATTAAATTTTGTGAACAACTTAGTTTAACACTTACCGATATCTTACTTGATTCTCTTTCAGTCCTTCTCTGGCTCTTTGATATATTCAGTGAAAAATGTCCACTGAATCTTGCAACTCTAGGCCTTTTTGCTCCTGCTGCCAATACACTTTCAGGCAACCCACACAGGACACCTAATCACACACCTTCATAGACCTATAAGATCAGAACCAGTCCTATACATGTCCTACTCCCAGAAAGCAACTGAATAAATCAGATAGTGGGTTTGTTCCCACCTCTACACATCCTCAGAGTGGAAATTGTTATGATAATGAATAAGGTTTGGGAGAGAGCTAGGAGATTGGACCAGAAAACGTTTCTTTGCTTGGGGGGAGTCCGTAGGTGTTTGGGTCACATATGCACACCATGCTCAGGGCGTGGTTTTCCTAACAGCTTATCCTTTGCAGAAAGCGTCCTCACCAATAATAATACACTTAGAGTATCAGTGCCAAGCTAAAGATGATTAAAAAACACTACTTAGTAACGCTTTGTGGATATTATATTAGGCTTATAAATAGAAAGTTCTGTAAAGTCAGGACACATTTAGGAAAGTAGGGAACTATGAGCTTACCTAATATTTGTGTACAGTTGATGTGAAACATTTATAAATTGAGTAATCTTAACACACATTTAATTTTGATCCTTTGCAAACTAAAAGACCCCTTTTTCAAGCAGGACTTATATTGATCATATGATCAATGATGTACATTTCAGATTAGACATGGACAAGAGCTTTACTTAGGAAATGTAATAATGGTACACATAGAAAGAGCCAGTTTGTAATTCTAATGAATGAGTATAACTCAGTTTTGGAGACTGGCGCGACCCCCGTCACCCTTCTACCCAGTGCGTGGGTGGAGAGCCCAGGAAGATGGATGACCACGCTCCCAAAGCGTGATCGGTATTGCCCATGTCACCACCAAGAAACAAAGACATAAGGCAGCAGGATGGATTGCATGGGGGTGTTGATCATTAGGTGTAAAATCGACACAGACCCACCAAAAAAAATCGACTTTGAAAAGAATCTACAAAATCACTGTTTATATATGCAATGACGATGAGTTTGTGCTACTTTGTTTTTCTCATCACATGCAGCCAATTCCTATCTGGATTTGTTCCTTTTGCTGATGGATTTAGCTTCCCCTCCATCCCTGTTTTGCCAAATTATGGGCTTGGTGTGATGGTTTATAATCCATTATTTCTTCCTACGTAATGTAAACTTTGTTAACATTCACCATCCACCTTATTAGGAATACCTGTACACCTGCTAATGTATGCAGTTATCTAATCAGCCAATCATATGGCAGTAGCACAATGTATAAAATCATGTAGATGCAGGTCAAGAGCTTCATTTAATGTTCACATCAAACATCAAAAGGGGAAAAAGTGGGATCTCTATGACATTAATTGTGGCATGGTTGTTGGTTCCAGCTCGGCTGGTTTGACTATTTCAGAAACGGCTGATCTCCTGGGATTTTCACACACAACACTCTCTAGAGTTTACACAGAATAGTGTGGAAAAACAAAAAACACTGAGTGAGAGACAGTTCTGTGGGTGGAAATGCCTTGTTAATAAGAGAGGTCAGAGGAAAATGGCCAGATTGGTTGGATCTGCCAGGAAGAATATAGTAACTCATTTAAGCTGATGAGTGATGAACAGAAAAGCATCTCAGCATGCACGAAACATTGAACCTTGAGGCAGATGAGCTACAACAGCAGAAAACCATCATGAGTTCCACTCCTGTCAGCCAAAAACAAGAATCTGCGGCTATCATGAGCAGAGGCTCACCCAAACTAGACAGTTGATGACTAGAAAAAAAACCCACCTGGTCTTTTTCCAGTCTTCAGCTGTCCAGTTTTGGTGAGTCTGTGCTCATGATAGCCTCAGATTCTTGTTCTTGGCTGACAGGAGTAGAACCTGATGCTCAGTTTGGTTATAATGCCTTTAAAAAAAAACTTTAAAAATTCTTAGTCATGCTTTACATAAATTAGCTTTTTATTAATTCTTTAGAAGAGGCAAGTATGCATTAATTAATGCATTATAATGATTATTAATTAATGACTAATGCATTAGTCATTAATATATGTTATATTTGCAGTAGAAGGTTTCCATAGCACTTGATACATTCTACTGGTGGCCAACTCAATTTTATATTACTTAGTAGTAGTGTGTAATCTGATACTTCTTAAACATTTACACAGCACAGCAGGTGGCGCCAAATACCACCAATTAATGGAGATTAGACGCAGAGGGATTTAAATAAAAGAGCTCCACACTGAGGCAATAGTGATGTCCTAAGTATATGGTCTAGTTTTGTCAAAGCTCAGCACCAGTCTTTGTGACACAAAAAATTTTGGTTGTGGAAATCTGAACTGAACTAATTCAAATGCCCACTAGGTTCTTTATGTGCCTGACTTTTCAGTTCAACTCATTGTAGAAACAGGTGGATTTACATCTATAATTGGCACTACGGCAGGTACTGCAAAGTTAGGCCTATTTGAAAAGTAGTGCTTGGACCCCAATTTATTACCCTTATTGTGTTGGCAGAAACTTTTATCCAGAATGATTAACGACGGAGGCGTAAATCCCATCCAATCAAGAGGCTAAACAGCTGAGTATAACAGTTGAGGATTACAAACATGGATTCTTGGCAGACATAAAATAAAAACCATCCACTAAGCAAAGAAAAACTTGGAACTATTGAGCTACCCTTATTAGTGACATTCGTATGATACATACAGTACATACAATATGGTCCCTGAACTGAGAACTGATTAAAGAGTAAACCCAACTTTGTAAAATCAATATGAATCCAAATGAGAAAGTCATTATTTCCCCCAGTACATTTGTCATTTTGCTTGTTCAGATCTCCCAAATTTAGTCTCATGAAGAAAAGAAAATGGACTTGTAGGATACTTGCTGGATTATAGATGGTGTAACACCAATTATATAATGGAGCCTTATGAACTCTTTAGTGCTGTTGAGGAATCATGACCATACAGAGCAATATTAATGTTTGTTTGTTTATTGCTTTTTAACGGCATGTGAGTAAGAAGGCTATTTCATGGCGAGTTCAGGGTAAACAATAGCAGGTGTACAATTTATAAAACTATATAAGACATTTAAGCTTAATACAAGACAGAAATTCTCAAATGTGTTTAGCTGGTAAATCCATAAATGTTTCCATAACACATGTCTCTGAATAAAACCCTGGTCTGATAATATCAAAGACTTTGCATTTCAGTAGGATGTTTGATAGCCAAAGGCATTTGACAGGGAGGATATAATGGAGGAGCTTCACCTGTCATTAGAAACCGGTGTGTGTCTCAAACGACCCAGCTGGCACCTAGTGAACATAACTTGACATGCCTAGACTTAAAGTTAGGAGAGGATCTTCTTTTTATACCGGGGTACATTTCATACAGTTTATTATTATTGTGTTAGTCCCATTCCATCTGCCATTTGTTAGCGATATAAGAACTTATTAATGGTAAAATGTCAGAAGGTGGTATTTGACAGCCAAAGATTTCCAGGTTGAGGGCCTCCTTAGTGGCAGTGTCTGCTTTCTTATTGCCCGCCAGACCAGTGTGACCCAGCAGAGCTGTATATTAAAGTTTTCTTTCTGTTAGAGATCGACTTTTGATAAAATGTTGACGATTATGGAGTGGTCGGTCTTTATGTATTCGAGCTCTTGAAGGCAAGACTTTCGGAAGAGCCCTGATGGAAGAGCCCATGCCTCAGCTGTAAAGATTTGTTCTGAGCAATATTAATCATTAGTTTGTTCATACTCAATTAGTCAATCAATCAGTCAACAAACAAATGCACTTAAAAAAAAAATACTCAGTGAGAACTGAGAAGCAGCATTCAAGTCACAGTCACATTCAATTTAAAGGTAATTGCAGGCTTGCACATCAACTAGGTTTTGCCTGATCAGTGTTAAAAGATGTCTCTCCTGAATGCATGTATAATCTATTGCTCTCTGACTGAAATAATAAATAGGTTCTGGAGCTCCAAAGGCACACATATTCACCAGCAATGTCTCATCTAATCCAGAGTCCTGGATAAGGGTGAAGACCTGGAAATACGTAAAGCTCATGATTGTCATCACATATAGATGAAATTAACACCTCTAAACAGTCCCCTAGCACAGTCCACAGTCTCTCAAACATTTCTGAGAAGACAGCATAGAGGCTAGAAGAGCAAAAGACAAGCGCTTGATCTCAGAAATATTGCATCTGTGATGGTGGACAGAGTGAGATTGGTGGAGAAAAACGGGCCTGAGGTTGGAAATTGTGTGAGTTTTCCTAACTCTCCCACTTTGCCATGCTTACCTGCTCAGGGTTCCTAGTCTCTCCTACATCTGACCTCCAGGTGGATATTAAAATGGCATTGACACGGTTACATAATGTTGTGAGTATTAGGAAATCCAGTCATTGATGTAATAATTAATAATAGCAAAACAACTCTATAGCTCACTAACCTGCTGAATAATATCTAGGATATTTATTACAGCAGTAGAGCTTTTTATATCACTGACGCGACATATTTTTATATAAAAATTGCCATTAGTTTCAAGTTGACATTAATTATAGGTTTACTCGTTTCTGAGTTATTCATAAGAACTATATGAACTATAAGAACTATGGACTGTATTCAGAGTTGAGTTAAGCAAGAGTTACAGAGTTAGTACCCAAATTGTACACATCGGTATTCAGATCTCAGATGTAAGTACAGACTGAAGTGCTTTTTATGAAATGAACTGTACTAAAACTGAAAAAGTGTGAATCCCCTGGCTGTGCTTCACAAATCCCTGGGGGTTCCCAGACCCCACTGGTACTAAAATGCATACAGGGCCATCAGTAAATTAGCAGCACTTTAAGTGATGTGCATAGTAACCTGATGGAACTCCATTCATCCATTTAGTGTACCGCTAATCTTACCCAGGGTTGCGGGAAGCCTGGAGTCTATCTGAGGGAACTCAGGGCACGAGACTGGGTGCCAACCCGGCGCATGGCACAATCGCACACACTCACACACTACTGACAATTTGGAAATAATACCAATCAGACTACAACACCTGTCTTTGAACTAGGGGGAGGAAACCAGAGTACGCAGAGGAAATCCCCAAAGCACAGGGAGAACATACAAACTCCACACACAGGGCGGAGGCAGGAATTGAGCCTCCAACCCAGGAGGTTTAAAAAGTATATAATTTTAGATGATAAAAATCTAGATATTAATTTATTTTATTTGAATACTGTCAAAATAACAGTTTTTGAAAAATCTATGCTGAGTTTGATGCGCTGAGGTGATATTTTGCTTATTTGACACACAAAACTGCCACAAAATGCTGTTTTATGAAGAACACAAAACTCCTGTTATTGATCGATTCCATTTTTAATGGAAAATGTAAAACATCTCTTTAGCTTCAATGTACATACAGTAGCAAACAACACATACAGCAAATAAAGCACACCATGTTATAGAAAAATCATAATTAATATATTATATATATGTATATTCTGCTATTTACATATTATTATATTTCAGCTGAAAATTTCGCAAGAACCTTTTTTAAACAAACACATCATATACTGTAAATTCCTTTATATTCTCCTTCTGCACAGTGAATACCAGCCAAACTGTTAATAATTTAATATCACTTTTAAACATAAACAATAAAAGCTAACAGCTTGGTGTTGGCAGACATAAAGGAATGCTGCTATGGTTGTGTTGGCCTAGCTGCTCTCTCGACTGTCTGAACCTCAGTAGACAGTAGAGCTAACCGTTAGCAGCACAATAACTACTGATTAAGAATGTCTCAGAGCATCATCTTCTGGAAAAAAAAAAAGCCTTTGCTGTTGTTCTTTTGCATTGGTTATCCACAGCATACAGCATGTGAGAGCTCGAAAGTGCTGTGCTTAGCAGTTCACCTCTCTTCCTACTCAGCAACTTTGCAGCTGCCTGCTCAGGAGAGAGATCCACTTCCTCTGTTCCAATGTTCAGACATGCCTCAACCTCTCACCTCACTTCCTGGCCAAGCAGGAAGATATCAGGGTGGAGCTGAGCTCTGGTGAAGATACAGTGACAATAATCAAACAGAATATGGTGACATCATGGAGGAAGTGTTGGGTTCTTGCACAGAAGCAAAATAGTGTTTATGGTCATTGGTGTGAAATGTGCGACTCTGGAATTGGTTCGCAGAGAAATGGTTCCCCTCTGAAGATTGTCTGCACCTGGCGCCATGCTCACATAGTGAGCACGCATGCCGTCAGCATTCTTCCTCCTTCACCTCCTCTGTGCTCTGCTCTTTCAAGTGCCGGCTCAGAGCGGCCACAGCGTCCTTCACTGAGTGGTAGAAGATGTTCTTTACCTGAACAAGCAAGATGAAAGATGCAAAGATGACTGCTTATCGCAGAATACATCCATTTCTCTTGGCTTTGCACGTCATACATGAGTAATGAGTGGAGACAGCGTCACAGGACAGTGCTGTTACCTGTAATTTGTCCTCATAATTAACTTGGTCTTTGAGAGGGCGGAGCTCCTGGGTCAGGAAATATGAGTTGTGAGCATGTTCAGGGGACACAAAGTCCACATTCACCTGAATGCAACTGTGCAAATTCATCACCTGCACATATGAGAAACAACACATACAAATTTTATTAAAAAAAGACAATAATGAATACTTTCAGATAAATTACTATTAAAAGTAAATTTTTCTAACACCGTTGATTTTAAATCATTGATTTTCTAACACCTTTTCAATAGGTGGTGCTGAAATACTCTCATATAGTCTTATAGCTGGATATGCTCCTTCCTATTAGAGTGCTCCTGAATGGCTCCTTTTTTTTGTTTAGCATTGTAGATTAAAAAAGATGCCAACCCAGCAATAACAACACAAATTAAAGAATAATAGACACTGTGATATAGGGGTGTGCATGGGCCTGGGAATGGGATTTTTAATCACACTCATGCTCGCTTCTGCAGTTAATTTTGTTTGTGCCTGCCTTCGATTTTGAACTGTTTCTGTTTCCCAAAACATAAACAAATGACTAATTTAAACCACAATGCCTCTGACCAAGATAAATCAGTTACTGAGGATGATTGAATGAATGTACTAAACCTGCTGTGCAGCACGTAGAAACACAATGCCAGGTCTAATATACGCCTATGCGATTCAATATGGCCCTTCTGTGTGTGAGATTCATATCTGACTGCCAGCTTCCACCTGTACACGAGTAAAAACCGCAATGTTTTTATTGGATCCCACAGGATCCCAGTCCTGATGCACACCTCTACTCTGGTATGTATGTACCTTTGGCAGTGCTAAATTGCATCAAATCCACACACAAAAGGCTGGGGATTCAGACTTGTTACTAGTACCACACATAAGGGACTGCAAGATCCTTATCAATGCTCTTCTACTTGTACTCTGTCGCTGTCCTTAATAAAGCATGTGAGATAATCAGAGCTAATGTGACGGAGTATGTGGAAGATGTGGAAGTATGGAAGAGTGTATGTGGAAGAGTATGTGGAAGACCTGGTGCAGAGCTCCGGCAGGAATAATCACAGTGTCTCCGTAGAACTGTAGCAGTGTGCGACTCTCCACACCGTGTTCATCCAGAAGCCTCTGCCGCAGCTTCGGGCTTAGGTACCAGCACCCCTCACGAAGAGGGTCTGCCTCATTCTCCAATTCTGCCTCAGAGTCAGCCTCAGCATCTGCCTCAGCACGCTCCACTGTTACCTACACACACACACACACACACACACACACACACACACACACACACACACCCATACACAAATATATATTTAAGGATTAAGGATCACCCCAATGGATATTAACTACATGCCTACTTTATTACACACACATTAGCATCAAATCAGCACTGTTTCAATGAACAGTACCATACCGTTTGGAGGAATTCCTGGATCTTATGGAGATCTTTACTCAGGTAGATGTGCCACAGTGCGCCTGGAGTTTCATCGGGATCTCTCAGCCTCTTCTTTGCACTCTCATCTAGATCCTCTCTCTCTAAGAGTTTCAAAACTCCTGAAAGGCACAAACACAGAGTTACCACAGTGATACACACTAAGGGTCATGAAATCCTTTCAATGTACGTGAGTGGTGTTTTGGCCGAGAGTGGCAGAGTTACAGCGTGGCAGACTCAAATGATGTTATATACTCAAATGATCATCATAAAATGATGACATATATATAAGTCTGAGTTTATTGTCAATGACTACCAACAGGGAACACGTGCCAAACGGAAAACATGAATTAATGTGGCGCACTTGCCAGCCAATTAGAAACAAGTATTTCAGTGGTCATGTTATAAACCAGAACACAGAATAATATACAGTCATATAACCCACCACTTTTGATTGGTATGTGTTTCCAACCAAAATAACAGTTATTTAACATGTTATGTAGTTATTTTATTATGATTTATCCTATACATCAAATGAATTTCAGTGCCACAGGATATCCTAAGGTTGCATTCACAATTAAGGTCTAACCTGACTTGGAGAGCGCTCCATTGCCCTTGGCTACACCCACGTAGACCAGAATGCTCATAGTGTCAGAGATTTCAACATGCAGATTGCTGGTTCCAAAGTCCTGCTCTGGGCATGCTGTCACACCTGCGTATACACACACACACACACACACACACACACACACACACACACACACACACACACACACACAGACACACACAGAGGAATATTAAAGGGACTGAGCTACTAAAAATAGACTGCTAAGCTGGATTACTAAAACAAGGACTCGGTATGACAGGTTAAGAGGAACAGTAGGAGGTAGAAGGACTAGGGGAATACCATGTGCACAGCAGAGTCGAGGACCCAGATCTGGACGGATGAAGAACGATGGAAGGCGAGAGGCAAGGTTGAGGGCGCCATCTGGACCAGTGTATTCTGGAACTGGCAAAGCCCTCATAATATCTTCATACCTAGAAAAGACAATATTGTTTTATTATCCAAGGCATGTACTACACACTTCTTCTGCATACCTACAGTAATACATTTGTTCAACATAAACTCGGCAGGTAAATACGTCATTATATCATCACAAATGACACAGGTAAAATCAGGACATTATTATTTTGTTACAATCAGACCGCACAGCTATCAAATGATTAACCGAGATCTCACTTTGGAAATGTCACAAAACGTTAGACTGTAGAATAATGAGCATAATCTTGAGCTGCATATAGGGGTGTATATTAAAATATGTTCAAGTTGTATTCAAATGAATGAAAGGTTATTCAAATTATGTAGGCGGTGTGAATGTAAAGGGCAAGCTGAGAAAATGTACTGGTATGGAGCACTAACCTGGATGGCATGAGTGCCAGGAACTCTTCCCCTGATGGCCAGTCCTTCAGTCTGTATACAGCATGATCACCTTTAGCAGATTTAGTTCTCTCTGATGAAAAAACAAACACATACAATATGAAAAAAAGAGATAACACTGTAACTGCAGTAATCACCAACCATAGTTCTGGAGTACCTTTTGCTCTGCATACATCATTGTTTTCCCTGCTGTAATACACCTGATTCAACTAACCAGCTAATTAACATCATAGCACAACCTGCAGTACACCACACCAAGCCCTATCACCAAGACTGATATATAAATACAAACAGGCCACAAGTCAAGCGAAATGCTAGAAAATACTTGGTGAGATTTCCGTAAGTGTCAAGATTTACTTGACACTTACGTGTCAAGTAAGTGCTGAACACTTACTTGACACGTCCTCAAATCCATCCCAGAATTCCTTGACGCAGGTGTTTATGATGCTCCCATCACGACAGTTGTAGAAATCACTGTGGAGTGCTGAGAATTCTCTGCTAAAGTGTTCTGGCTTCCACAGACTGGCATTCAGACTCTTGTGCAGGCCAGAGACCAGTACCGGCTATGGAGAAACAACATCATCAAAATCAGTCTGCACCTTTTACTAAACAGTAGCAAAACATGTTATTGGTGCATTGTGTTGAGAAGACATTATTCCATTTAGTATTCCACTTAGCCAAATGTCAGTTAAAAAGAAGGTATTTCAGTGATGTTCTCTGTCCTAAAATGCACCTGCTTTTTCTTGTCTCTCTACCCAGGGACAGTTATTGCTCAAACTGCTCAGTAACACAAACCTGCTCTTGTGTCCAGTTCTCTTTGAACAATCTTTGGTTGCCTAGGTGACGATGATCTTTAAGCCAAAGCAACCGATTGTTGCCTATCCAATCATGTGGAACACTGTTATGCGGGTCAGCCGACGGGATTTGAATAGGCTTCACCTCCTCCAGCGCTAGTTCTTCCTCCTCCTCTGTCAGCAAATCCTGGTTCAACCCAAGTTTGGTCATCTTTGAGGCGGGAATTTTGTTCTCTACTACTGAGGCAATAATGTCATCCAGGAGGTTGGGCATGCGTGCTTTCTGGACAGTCTAAAGCATAAGGTACAAACAAAGTAAACTAATTAACGACTTTAAGACACGACAAGAATACAAGAATGTGAGGCGGCGTCAGGGTGTGACCTGATCGGTGTTGTTATAAACTGGTGCAAATGCGATTCCAGGCCCGGCGGATCCCAGCCGCAGTTTTCCAGCTGTGGATGTCAGGAGGTCACGCAAAGTGGAGCCCTGCTCTGGGCTGCCTGACTTCCTGCCCAAATTCTCCATATCATCACACTCCAGTTTTCCTAAGATACACAAAAACGTACATCGGCACAACCAATATTTAAGTGAAATGAGGATACTGCAGTTTCCAGTGTCACCTAACCTGAGAAAAAAATGCTTTGAACCAAATTAGGTTACATTAAGAATTAAAAAAAAAAGCAATATTACAAGCTGCTTGATTTATTAAAGGACAATACTTGGCAAGCATGGTTAAACTAATAAATTTGGTTCGTTGGGATAAATTCACACCTTTAATATCTGTATACCGTGTTGATATTTCTGTAAAGCTGCTTTGAGACAATGTCTATTGTAAAAAGCGCTATACAAATAAAATTGAATTGAATTGAATTGAATTAATAGCGTTGCTACTTCTAGCAGCACTGCATTTCAGACGTCTTCTCAAAAGCAGTTATCTCCTCACAGCACCCGAGTCAAAGATCCTGCCAAACCACAGTCCCTTTATATACTATAGATATGGCCATACCTGACCATCCTAAAGTTGCCACAAAGTTGAAAGTACAATTGTCTAAGATGTCATATGTATGCGGTAGCATTATAATGTCCCTTTACCGGAACTACGAGGGGGAATTAATCACCCTCTCTCTCTTTCTCTCTCTGAAGTTTCTGTAGGCTTGAGATGCCTGTTAAGAATGGAGAATAAACAAGTCTTTACTCACCTCTTCTCTCTGTGGAGATCTTGTGAGCAGTGTTCTGTGCGCTCTTCTGCTGATTTCGCTGCTGGCTTTTCAAGTCGTACTGCCTTCTCTCAGAAAGCTGACAACACAACACAATCATTTCACTTTTTCAGCATAAAGCATACACTGTACTGAACGGTGCAGCTAAAATTGAAACTTGAAAGCGCTGTAAGGTAAAAATGGCTCCATACAAGCCATGATTCAAGAATAAATATATGTACTAGAGAGCTCAGCAAGAAGATTTTGTCACCTGTAAGAGGCCGTTGATGGTGGATCTGGAGAGGAAGGCGCTACTGCCAAAGCAAGAGCACTGAGAGGGGATGCCGTATTCTCTCCTTATAGAGTGCATGGCACTCTGTAGATCTGCTAATACTGTAGGTCATACAGAACAATTTAATATCGGCCTGACGTCTAATCAATATGACTGACAAGAACCTTACTGTAGGTCAAACTATGTACAAAGACATACACAGATGCACCAGATACACACATCACTCACCTCTCTCTGGAACTATTTGAGTAGGCATTAGGTTCTTCAGGTCATGGGGCTGGTTTTTCACACACCTCACCCAGGCATACAGCTCTTTATCTGAGGAACACAGGAATATACAATATACACATGTGCAATCACACAGCAAATGAGAAACACTCACAAGTGAGTTTCATATAAGTGTATTTCTAACCTTTGGCACTCTTCTTCTCACGGGCTTTGTAGCAGTCCATGCACACCACAAAGCCACATTTGTGACAGGCCCAATGCATATTAAACAGAGTAGCCTCACATGCGTCACACATCTCTCTCACACCTCTCACCGCTCGCTTCCACATTACCTGGGCTACACACACAGGCACACCCACAAGCACACACACACACACACACACACACACAAAAGAAGGGAAAATGGGAGGGTTGAAAAGTTCATCTTAACAGAATGAAGGAGAACAATGCTGAGTTATTATTTGCTCATATAATTCATAAATAAAATGGATTTGTTGCATTGTATGTTTACTGTAAGGTATTTTTACAAACTACAATTATAATACTATGTGCATATGTTCATACACACACACACACACACACACACACACTCACTGTCTTTCTTGACCCATGTGATAGCAGTGTTTTCTGTCTTGACAAGCTGACAAAACTTGTCTCCTATGAGCGTGAGAATATATTTGGCGGTGTCCAGTTCCATCTCCCTTTGCTTGTCTTCCTCTTCGTCCTCAAAGCCCGCCATCCACACTCGCACTGCTTCTTCATCAGTGTCTTCAACAACAGAGAAGCCGTCCACACGCACTACTCCGTTCTTGCTGTATGACAGTCTACAGCAGAGAAGGGAGGAGGAAGCAAATACCATTACCAGAGACTTTGGTGGTAATAAATGGTTGCTATCTGGCTTGATGAACAACTAAATAAAACCCAGCCTGAGAGTGCTGAATTTTGCACTTTGTGGCAGAGTAATGCTGAATAAGAAAGAAGCTGCCAGCATGTATTCCTGGACAAAGCAATTTTAGATGGGCTCTCAGGAGCTGTTTTACAGACAATGATTAAGGTTAGTTGATTTAAAGGCACTGGATTTATAAACCTGTTCTGTTCTCATTAAAATCAGCTAGAATTCCCAATTGAGCAATGATAAATAATCATAAAAACTTAGCTGAGGGTAGAAATTAAATTAGTCACCCTTCAGCAGTTCTTTAAAGTGTAGTTTTCACTTGCCTAACTAAAATCACCATGTGTTCTGGTGGGGGGAAAAGCCGCTCAGACAAGCTATAAGTATGTAGCCACAGATCCGTTAATGAGCTAGACAGCAGGGATTGTGGAAAACTATGAGGGGGTAATTGGCAGAGGAAGAACTGATCAGCAGGGAGAATAAGGAATGAAACTGAGGTAAAATGACTCCCACCCCAGTGTTGCTGTTTTAACAATCTGGCTAACTTGGCAAGCTGAGTAATTTACAGCATGCCGTAGACCAAGCAAGGAAATCAGCGTTACCGGAGGGGTATATGAATAATGCTAGGAGGAGAGAGTGCAGAACAACTGACCCTGGCAGAACAATGAGAGGTGAGTGCTGACACTGACCATCAGCAGCAGTAAATAACTCACCGAACAGCACGATGAGTGAAATACTAGGCTAGCAATACTAACAGGTGAAGATAACTCAATGCTAGCAGGTGCCAGTTCCTATTGTTCTTTAGAAAGAATGCTAGAATGTAAGGGAGCTCCCATAATCAGCCACTCCATTCCCATTGGAGGCTTACCTGCGGAAGTAGTAGAAGCGACAGAAGACAGGTGAAATGACAGGCTCTTGGGCCTTGCGTGAGCGGTCCAATCGACATTCCCGGCATTTCTGCACATTAGCTCCAATCTCTGCACACGAGTCATCCTGCAGGAAGGCCTCGCCGCTCTGCTTCAGCTTCCTTACCTTCCTCCAGTCCTTTAGCACTGAACGAGGAATGCCGTCTGAAGAAAGAGAACCACCAGAAGCCTTTATTATCCATGTTCATTGAAGCAGCCACAAAATACAAATACTAGAATTACTATTGCAATTTATCGTTCTCGCTATGGTGAAGGACTACCTTTTTTTTTGGTCTTTCACAGGTTACACCATTGAACATTAAAGCAATACTGCTGATGGCTGAGAAATGATAAGGTCTTTTTCTTTAAACTAAAAAAAGAATCATTCTCACAGCTGTGTTCTGTCTGCTCCTTTTATTGAATATAGGTCTCAGTGTGACAGTATGCTTAATTGATACATGCCAAAGTCAGTGGCGGAAAATCTTCCAAAAACTGCTTAAATCAATTTAAAAACTGCTTAAATCAATCTGTGCAGCACTGTACTGGATATCTGCAGCATGGGCACAGCTAGTCAAATTTACAGGCAATAAAAATAACACTGTTAATGACAGTCATTCAACTGAAACTGTAAAAAACTGTTGCATAAAACCAGCTTAAAAATTTGCTGTCATGATGATCAAGCTCTCATTTCTAAAACACGTCACACACACGAGCTCTGAACAAAAGACAACAAAACAAAATAACAAAAGAAACTTACTGCTAGGCAGCCTGTGCTGAGATTTCTCTTTGGTAGTCTGGATTGTGCCATTAAGTTTCCCCTCATCCTCTTCTCCCTCTTCCTCTTCCCCCTCTCTCTCATTCTCACCCCTCTGCTTTTTCTGGTCATTCTGCTTCTTTTTGAATGCAGGTTTGGGCTGATGAATGCTCCCTGGGTTGGATTTGTGACACTCGCTTTCATTGCTCGAGTCCCCCCCACTCTCACTTTCAAAGCGGGACTGAAAGATCCGTTTCTCCCCGTGATTATCCTTCTCTATCTTTATGTCGGCTGGGTTTGGCTTCCTTAAATTAATGCATAGTTTCTGAAAGTTAGACTTCTTACTCTGTAAGTTGAAATTTCTATCCATGGTGGGCTTTACATCTTCTAAAGTAACTTTATTATCCCCTGTGAGAGGTGTTTTTTTATCCTCTGTGTTGGACTTCCTATCTTCAACAAGGCATTTCCTGTCTAGAGTTTTAAATTTCCTATTATCCAGAAAAAGTTCTTTGCCCTCCTGTATGGGCCATTTATCCTCCAGTCTATTCACCTCCTGTTTGATGGGCAGAGAGACAGTGGTTGTGGTGGTTAGTGTGGTACTGCCCCCTGCTGTCTCTGAGGTGACACTACCTCTGTCCTGCTCAGAGTGACGGGTAAGCCAAGCTTTTTTCAGTTTGTGGTAATTGTTCTGACCAGACTGGGCAGGTTGGTTAGTATGGGCTGAAGGAGACAGAGGCTGAACTTTTGCCACTGAGCCTGGTTTGTTGGCTACAACCCCAGTGACCTCAGGGGCTAACCTGGGGTATTTGGATGGGCTAGGATTGAATATAGACTCTTTATCTTGGTCCAGAGTGTGTGCAGTGCATTTGGAATTCATAGTGTGTGTAGTGCAAGTGTATCTACTCTTGGTAGGGTTCAAAGTGTCTGTAGTGTGCAGGGGCTGGACTGCATGCATATTTTGTCTTGGTTCTAAAGCAGCTAGTCCAGCTCTGCGTTTCTTTACATGGGGGATGCCTCTAGGGGGACAACAGGAGAGATTCACCTTTGGCTGAGCTACCTTACCAACATCCTCCTTCTCCTTTTCACACTGCTCGGATACTAAGTCTCTTCTTGAGTGCGGTGTATCTACATTAACAGAATATTTCACCCCACAGTTGGAAAAATGAGTACTCATATTTTTAGCCATGTTCAAAGGTGTGTTGTCCTGTTTTAAAGCGACCATGTTAACAGGGTGTACAGTGTCGACAGGGGTCCACAGGATGCCCCTCTTACACTGAACATAGCCATCCTTCAAGTGTGTGCTTGGCAAACTTTCTAATGTTCGCATATGGTCACACTGAACTTGGGAAAGCAACCTTTCAGTGATGGTGTGGTTCACAGGTGTGTGCATGTAACCAGAAGAACGAACAATAACAGAAGCAGTGGCAGCCTGTGTGTTCACCAATCCTCCATTGGGCGTGTGACCGCTTACCACTCTTTCTCGGTTGTGCACAACACCACCCCTCTGCAAATCATAACCTTTGTTTACAATGGATATTGGCTCAGGAGCCACCCTCTTTCCAGCAACCGCTCCGTGTCTGAGCTCGGGCATCAATGTGGGCGGCCTGTGTTGATTCTGACCTTTTCCCGATAAGCCCATTGGCTGGATGGGTGTCAGGGTAGGTGGTGACAACCTACCTTGCCCTGCCTCTTTAGACATCACAATGGGTAAGGCTGGGGGGTGGAATATGGGGGCCCTGTGCAGTGAGGTTACAACACGAGAAGAAGAAGAAGAAGAAGAAGAAGAAGAAGAAGAAGAAGAGACAGAAATGAGAGAAGTGGAGGAGCCGTTTCTCTCCATGCTACTGACTTCCAATGGGTCTGTGGAGATAGCTTTTGAGATCAACTGTTCTGTAATCTTGCCCAGGAGACCTTCCTCTTTCTCAGGGTTGCGCTTGATGAGGGGTGGAGGTCTAGCCTTAGCTGTGCTTTGTGTACTAGGTGAAGAGAGGACGGAGGCAGCAGTGTTTGGGGAACTCAGTCTCTCGTACAGCTCCTTGTTGGGTGGAGCTCTACGCGCAGAAGCCTTGTTCTCCACACTGCCAGCTGCTGGGGTGTAGTAGCTATTCTGCGTGAGTGTCGGTGAAGGCTGGGCTGACTGCAACCTGGGAGGCACGCTATGTCTGAACATGTGCATCTCTCTCTCACGCTGTTGCTCTTTCTCTCTCTCTTTGAAATGCAGTGAAGGAGTAGGGCTTTTAGGGTAGGGTTCTCTGTCTGAGCTGAGTTTGGCTGTGAATGGTGCTACTTCAATGCTCTCCTGCAGAATGCGCCGGCTCTCCTCCTGGTAACAGCTGGTGCGGTCACCTGTAAGGTCATACACCAACTGGGGCTGTTTGGAGCGAGCAGAAGGTGACTCTGTGACTGTAGAGTGGGATGTGTGTCCATTCTTTCCCACTACTGCCCTAATACGCTCCTGTTCCACCTTCAGCGGTACGTGGATGGGGCTTTGTGTCTCTGTAAAAGCCCTCCTCTCCGGTTCCCTAGAAACCGGAAAAATAGGCAGAAATGTACTTTGGCAGAAAAGCACTTAACACTGTTGTTAAAATGAAAAGTCATACCTATCATTCCAGACCTGATTAGTAGGGCTATTAGTATAATGTGTGTAGTGTATGAGTATGAGTGTGAATGTATGAGTGTGTACTCACTCTGTGCTTTTAGAGGTAGGGGTGCTGGGCTGGGCACTCCTGGATGGTCTCTGGGGTTCAGCGCTTGAGGGCCGTACAGGTAGGGGGAGTCGCAAACCCTGACTTTCTGCACTGGTTACAGGAGAAGTCTGAGGGACCCAGGGGCTAGGTGTGTTCTGTGAACACACAGACAGTCAGACACACAGACACACACACAAGCACGATTCATATAAATACATTTATAATACTCTAGGAACAAAGTTTTGCTAGCCTATTGCAGTTTTAGGACTGCCTACTTTCACAGGAAGAGGCCCCTGGTTTGACCAGAGAAAGCGAGTTCTATAAATGAAACATACCATGGGTCACAAACATCTCTTGAGTATCAGACAAAACTCCTCAATCATAGAGGAATATCTAGTTCTACCTGCAGGGCTTTTTACTTTTTTCTCCACATCTTTTTTTTTATTTTTTTTTTTACATCGTGTAGCTTAGGGTTGTAACCACAACAACCTAAAGCAACATCCTAACCACAATACCTAAACAGAATTTGGAATTGAAAATAAAAATGACATCCAACCATACTGATAAGTCCTTTTAGTGTCATTATAAGCAGTAATGCACATAACATATAATATATCGTGGCAATCAACAGGTAATATGATGCATTTATGATAGAACATGGTACAAAGCTTATGAAATCAATGCAACCTCATTCATGGAACTCTATCCTACTCTTTCACCCCCAATATATCATACTATTTTGATATAATCTTTAGCACAATAGTAAATGGTCTTGAATGAACCCTTACCCTCCGCAGGCTAGCCTCAGACATGCTTGCAGTCTCTGAGGGTGTCCACTTGGACCCTGGTATTCCCAGACCGTAGCCATGTACCCCATTAGGAAAAGGGGGCCAGAGGACTGGGTACAGGCCCATTGGTGCCAGGGAAGCAGTTCCTGGTCCCTGGCCCAGGAGAGACTGGGTCGCCTGCAGGGTCAATGGGTGGTGGGGGAGACCCAGAGGCCCCAGCCGAGCATGTCCAGCCAGGAGTGCTGAGGGTGGGGGCAAACCAGGCAGGAGAGAAGGAAGCAGGTGAGGGTGGGGGATGGAGGGGTGAGTAGAACACAAAGGAGACTGGGAAGGGAGGGGAAGAGGTGAGAGGTGTGCAGCAGGACTCATGATCTTGGTGTGGGATGTCGTGGAGGTAAGGCCGGGGGAGCTAGAGGAGGGAGATGGGCTCTTCAGATGGTGTTTTGAATGGAGGTTGGGTGGGGTGTGTGGGGGTTGGACATAGGTAGAACGGCTCTCCAGTTCTCTTCTCACAAGTGCTGGGTCTCGATACACTGTGAAAGGCTCATTTCTGTCAATGATCAGTGGACTCTTAGTTGGTTTATCGGTAGAAGGCATGTGATTAGGGTTATGGGCAATATTCTGAGGTGGGGTCCTTGATTGAGCCTGTGTATCTGTTTTGCTAGGAGAGGGTGCATTATGTTGATGAAGGGTTGGGGTAGAGGTTGCTTTGGAACCATGTGTGCTTTTAAAGCCCATGAGAACTTTATCTGTACTGACTTTTGAGGGCAAACTGCGCTCTTCAAATTTGGCAGCTTGAGGAGAGGCATTGCACTTCAGCCTGGTAACCTCTGTAATCTCTGGTGGCTTGGAAATCACCTCAAGAGAGGAACAAGGACTTAGGCGTACAGTGGTCTTGTGGGTAATTTCTGAGACAAGAGCAGCATCGTGTCTAGGACTAGTAGCTCCAGGGGACTGACTTGACTTAACTACTTTAGCAGAATCTACCTTTGTATTGCAAAGCACAGTGGGAGAGTGAGTCAAAGCTACTCTCGGCTCTTCTTCCACTGTTTCTGCTGAGTCACAACTGGGTGTAATGACTTCTGGGCATGTCAAAGCAGAAATCCTGACCTCTGGGTCACCCGGTGGAATCTCCTGCTCACCCTCAACACCCTCGCACTCTGGTGGTGACGTGTGCAACAACACACATGCAGTCTCCAAGGAAACTAGCTGCTCATTCTCTTGGGATGCCAGTAGGGCAGAGACAGCTTCACAGTCCTCTTGTGATGCACCTTCGCTCTGGTCTTCCATCTCCATCACTCCATCTCCCGGTTCCATCTCTGCTTTATCACAGCCCAGTCCCATAGTGCACTGTAGTGAACTGACTGTTTGGTACACGCCATTGCAGGGTGTGTTGGTTAGATGAGCCTGCAAGGGCATGACTTTCCCTACTCTCTGGCATTCATTCTCTGCTAATTGTCTAGAAGAAAGTTCTATGCTTTTGGGAGACGAGTGAGCCTTCAGGCCATGTCCTAAATGTGCTGCAGGATTGTTGACTGTCTTGCAGTCAGGTGACTTCTTTAAAGATTTTCTCTGTAGGTTTTTTGAGTCCAAGATGCTGCCCTCCGTATCACTGCACTCTGACTGGTCAGAGCCACTGTTACCTTTCGGCCTCTTCAACCCAGCACTTCTACTGTCCATTTTGTCCTGCTCTTCCATATCCACTGCTTTCCTCCTCTTCCTCTCGCTATGGTTGATCCTACTCTTTGAGGAATCTAGAAATAAGTAAAAGGAATAAAGTAATAAAACTAGAAATAATAGGTGTGCAGAGGACTCTACAGGAAGGAGTCTATTTCAGGCACCAGACACTGATTGCTGAATGAGAATGCCCTCTCCCTAAAGAGCTAATGTAATAAATCTAAATGCAGCAAAATGGAATTCAAACAGTGAGGGAGCTGTTAATATCAGCTTAATGTATGGCTGCACCTCACCTGCTCTCGCTTCATCAGCTTCACTCTCCTCCCTCATCCCATCTGTGTTTTCCTCTGTCAGACTGCAGTTGGAGTTCTCTCTGCACAGCTCTGTCTGTTTCCTCTGCACTGGCCCCAAGCTACACACCTGCAGGAGAGAGCAGGAGAGAGCAGGAGAGAGCAGGAGAGAGCAGGAGGGAGGAGGAGAGAGGCGGAGGGAGGAGGAGCGATAAGTGTATGCATGAGCGTGGGTGTGTGTTTATAGTACAGTCAATAAATCATAAGCTCTGTGTGTGTGTATCTGTGATCTGTATATGTGAGTTATAAAGTATCAAATTACTTACTGTATTTGTGTGTGTGTGTGTGTGTGTGTTTGTATGTGTGTGTGTATAAACATGTTTGTGATACCTGGTCTGTTTCTGTACTGTTTCTTGACCTGTTTCCTGCATTCTGAAGGAAGATTAAAAGTCAGCAAGAAAACACAAGTGAACACTACAAATATTCACCGACTTAAACACATACACTAAAAAAACAAACAAACATGAGTATTTTACTCACCAGGGTGATCCTGCTGATCTTGTTAGTGTGAGGTTTGCAATTTGTTGTGCCATTTTCTTCCACTAATAACAACTGGCTAATGTCATCCAGAACCAGCACATGCACAAGCGCTGGGTCCACACTCAGAGGCTCTTCTACCTACAAGGACAGGATCAGATAGAAGGATGTGAATGACACATAGCATAGCACACTTCACTCCACCATACATAATCTACAATTGCTTGGTCAAGCACAGGAAACAGCGTGTATGTTTGCACCTGGTCGCTCAGGACAGTCATGGTTCTGCTGTTCTGATCATGATGGCTGACAATACCATGGAGCCACTGAGGTTTGGAATCAGGTCTGAACACCTTTACCCTGAGGCCCTTCACACTGCCATGTCCTGCATAACACATATAACAACTGTCAAACTCAAAAAAAAGAAGAAAAAAAAAGAACCTTTTTTCCCCCGTACCAGATTGTAAAAAGTAT
The DNA here is from genome assembly GCF_001660625.3 of Ictalurus punctatus. Lineage (NCBI taxonomy): Eukaryota > Metazoa > Chordata > Actinopteri > Siluriformes > Ictaluridae > Ictalurus > Ictalurus punctatus. The sequence continues at coordinate 15,047,867 of NC_030424.2, read as the reverse complement.
GCTGAATTTGGTTACTTTGCTTGCCAGAATACCAAGAGCTCTGAATCGGGACACATGTGGGTAGTGTTACATTTGTGTAGATCTGTTAATGGTGCACGGTTGTTATCACAGAACCATCTTCACATGAGTCACCAAAAAAACCACCACAAAAAAAACAAACAAACCTGGGGTTACAACCAAAATCACATGCCATCATACTAGTTAGTATATTAAAATAGTCTGACATAGTTTTCACATTACAAATTGGCACGCTATTTTGAACGATATCATGCCCAAATAATTCAACTCGGCCCAGCAATCTTTAACACTAGTGTCTTGTAAGTTTCCCACTGAGCAGAATAGAAAACACAGAGAAGTTCTTTTTGGTCGGATATATCAGTATTACACCAAATGCTGGGTAAAAGGCAAATCTAGGCATATCAAAGTAAGCAAACTCTTCCATTGTTGCTACTGTGGTTATTGTACTGGCACTGTTTGGCAAATGATTTGATCACCCTACAACCTCCAGGAAACGGCTCCTATGTTCACAGGCACCATTATGTGATGGGAAATAAAAACACCCAGGAATCAGATTAGTAAGTATAAAGCGTCATACTGCACAGTCCTGTTGAAAAGTGGCATCTAACAAAACAATATACCGTCTAACACTATGCTGAACAACCGAACTCAGATTGGAGTGCAATGAATTTCAATGTAACCATGTCAAATCTTCAGATCGTACACACAAGTAAGAAAAATACAAATAAAAGCAGACTGAGCAAGAAAATACACATCTGATAGAAGGGCTCATGGTCAGCTTTGTAATGAACTAACAGTGTGAGTAAACATTAATAGGAAAACTCAACTCAACAGAAAGCCTGACAACATATTCCAAGTGCTTTGTCAGCTGAGGGATTTGAAGAGCTTCCTCATTTTCCAGCGACAGAAGAAAGTGGAATAGATTACCTAGCTGAAGAATGTGCTGGAACTGCCGATGTCTGAGCCAAGCCTGGAGCTGCTCATGGCTTGAAAGATCTTCTCTCAGCACTGAGCTCCTGCCATCCACTTCCCCCTGCACGCACACACACGCACACACGCACACAGAGTTAGCATGAGAGTATGATTCTTAAAGGCTAGTAAATAAGTAGGAGTGATGGACATACACAAAAGAGCTGCAGACAGTGGGAGAGAAAGAGAACCAGAGAGACTGGTAGAGACAAGAACGAAGTGAGATATACATATATGTACATTCATATAGTGACACACACTCAAATGCAGTCTCTCGATATTACTCATCCAGATAGAGACACACCCCCTCTCTGTGTGCACACACATACACACACATACACACACACACACACATACATGTACATGCACACATGTACACACAGATTTAGAGTTGAGAGCTACAAGTTATGCAAGAGAAGCTGGAGTACAGATAAATTTAGCGAACTCTTGCTGAACTACTGTATCCTGGGTTGTTTATTTAAAACAGAATCACACACACACTCACACACACAAAATACAGAAATGACCAATAACCATCACACAAAGACACACATTATGCCTATTTTCACACTCACACACACTAAACAAAGACAGCATACAGTATCTTTCATCACCCTGAACAACTCAAATGACTTCCCCTTGTAGTATGTCAGCAAACTCCCTCCCCCTCTCCCCCTCCCTTTCTCTCCCCCCTCCCTCTCTCCCTCTCTCGGCGTCTGTTTCTCTCCATCTCTTTTGCCATCAAGCATGCACACACACACACACACACACACACACACACACGCACACACAGGATTAAGGTTGATCCCTCTCACTTGGAAAGGTCACGTCTAAGCTAGGTCTTAACACTATTAGCTGTGCAGAGAGTGTAAAATGTGTGTGACGGCACAGAGAAGCATGGCTGCCTTTGTTTTAGTAGTTAAATGCTGGCCATCAGCCTTCTCCCTTTCTCATTCTCTTAGGTGTTTTTGGCTTTCCGGCTTTCATTCCTGTACTCGGAATGTGCGTATGTAGAGTGTCAGGTGTGCATAGTCAGATTCCTTCCATTGCAGACACATGACCAAACCCATTAACCTGTCAAAGATTAAAACACTCCCTGCTTTACACCTAAACACACTGTTTAACACATTATAGTTCATTACAGCAGGCCTAACGCATGATAATGGCTGTTTTCTCATCTGTCCTCAATAAAAGGCAGTTCACAATTTGGACCAGTGAAGGCACTATGAGTTTTAATAATAATAATAATAATAATAATAATAATAACAGTAATAATCACATTGAGAATAGTAATATAAGAAGAAGCTGTACATGTTCTGCTAGAAAAAATTGAAGTCTGCCAGCCTTATGAAAAGTATGAAGTAAATTAAACAACATAATTCTTAGGACATGCCATGCTGCTTGTTAGATAAACACAGTATTTAATATAATCCTGATGGGGAATTCAGAGCGTAGATCCAACTTCACAGCGTGTTCCTTCCTAAAACAAAACACACACTGCAGGACCACATGACCTCCCCAAAATGACTTGTTTGATTGAATCATCCTAATGATCGTTATGACACTGTTAATTAACCATTACCGCTGATCAGTGCATTTCTGTTATGAGCTAATTATTTCATTTTGGATGCCATAACAATATCAGAGCTCGGCGAAAGAGCTGATATCCAATACTGACATCCCTGCAATCAGGGCCCGGAGCTATCTATAGGCAGAGTAGGCAACTGCCTAGGACCTCGGGCTTGGAGGTGGGGCCTCCATAATGGTAACCTCCTTACGTGCTAGTCCACCAATCAGGATAGGCAGGAAATGACTAGGCTCTTTGTCCATTGGATATAAGTGAATTGTCACTCACCTGTAGTGACACCAATTAATGTCACCGTTTCAAAGTGGGTCCCACCCTTTGAATGTATCAAGAGATAGGCTACGATGAACAAAATGCAAAAATGCGACTATTCTGCAGCTGACTGACTTTAAGTTAGTGACTTTATGATGGCGCCGAAACGAGTACATCCTTTAGGGTCTGTTGAGCGAAAGGCTAAACAGCCATGCAAAGATAGTGGCGCTCATAATGCAGGTATGTAAGCTGTCATCATCCATATTGGAGTGATTGTAATGTATTCTAAAAAAAAAACTGTTCTGTCGATCAGTGTCATGTCGGGATAGATCGTTCGCAGGTTTATTCTGAGTTCAAAAGAGGGCGAGCACCACTGACGCATTGAGACTGTCGCTTTGAATTCGTGTATACAATGACATCGCATCGGGAGCTGACTTGCAACATACTAAAATAAAAGTAAAGAAGTTTGTATTCAAAGTCAAAGAGCAAACACACTAGAGCATTTTTTAATGTGTCAAAACAAGTACATCAACTGTCTGTATGTATTCTAAATTCTGCTGATGTTTACATTACTGCTCTAATGTAGTACTTCATTTTAGTTTTCAAATCATAAATACTGTTATATTTATTGAAAAATAAGCATACAATTTTATGAAGAAATGAACTATTCTTTCTGCTTAGTTGTTTATTGCTTTCACTTCCACTAGCAGTTGATTTGTGTATATAGTGCATATTTAAGGTATTGCACTACAACACATAATATAACTATATTTATAGTCTATATTGGTTCAATAGGAGGGGGCAATCCTGTCCATACCCAGCTTGGAAAAAATGATAAAGGCACTGAAGTTGTGTCCAACAATTGTTCGTCTGTAATTATTTGTTGGCAATGTAATATTGTCTTGTATTTTTTTCTACTTTTTATTTTACTGTACAGAGTAGGCAAAACTGTTCGTTATCCCAAATAGTGGGAGGGAAAGGTAGGGGAAGAGGGGAGCATGGGGCAACAGAAAATTTGCCTAGGACCTCCAAATGTCTAGAACCGACCCTGCCTGCAGTAACCAAGCCTACTTGCTAAATATACGCTAATTCAAATGTAATTCATCAAGAAGGGTTAGGAATCTTAGAGAGACAAAATCTGTGTGCCATCAATCAACATCACACTCATTCATAGCATAAAATACGTCAGGGCATTGAATCGGAAAATCTGTCGAATCTGATCCGGTGCTAATCCAGCATTTTAGTCTGATAGTGATACTCAATCAGGTCAGAGCATGCCTAATCTCAGCAGGAATACACAGTTGCAGTACAATTCCCCTGGAAGCTGCTACATTTTGTCAGCCTGATCGATGAGAGATCTCACAGAACATCAGTGACAGTACCAGAGACTGGACAGACAGACACATGGACACACAATCACACACACACACACACACTTGTCTTACTATCTTTGTGAGCACCTTCCATTAACATTAATGTTGCAAGAAATACTAACTCTATCCTTAAACGCAGTAACTAAAAGGAGAAAAACAAGCTGAAGCAGTTTTTCTTGTGGGGACCAGCCAAAATCCAACTAATATTCCTATCATTGTGGGGACATTCAGTGCCTACCAAGATATAAAAACATGCCTACCCACACCAAGGTTATATATCTTTAACGAAAACTATCACGAACACTAAAACTATGAGTGAAAAAACATTTTCATTAACTGAAATAAAAATAAGAATGTGAGTTTCCAAAGAAACGAAAACTAAACTGCAGCTATAACCTCCACCTGCAGTACAAATGAAAACTAAATAGAATTTCAGAGAAGGAAACGTACGTTTTTGCATTTTAAACGATGGCTGATCTGACTTTAGAACAGAGGTTGACCGAATCATAAATGACCGAATTTCAGCGAAATTCAAACATTATTGATAGATTTTTGTAGCTTGTTAGATATTAGATACTTTTGCCTCTTAATAAAAAAATAAGCTGAGGGAGATTTCCTTGTGGGGACCAGCCAAATGCCAACTGATATTCTTATCATCGTGGGGACATTTGGTGCCCACAAAGATATAAAAACACACACACACACACACTCACACACACACACACACACACACACGCGCGCGCACGCACACACAAATACACAAAAGCAAACAGCCATGCCCAAATGCACACAAACAAGCGCACACACACACCGCAGGAGAATTCCTTGGCTTCATTAGAGAAGCTCTGGCAGGGAACGCAGAGACTTGATTGGGATGCAGTGGGCATAGATCTAAATGAAATGCGTTAAGCGGGGCTGTTGTGATTAACTGACTGCTGAGGCCAAAATTGTGATGTCGATTAATAACTGATTAAGTGAGTGACCCTTAGAGCAAACCACCCAAAATTAAAGGCAAATTAGAAAAAGACTGTATCCTTCTCTTCTACTACAACTTGTTTTTGTTTATAGTTAAAACTGCGGCAGGCTGGAGCACATAATCCGCTACACACTAATGTGTATTATTTTCATCTTTAATGTGCACCAACAACATGTAGTTCGATGCCACGTGTAACATGAAAGCATCATCGAGGCAAGCTTTCCAAAAGACTCATAAATCCCTGAATGATTAAGGAATTTGTGCAGCCTAGTTCGACAGGTGAAACGTGTGCTTGTTTGTGTTTAATGGGCTCTAATAATCTGAGTGCATGTGTGTGTATGTGTATGTGTGCGTGCATGAGAGAGAGAGAGAGAGAGAGAGAGAGAGAGAGAGAGAGATAGAGAGAGCACAAGCAAGAGAGTGAACAGCCATCTCTGATTCCTATCTGACCTTGTATATGAGACACACGGGTATGTGAGAGACTGGGAGAGTGGAGCAGACTATATACAGAGAGAGAGAGACAGAGAGAGGAAAGAAAGATAGGGAGGGGAGAGGGGGAGTGTGTATATGTGTGTGTGTGTGTGTGTGTGTGTGTGTGTGTGTGTGTGTGTGTGTGTGTTTTACTCATCTGTGCCTCAGTTCTCAGGACGAAGGGAAGACATGATTTATTCATTTACCCGCAGGCAGGTTTTGATCTCTCTCTCTTTCACACACACACACCACACTTTCTCTCATTCGCTCCCTCTCACACACATCTCCCTCCCTTTTTCATTCTGTCTCTCTACCTCTCCACCCTACTGTTTCTGTGCCTCTCTCACCTCTCACTCTATTTCTCTCTCTGACACACACACACACACACAAACACACACACACACACTGCTTCAATGGCTTTTAGGAGGAAAGGGAGGGGATAAGAACAGATGAGAAATAAGAGGATAAATAATTGTGTAGTGTGTGTGTGTGTGTGTGTGTGTGTGTGTGTGTGTGTGTGTGTGTGTGTGTGTGTGAGAGAGAGAGAGAGTGTGTGTGTGGTGGGTTAGGGGAAAGGGGCGGGGACTGTGGGGGGGGGGCTGTGTGAGCAGGGTACGGGACTAGAAGAGCTAGCGGTGATTGTAAGGTTAATTAGTGTTAATGAATATGTTACATCTTTTGATTCAGTTGACTGTTAGAAAAACCCCCCCCAAAACTCTGAATTCTGAAATAAATTTCCTTAACTGATTCATTTCTGTAACTGATGCATGCTTTCACACACGCTCTCTCTCTCACACACACACAAATTGTACACACATTTGTTTTCTCTCACTCTCTCTCTTCTTGTCAATGTTATTTGTACATAAACACACACACACACACACGTTTGTGTGCTTCTCTACTCCTAATGATCCATTCTAATGCACTCTCATTATCTCAGCCCGCACACACACACACACACACACACACACGCACACACACACACACACACACACACACACACATACACAGTTGTAAGATAAACATGCAACTGCTGACAGCCTGAGTGAACACACCTTCCTCCCCTCCCCACCTGACTCACTACACACACACTCCAGCGCTTCAGTCTGGAATTAATCACTCTGACAGAGTGGGAGAATGGTTCCCAGTATCAGCCCGGTTCTGTACATGGAACAATGTGTGCAATAATCGATGGTGGTTTTCAACTAACAGTGATGGAAACTTCGAATACATCATCACCTTAAAGCAGTAGTGTGTGTATAGGAACTGTCTTTATCTGCTGCATCACTAGCTAATGTGTGATTAGGAAAAGCAAGAAGTGCAACATTTTTCCTTCTAGTGAGGAAACTCACTTCACCAATTCAATTATAATGGAAGTCTGAAGGCAGCCGTCGTTAATAAACATTTGTATGTCATCTAGTTTTGTAGAACACTGTCATGAATTATTTTCAATCCATCCATCCATTTTCTGTATCACTTATCCTACACAGGGTCGCGGGGGAGCCTGGATCCTATCCCAAGGCGTGGGACACTCTGGACAGGTGGCCAACCCATCGCATGGCACATTCACACACTACGGACAATTTAGACAAGCCAATCATCCTACAACACATGTCTTTGGACTGGGGGAGGAAACCGGAGTACCAGGAGGAAACCCCTGAAGCACGGGGAGAGCATGCAAATTCTGAGCACACAGGGCGGAGGTGGGATGCGAACCCCCAACCCCAGAGGTGCGAGGCAAACATGCAAAACACTAAGCCACTGCGCCCCTCCCCTCCCCTCCCCTCCCCCCAACATGAATTATTAAGTATTTGTTTGTTGACTTGGTCACAGGGAAGAATTTATGCATATGTGCTAACCTCGGGATAAATAAATCAGAGTTAAAACACTGTTGGCGTTTCTGAATGATGCAACGGAAAAGCATTCACCAACATCATAAGAGATATCAAGACGAGATATCAAGTGAATCTGCTTTCTATCAATGATATTATGCAGCACAGATATTAACGCAGAAGTCAAGTACAAATCTGCAGTTCTTTCCAGACCATCAATTTCTGATCATTTGACTACAGATTCCTGCAGGTTACACGCTGTATTAAACACTGGTTCTGCGCATAAAAACACCCAGACGACCATGAAAAGGATCAATGTGCCTCACAGGATGCAAATACCTGCCGGCACAGTCGGGTTCAGGTGGGGTTATGCGCGCTGTAAAAATTATTA